>NW_027422681.1:0-453524 GCF_048934315.1 Petromyzon marinus
TGCTAGCCTGTTCTCTCACGCTCCTTAGCCTCTCCACTGCTAGCCTGTTCTCTCTCTCACTCTCCTAGCCTCTCCACTGCTAGCCTGTTCTCTCTCACGCTCCTAGCCTCTCTACTGCTAGCCTGTTCTCTCACTCTCCTTAGCCTCTCCACTGCTAGCCTGTTCTCTCACGCTCCTAGCCTCTCCACTGCTGCCCTGTTCTCTCTCCAAGCCTCTCCACTGCTAGCCTGTTCTCTCACCCTCCTGGCCTCTCCACTACTAGCCTGTTCTCTCACGCTCCTAGCCTCTCCACTGCTAGCCTGTTCTCTCTCTCCTAGCCTCTCCACTGCTAGCCTGTTCTCTCACGCTCCTCGCCTCTCCACTGCTAGCCTGTTCTCTCACCCTCCTAGCCTCTCCACTGCTAGCCTGTTCTCTCACTCTCCTAGCCTCTCCACTGCTAGCCTGTTCTCTCACCCTCCTAGCCTCTCCACTGCTAGCCTGTTCTCTCTCACTCTCCTAGCCTCTCCACTTGCCTGCCTGTTCTCTCACTCTCCTAGCCTCTCCACTGCTAGCCTGTTCTCTCTCATGCTCCTAGCCTCTCCACTGCTAGCCTGTTCTCTCACCCTCCTAGCCTCTCCACTGCCTGCCTGTTCTCTCTCACTCTCCTAGCCTCTCCACTGCTAGCCAGTTCTCTCACCCTCCTAGCCTCTCCACTGCTAGCCTGTTCTCTCTCACGCTCCTAGCCTCTCTACTGCTAGCCTGTTCTCTCACGCTCCTAGCCTCTCCACTGCTAGCCTGTTCTCTCACTCTCCTAGCCTCTCCACTGCTAGCCTGTTCTCTCACTCTCCTAGCCTCTCCACTGCTAGCCTGTTCTCTCTCTCCTAGCCTCTCCACTGCTAGCCTGTTCTCTCTCACTCTCCTAGCCTCTCCACTGCTAGCCTGTTCTCTCTCACTCTCCTAGCCTCTCCACTGCTAGCCTGTTCTCTCTCACGCTCCTAGCCTCTCTACTGCTAGCCTGTTCTCTCACTCTCATAGCCTCTCCACGGCTAGCCTGTTCTCTCTCACCCTCCTAGCCTCTCTACTGCTATCCTGTTCTCTCACGCTCCTAGCCTCTCCACTGCTAGCCTGTTCTCTCACGCTCCTTAGCCTCTCCACTGCTAGCCTGTTCTCTCACGCTCCTTAGCCTCTCCACTGCTAGCCTGTTCTCTCTCTCACTCTCCTAGCCTCTCCACTGCTAGCCTGTTCTCTCTCACGCTCCTAGCCTCTCTACTGCTAGCCTGTTCTCTCACTCTCCTTAGCCTCTCCACTGCTAGCCTGTTCTCTCACGCTCCTAGCCTCTCCACTGCTGCCCTGTTCTCTCTCTCCAAGCCTCTCCACTGCTAGCCTGTTCTCTCACCCTCCTGGCCTCTCCACTACTAGCCTGTTCTCTCACGCTCCTAGCCTCTCCACTGCTAGCCTGTTCTCTCTCTCCTAGCCTCTCCACTGCTAGCCTGTTCTCTCACGCTCCTCGCCTCTCCACTGCTAGCCTGTTCTCTCACCCTCCTAGCCTCTCCACTGCTAGCCTGTTCTCTCACTCTCCTAGCCTCTCCACTGCTAGCCTGTTCTCTCACCCTCCTAGCCTCTCCACTGCTAGCCTGTTCTCTCTCACTCTCCTAGCCTCTCCACTGCCTGCCTGTTCTCTCACTCTCCTAGCCTCTCCACTGCTAGCCTGTTCTCTCTCATGCTCCTAGCCTCTCCACTGCTAGCCTGTTCTCTCACCCTCCTAGCCTCTCCACTGCTAGCCTGTTCTCTCACCCTCCTAGCCTCTCCACTGCTAGCCTGTTCTCTCTCACTCTCCTAGCCTCTCCACTGCCTGCCTGTTCTCTCTCACTCTCCTAGCCTCTCCACTGCTAGCCTGTTCTCTCTCACGCTCCTAGCCTCTCCACTGCTAGCCTGTTCTCTCACCCTCCTAGCCTCTCCACGGCTAGCCTGTTCTCTCTCACGCTCCTAGCCTCTCTACTGCTAGCCTGTTCTCTCACGCTCCTAGCCTCTCCACTGCTAGCCTGTTCTCTCACTCTCCTAGCCTCTCCACTGCTAGCCTGTTCTCTCACTCTCCTAGCCTCTCCACTGCTAGTCTGTTCTCTCTCTCCTAGCCTCTCCACTGCTAGCCTGTTCTCTCTCACTCTCCTAGCCTCTCCACTGCTAGCCTGTTCTCTCTCATTCTCCTAGCCTCTCCACTGCTAGCCTGTTCTCTCTCTCACTCTCCTAGCCTCTCCACTGCTAGCCTGTTCTCTCTCACGGTCCTAGCCTCTCCACTGCTGCCCTGTTCTCTCTCTCCAAGCCTCTCCACTGCTAGCCTGTTCTCTCACTCTCCTAGCCTCTCCACTGCTAGCCTGTTCTCTCACCCTCTCCTAGCCTCTCCACTGCTAGCCTGTTCTCTCACCCTCTCCTAGCCTCTCCACTGCTAGCCTGTTCTCTCTCACTCTCCTAGCCTCTCCACTGCTCGCCTGTTCTCTCTCACGCTCCTAGCCTCTCCACTGCTAGCCTGTTCTCTCACCCTCTCCTAGCCTCTCCACTGCTAGCCTGTTCTCTCTCCCTCTCCTAGCCTCTCCACTGCTCGCCTGCTCTCTCTCTCTCCTAGCCTCTCCACTGCTAGCCTGTTCTCTCTCACGCTCCTAGCCTCTCCACTGCTAGCCTGTTCTCTCACCCTCCTGGCCTCTCCACTGCTAGCCTGTTCTCTCACGCTCCTAGCCTCTCCACTGCTAGCCTGTTCTCTCACCCTCCTAGCCTCTCCACTGCTAGCCTGTTCTCTCACTCTCCTAGCCTCTCCACTGCTAGCCTGTTCTCTCACCCTCCTAGCCTCTCCACTGCTAGCCTGTTCTCTCTCACCTTCCTAGCCTCTCCACTGCTAGCCTGTTCTCTCTCACGCTCCTAGCCTCTCTACTGCTAGCCTGTTCTCTCACGCTCCTAGCCTCTCCACTGCTGCCCTGTTCTCTCTCTCCAAGCCTCTCCACTGCTAGCCTGTTCTCTCACTCTCCTAGCCTCTCCACTGCTAGCCTGTTCTCTCACCCTCTCCTAGCCTCTCCACTGCTAGCCTGTTCTCTCACCCTCTCCTAGCCTCTCCACTGCTAGCCTGTTCTCTCTCCCTCTCCTAGCCTCTCCACTGCTCGCCTGCTCTCTCTCTCTCCTAGCCTCTCCACTGCTAGCCTGTTATCTCTCACTCTCCTAGCCTCTCCACTGCTAGCCTGTTCTCTCACCCTCCTGGCCTCTCCACTGCTAGCCTGTTCTCTCACGCTCCTAGCCTCTCCACTGCTAGCCTGTTCTCTCACCCTCCTAGCCTCTCCACTGCTAGCCTGTTCTCTCACTCTCCTAGCCTCTCCACTGCTAGCCTGTTCTCTCACCCTCCTAGCCTCTCCACTGCTAGCCTGTTCTCTCACCTTCCTAGCCTCTCCACTGCTAGCCTGTTCTCTCTCACGCTCCTAGCCTCTCTACTGCTAGCCTGTTCTCTCACGCTCCTAGCCTCTTCACTGCTAGCCTGTTCTCTCACTCTCCTAGCCTCTCCACTGCTAGCCTGTTCTCTCACTCTCCTAGCCTCTCCACTGCTAGCCTGTTCTCTCACTCTCCTAGCCTCTCCACTGCTAGCCTGTTCTCTCACTCTCCTAGCCTCTCCACTGCTAGCCTGTTCTCTCTCACTCTCCTAGCCTCTCCACTGCCTGCCTGTTCTCTCTCACTCTCCTAGCCTCTCCACTGCTAGCCTGTTCTCTCTCACGCTCCTAGCCTCTCCACTGCTAGCCTGTTCTCTCACCCTCCTAGCCTCTCCACTGCTAGCCTGTTCTCTCTCACGCTCCTAGCCTCTCTACTGCTAGCCTGTTCCCTCACGCTCCTAGCCTCTCCACTGCTAGCCTGTTCTCTCTCACTCTCCTAGCCTCTCCACTGCTAGCCTGTTCTCTCACCCTCCTAGCCTCTCCACTGCTAACCTGTTCTCTCTCACTTTCCTAGCCTCTCCACTGCCTGCCTGTTCTCTCTCACTCTCCTAGCCTCTCCACTGCTAGCCTGTTCTCTCACGCTCCTAGCCTCTCCACTGCTAGCCTGTTCTCTCACCCTCCTAGCCTCTCCACTGCTAGCCTGTTCTCTCTCACGCTCCTAGCCTCTCTACTGCTAGCCTATTCTCTCACGCTCCTAGCCTCTCCACTGCTAGCCTGTGCTCTCACTCTCCTAGCCTCTCCACTGCTAGCCTGTTCTCTCTCTCCTAGCCTCTCCACTGCTAGCCTGTTCTCTCTCACTCTCCTAGCCTCTCCACTGCTAGCCTGTTCTCTCTCACTCTCCTAGCCTCTCCACTGCTAGCCTGTTCTCTCTCACGCTCCTAGCCTCTCTACTGCTAGCCTGTTCTCTCACGCTCCTAGCCTCTCCACTGCTAGCCTGTTCTCTCACGCTCCTTAGCCTCTCCACTGCTAGCCTGTTCTCTCTCTCACTCTCCTAGCCTCTCCACTGCTAGCCTGTTCTCTCTCACGCTCCTAGCCTCTCTACTGCTAGCCTGTTCTCTCACTCTCCTTAGTCTCTCCACTGCTAGCCTGTTCTCTCACGCTCCTAGCCTCTCCACTGCTAGCCTGTTCTCTCTCACGCTCCTAGCCTCTCCACTGCTGCCCTGTTCTCTCTCTCCAAGCCTCTCCACTGCTAGCCTGTTCTCTCACCCTCCTGGCCTCTCCACTGCTAGCCTGTTCTCTCACGCTCCTAGCCTCTCCACTGCTAGCCTGTTCTCTCTCTCCTAGCCTCTCCACTGCTAGCCTGTTCTCTCACGCTCCTAGCCTCTCCACTGCTAGCCTGTTCTCTCACTCTCCTAGCCTCTCCACTGCTAGCCTGTTCTCTCACCCTCCTAGCCTCTCCACTGCTAGCCTGTTCTCTCACCTTCCTAGCCTCTCCACTGCTAGCCTGTTCTCTCTCACGCTCCTAGCCTCTCCACTGCTAGCCTGTTCTCTCACTCTCCTAGCCTCTCCACTGCTAGCCTGTTCTCTCTCTCCTAGCCTCTCCACTGCTAGCCTGTTCTCTCTCACTCTCCTAGCCTCTCCACTGCTAGCCTGTTATCTCTCACTCTCCTAGCCTCTCCACTGCTAGCCTGTTCTCTCACGCTCCTAGCCTCTCTACTGCTAGCCTGTTCTCTCACTCTCATAGCCTCTCCACGGCTAGCCTGTTCTCTCTCACCCTCCTAGCCTCTCTACTGCTAGCCTGTTCTCTCACACTCCTAGCCTCTCCACTGCTAGCCTGTTCTCTCACGCTCCTAGCCTCTCCACTGCTAGCCTGTTCTCTCTCTCCTAGCCTCTCCACTGCTAGCCTGTTCTCTCACGCTCCTAGCCTCTCCACTGCTAGCCTGTTCTCTCACCCTCCTAGCCTCTCCACTGCTAGCCTGTTCTCTCTCACTCTCCTAGCCTCTCCACTGCCTGCCTGTTCTCTCTCACTCTCCTAGCCTCTCCACTGCTAGCCTGTTCTCTCTCACGCTCCTAGCCTCTCCACTGCTAGCCTGTTCTCTCACCCTCCTAGCCTCTCCACTGCTAGCCTGTTCTCTCTCACGCTCCTAGCCTCTCTACTGCTAGCCTGTTCCCTCACGCTCCTAGCCTCTCCACTGCTAGCCTGTTCTCTCTCACTCTCCTAGCCTCTCCACTGCTAGCCTGTTCTCTCACCCTCCTAGCCTCTCCACTGCTAGCCTGTTCTCTCTCACTTTCCTAGCCTCTCCACTGCCTGCCTGTTCTCTCTCACTCTCCTAGCCTCTCCACTGCTAGCCTGTTCTCTCACGCTCCTAGCCTCTCCACTGCTAGCCTGTTCTCTCACCCTCCTAGCCTCTCCACTGCTAGCCTGTTCTCTCTCACGCTCCTAGCCTCTCTACTGCTAGCCTATTCTCTCACGCTCCTAGCCTCTCCACTGCTAGCCTGTTCTCTCACTCTCCTAGCCTCTCCACTGCTAGCCTGTGCTCTCACTCTCCTAGCCTCTCCTCTGCTAGCCTGTTCTCTCTCTCCTAGCCTCTCCACTGCTAGCCTGTTCTCTCTCACTCTCCTAGCCTCTCCACTGCTAGCCTGTTCTCTCTCACTCTCCTAGCCTCTCCACTGCTAGCCTGTTCTCTCTCACGCTCCTAGCCTCTCTACTGCTAGCCTGTTCTCTCACTCTCATAGCCTCTCCACGGCTCGCCTGTTCTCTCTCACCCTCCTAGCCTCTCTACTGCTAGCCTGTTCTCTCACGCTCCTAGCCTCTCCACTGCTAGCCTGTTCTCTCACGCTCCTTAGCCTCTCCACTGCTAGCCTGTTCTTTCTCTCACTCTCCTAGCCTCTCCACTGCTAGCCTGTTCTCTCTCACGCTCCTAGCCTCTCTACTGCTAGCCTGTTCTCTCACTTTCCTTAGTCTCTCCACTGCTAGCCTGTTCTCTCACGCTCCTAGCCTCTCCACTGCTAGCCTGTTCTCTCTCACGCTCCTAGCCTCTCCACTGCTGCCCTGTTCTCTCTCTCCAAGCCTCTCCACTGCTAGCCTGTTCTCTCACCCTCCTGGCCTCTCCACTGCTAGCCTGTTCTCTCACGCTCCTAGCCTCTCCACTGCTAGCCTGTTCTCTCTCTCCTAGCCTCTCCACTGCTAGCCTGTTCTCTCACGCTCCTAGCCTCTCCACTGCTAGCCTGTTCTCTCACCCTCCTAGCCTCTCCACTGCTAGCCTGTTCTCTCACTCTCCTAGCCTCTCCACTGCCTGCCTGTTTTCTCTCACGCTCCTAGCCTCTCTACTGCTAGCCTGTTCTCTCTCACGCTCCTAGCCTCTCCACTGCTAGCCTGTTCTCTCACTCTCCTAGTCTCTCCACTGCTAGCCTGTTCTCTCACTCTCCTAGTCTCTCCACTGCTAGCCTGTTCTCTCACTCTCCTAGCCTCTCCACTGCTAGCCTGTTCTCTCTCACTCTCCTAGCCTCTCCACTGCTAGCCTGTTATCTCTCACTCTCCTAGCCTCTCCACTGCTAGCCTGTTATCTCTCACTCTCCTAGCCTCTCCACTCCTAGCCTGTTCTCTCTCACGCTCCTAGCCTCTCTACTGCTAGCCTGTTCTCTCACTCTCATAGCCTCTCCACGGCTAGCCTGTTCTCTCTCACCCTCCTAGCCTCTCTACTGCTAGCCTGTTCTCTCACGCTCCTAGCCTCTCCACTGCTAGCCTGTTCTCTCACCCTCCTAGCCTCTCCACTGCTAGCCTGTTCTCTCTCACTCTCCTAGCCTCTCCACTGCTAGCCTGTTCTCTCACCCTCCTAGCCTCTCCACTGCTAGCCTGTTCTCTCTCACTCTCCTAGCCTCTCCACTGCCTGCCTGTTCTCTCTCACTCTCCTAGCCTCTCCACTGCTAGCCTGTTCTCTCTCACGCTCCTAGCCTCTCCACTGCTAGCCTGTTCTCTCTTACTCTCCTAGCCTCTCCACTGCCTGCCTGTTCTCTCTCACTCTCCTAGCCTCTCCACTGCTAGCCTGTTCTCTCACCCTCCTAGCTTCTCCACTGCTAGCCTCTTCTCTCTCACGCTCCTAGCCTCTCTACTGCTAGCCTGTTCTCTCACGCTCCTAGCCTCTCCACTGCTAGCCTGTTCTCTCACTCTCCTAGCCTCCACTGGTAGCCTGTTCTCTCTCTCTCCTAGCCTCTCCACTGCTAGCCTGTTCTCTCTCACTCTCCTAGCCTCTCCACTGCTAGCCTGTTCTCTCTCACTCTCCTAGCCTCTCCACTGCTAGCCTGTTCTCTCTCACGCTCCTAGCCTCTCTACTGCTAGCCTGTTCTCTCACTCTCATAGCCTGTCCACGGCTAGCCTGTTCTCTCACCCTCCTAGCCTCTCTACTGCTAGCCTGTTCTCTCACGGTCCTAGCCTCTCCACTGCTAGCCTGTTCTCTCACGTTCCTTAGCCTCTCCACTGCTAGCCTGTTCTCTCTCTCACTCTCCTAGCCTCTCCACTGCTAGCCTGTTCTCTCTCTCCTAGCCTCTCCACTGCTAGCCTGTTCTCTCACGCTCCTCGCCTCTCCACTGCTAGCCTGTTCTCTCACCCTCCTAGCCTCTCCACTGCTAGCCTGTTCTCTCACTCTCCTAGCCTCTCCACTGCTAGCCTGTTCTCTCACCCTCCTAGCCTCTCCACTGCTAGCCTGTTCTCTCTCACTCTCCTAGCCTCTCCACTGCCTGCCTGTTCTCTCACTCTCCTAGCCTCTCCACTGCTAGCCTGTTCTCTCTCATGCTCCTAGCCTCTCCACTGCTAGCCTGTTCTCTCACCCTCCTAGCCTCTCCACTGCTAGCCTGTTCTCTCACCCTCCTAGCCTCTCCACTGCTAGCCTGTTCTCTCTCACTCTCCTAGCCTCTCCACTGCCTGCCTGTTCTCTCTCACTCTCCTAGCCTCTCCACTGCTAGCCTGTTCTCTCTCACGCTCCTAGCCTCTCCACTGCTAGCCTGTTCTCTCACCCTCCTAGCCTCTCCACTGCTAGCCTGTTCTCTCTCACGCTCCTAGCCTCTCTACTGCTAGCCTGTTCTCTCACGCTCCTAGCCTCTCCACTGCTAGCCTGTTCTCTCACTCTCCTAGCCTCTCCACTGCTAGCCTGTTCTCTCACTCTCCTAGCCTCTCCACTGCTAGTCTGTTCTCTCTCTCCTAGCCTCTCCACTGCTAGCCTGTTCTCTCTCACTCTCCTAGCCTCTCCACTGCTAGCCTGTTCTCTCTCATTCTCCTAGCCTCTCCACTGCTAGCCTGTTCTCTCTCTCACTCTCCTAGCCTCTCCACTGCTAGCCTGTTCTCTCTCACGGTCCTAGCCTCTCCACTGCTGCCCTGTTCTCTCTCTCCAAGCCTCTCCACTGCTAGCCTGTTCTCTCACTCTCCTAGCCTCTCCACTGCTAGCCTGTTCTCTCACCCTCTCCTAGCCTCTCCACTGCTAGCCTGTTCTCTCACCCTCTCCTAGCCTCTCCACTGCTAGCCTGTTCTCTCTCACTCTCCTAGCCTCTCCACTGCTCGCCTGTTCTCTCTCACTCTCCTAGCCTCTCCACTGCTAGCCTGTTCTCTCTCACGCTCCTAGCCTCTCCACTGCTAGCCTGTTCTCTCACCCTCTCCTAGCCTCTCCACTGCTAGCCTGTTCTCTCTCCCTCTCCTAGCCTCTCCACTGCTCGCCTTCTCTCTCTCTCTCCTAGCCTCTCCACTGCTAGCCTGTTCTCTCTCACGCTCCTAGCCTCTCCACTGCTAGCCTGTTCTCTCACCCTCCTGGCCTCTCCACTGCTAGCCTGTTCTCTCACGCTCCTAGCCTCTCCACTGCTAGCCTGTTCTCTCACCCTCCTAGCCTCTCCACTGCTAGCCTGTTCTCTCACTCTCCTAGCCTCTCCACTGCTAGCCTGTTCTCTCACCCTCCTAGCCTCTCCACTGCTAGCCTGTTCTCTCTCACCTTCCTAGCCTCTCCACTGCTAGCCTGTTCTCTCTCACGCTCCTAGCCTCTCTACTGCTAGCCTGTTCTCTCACGCTCCTAGCCTCTCCACTGCTGCCCTGTTCTCTCTCTCCAAGCCTCTCCACTGCTAGCCTGTTCTGTCACTCTCCTAGCCTCTCCACTGCTAGCCTGTTCTCTCACCCTCTCCTAGCCTCTCCACTGCTAGCCTGTTCTCTCACCCTCTCCTAGCCTCTCCACTGCTAGCCTGTTCTCTCTCCCTCTCCTAGCCTCTCCACTGCTCGCCTGCTCTCTCTCTCTCCTAGCCTCTCCACTGCTAGCCTGTTATCTCTCACTCTCCTAGCCTCTCCACTGCTAGCCTGTTCTCTCACCCTCCTGGCCTCTCCACTGCTAGCCTGTTCTCTCACGCTCCTAGCCTCTCCACTGCTAGCCTGTTCTCTCACCCTCCTAGCCTCTCCACTGCTAGCCTGTTCTCTCACTCTCCTAGCCTCTCCACTGCTAGCCTGTTCTCTCACCCTCCTAGCCTCTCCACTGCTAGCCTGTTCTCTCACCTTCCTAGCCTCTCCACTGCTAGCCTGTTCTCTCTCACGCTCCTAGCCTCTCTACTGCTAGCCTGTTCTCTCACGCTCCTAGCCTCTTCACTGCTAGCCTGTTCTCTCACTCTCCTAGCCTCTCCACTGCTAGCCTGTTCTCTCACTCTCCTAGCCTCTCCACTGCTAGCCTGTTCTCTCACTCTCCTAGCCTCTCCACTGCTAGCCTGTTCTCTCACTCTCCTAGCCTCTCCACTGCTAGCCTGTTCTCTCTCTCCTCGCCTCTCCACTGCTAGCCTGTTCTCTCACTCTCCTAGCCTCTCCACTGCTAGCCTGTTCTCTCACTCTCCTAGCCTCTCCACTGCTAGCCTGTTCTCTCTCACTCTCCTAGCCTCTCCACTGCCTGCATGTTCTCTCTCACTCTCCTAGCCTCTCCACTGCTAGCCTGTTCTCTCTCACGCTCCTAGCCTCTCCACTGCTAGCCTGTTCTCTCACCCTCCTAGCCTCTCCACTGCTAGCCTGTTCTCTCTCACGCTCCTAGCCTCTCTACTGCTAGCCTGTTCCCTCACGCTCCTAGCCTCTCCACTGCTAGCCTGTTCTCTCTCACTCTCCTAGCCTCTCCACTGCTAGCCTGTTCTCTCACCCTCCTAGCCTCTCCACTGCTAACCTGTTCTCTCTCACTTTCCTAGCCTCTCCACTGCCTGCCTGTTCTCTCTCACTCTCCTAGCCTCTCCACTGCTAGCCTGTTCTCTCACGCTCCTAGCCTCTCCACTGCTAGCCTGTTCTCTCACCCTCCTAGCCTCTCCACTGCTAGCCTGTTCTCTCTCACGCTCCTAGCCTCTCTACTGCTAGCCTATTCTCTCACGCTCCTAGCCTCTCCACTGCTAGCCTGTTCTCTCACTCTCCTAGCCTCTCCACTGCTAGCCTGTGCTCTCACTCTCCTAGCCTCTCCACTGCTAGCCTGTTCTCTCTCTCCTAGCCTCTCCACTGCTAGCCTGTTCTCTCTCACTCTCCTAGCCTCTCCACTGCTAGCCTGTTCTCTCTCACTCTCCTAGCCTCTCCACTGCTAGCCTGTTCTCTCTCACGCTCCTAGCCTCTCTACTGCTAGCCTGTTCTCTCACGCTCCTAGCCTCTCCACTGCTAGCCTGTTCTCTCTCTCCTAGCCTCTCCACTGCTAGCCTGTTCTCTCTCACTCTCCTAGCCTCTCCACTGCTAGCCTGTTCTCTCTCACTCTCCTAGCCTCTCCACTGCTAGCCTGTTCTCTCTCACGCTCCTAGCCTCTCTACTGCTAGCCTGTTCTCTCACGCTCCTAGCCTCTCCACTGCTAGCCTGTTCTCTCACGCTCCTTAGCCTCTCCACTGCTAGCCTGTTCTCTCTCTCACTCTCCTAGCCTCTCCACTGCTAGCCTGTTCTCTCTCACGCTCCTAGCCTCTCTACTGCTAGCCTGTTCTCTCACTCTCCTTAGTCTCTCCACTGCTAGCCTGTTCTCTCACGCTCCTAGCCTCTCTACTGCTAGCCTGTTCTCTCTCACTCTCCTAGCCTCTCCACTGCTAGCCTGTTCTCTCACTCTCCTAGCCTCTCCACTGCTAGCCTGTTATCTCTCACTCTCCTAGCCTCTCCACTGCTAGCCTGTTCTCTCACGCTCCTAGCCTCTCTACTGCTAGCCTGTTCTCTCACTCTCATAGCCTCTCCACGGCTAGCCTGTTCTCTCTCACCCTCCTAGCCTCTCTACTGCTAGCCTGTTCTCTCACACTCCTAGCCTCTCCACTGCTAGCCTGTTCTCTCACGCTCCTAGCCTCTCCACTGCTAGCCTGTTCTCTCTCTCCTAGCCTCTCCACTGCTAGCCTGTTCTCTCACGCTCCTAGCCTCTCCACTGCTAGCCTGTTCTCTCACCCTCCTAGCCTCTCCACTGCTAGCCTGTTCTCTCTCACTCTCCTAGCCTCTCGACTGCCTGCCTGTTCTCTCTCACTCTCCTAGCCTCTCCACTGCTAGCCTGTTCTCTCTCACGCTCCTAGCCTCTCCACTGCTAGCCTGTTCTCTCACCCTCCTAGCCTCTCCACTGCTAGCCTGTTCTCTCTCACGCTCCTAGCCTCTCTACTGCTAGCCTGTTCCCTCACGCTCCTAGCCTCTCCACTGCTAGCCTGTTCTCTCTCACTCTCCTAGCCTCTCCACTGCTAGCCTGTTCTCTCACCCTCCTAGCCTCTCCACTGCTAGCCTGTTCTCTCTCACTCTCCTAGCCTCTCCACTGCCTGCCTGTTCTCTCTCACTCTCCTAGCCTCTCCACTGCTAGCCTGTTCTCTCACGCTCCTAGCCTCTCCACTGCTAGCCTGTTCTCTCACCCTCCTAGCCTCTCCACTGCTAGCCTGTTCTCTCTCACGCTCCTAGCCTCTCTACTGCTAGCCTATTCTCTCACGCTCCTAGCCTCTCCACTGCTAGCCTGTTCTCTCACTCTCCTAGCCTCTCCACTGCTAGCCTGTGCTCTCACTCTCCTAGCCTCTCCACTGCTAGCCTGTTCTCTCTCTCCTAGCCTCTCCACTGCTAGCCTGTTCTCTCTCACTCTCCTAGCCTCTCCACTGCTAGCCTGTTCTCTCTCACTCTCCTAGCCTCTCCACTGCTAGCCTGTTCTCTCTCACGCTCCTAGCCTCTCTACTGCTAGCCTGTTCTCTCACTCTCATAGCCTCTCCACGGCTCGCCTGTTCTCTCTCACCCTCCTAGCCTCTCTACTGCTAGCCTGTTCTCTCACGCTCCTAGCCTCTCCACTGCTAGCCTGTTCTCTCACGCTCCTTAGCCTCTCCACTGCTAGCCTGTTCTCTCTCTCACTCTCCTAGCCTCTCCACTGCTAGCCTGTTCTCTCTCACGCTCCTAGCCTCTCCACTGCTAGCCTGTTCTCTCACTCTCCTTAGTCTCTCCACTGCTAGCCTGTTCTCTCACGCTCCTAGCCTCTCCACTGCTAGCCTGTTCTCTCTCACGCTCCTAGCCTCTCCACTGCTGCCCTGTTCTCTCTCTCCAAGCCTCTCCACTGCTAGCCTGTTCTCTCACCCTCCTGGCCTCTCCACTGCTAGCCTGTTCTCTCACGCTCCTAGCCTCTCCACTGCTAGCCTGTTCTCTCTCTCCTAGCCTCTCCACTGCTAGCCTGTTCTCTCACGCTCCTAGCCTCTCCACTGCTAGCCTGTTCTCTCACCCTCCTAGCCTCTCCACTGCTAGCCTGTTCTCTCACTCTCCTAGCCTCTCCACTGCCTGCCTGTTTTCTCTCACGCTCCTAGCCTCTCTACTGCTAGCCTGTTCTCTCTCACGCTCCTAGCCTCTCCACTGCTAGCCTGTTCTCTCACTCTCCTAGTCTCTCCACTGCTAGCCTGTTCTCTCACTCTCCTAGTCTCTCCACTGCTAGCCTGTTCTCTCACTCTCCTAGCCTCTCCACTGCTAGCCTGTTCTCTCTCACTCTCCTAGCCTCTCCACTGCTAGCCTGTTATCTCTCACTCTCCTAGCCTCTCCACTGCTAGCCTGTTATCTCTCACTCTCCTAGCCTCTCCACTGCTAGCCTGTTCTCTCTCACTCTCCTAGCCTCTCCACTGCCTGCATGTTCTCTCTCACTCTCCTAGCCTCTCCACTGCTAACCTGTTCTCTCTCACTTTCCTAGCCTCTCCACTGCCTGCCTGTTCTCTCTCACTCTCCTAGCCTCTCCACTGCTAGCCTGTTCTCTCACGCTCCTAGCCTCTCCACTGCTAGCCTGTTCTCTCACCCTCCTAGCCTCTCCACTGCTAGCCTGTTCTCTCTCACGCTCCTAGCCTCTCTACTGCTAGCCTATTCTCTCACGCTCCTAGCCTCTCCACTGCTAGCCTGTTCTCTCACTCTCCTAGCCTCTCCACTGCTAGCCTGTTCTCTCTCTCCTAGCCTCTCCACTGCTAGCCTGTTCTCTCTCACTCTCCTAGCCTCTCCACTGCTAGCCTGTTCTCTCTCACTCTCCTAGCCTCTCCACTGCTAGCCTGTTCTCTCTCACGCTCCTAGCCTCTCTACTGCTAGCCTGGTCTCTCACGCTCCTAGCCTCTCCACTGCTAGCCTGTTCTCTCACGCTCCTTAGCCTCTCCACTGCTAGCCTGTTCTCTCTCTCACTCTCCTAGCCTCTCCACTGCTAGCCTGTTCTCTCTCACGCTCCTAGCCTCTCTACTGCTAGCCTGTTCTCTCACTCTCCTTAGTCTCTCCACTGCTAGCCTGTTCTCTCACGCTCCTAGCCTCTCCACTGCTAGCCTGTTCTCTCTCACGCTCCTAGCCTCTCCACTGCTGCCCTGTTCTCTCTCTCCAAGCCTCTCCACTGCTAGCCTGTTCTCTCACCCTCCTGGCCTCTCCACTGCTAGCCTGTTCTCTCACGCTCCTAGCCTCTCCACTGCTAGCCTGTTCTCTCTCTCCTAGCCTCTCCACTGCTAGCCTGTTCTCTCACGCTCCTAGCCTCTCCACTGCTAGCCTGTTCTCTCACTCTCCTAGCCTCTCCACTGCTAGCCTGTTCTCTCACCCTCCTAGCCTCTCCACTGCTAGCCTGTTCTCTCACCTTCCTAGCCTCTCCACTGCTAGCCTGTTCTCTCTCACGCTCCTAGCCTCTCCACTGCTAGCCTGTTCTCTCACTCTCCTAGCCTCTCCACTGCTAGCCTGTTCTCTCTCTCCTAGCCTCTCCACTGCTAGCCTGTTCTCTCTCACTCTCCTAGCCTCTCCACTGCTAGCCTGTTATCTCTCACTCTCCTAGCCTCTCCACTGCTAGCCTGTTCTCTCACGCTCCTAGCCTCTCTACTGCTAGCCTGTTCTCTCACTCTCATAGCCTCTCCACGGCTAGCCTGTTCTCTCTCACCCTCCTAGCCTCTCTACTGCCAGCCTGTTCTCTCACACTCCTAGCCTCTCCACTGCTAGCCTGTTCTCTCATGCTCCTAGCCTCTCCACTGCTAGCCTGTTCTCTCTCTCCTAGCCTCTCCACTGCTAGCCTGTTCTCTCACGCTCCTAGCCTCTCCACTGCTAGCCTGTTCTCTCACCCTCCTAGCCTCTCCACTGCTAGCCTGTTCTCTCTCACTCTCCTAGCCTCTCCACTGCTAGCCTGTTCTCTCTCACGCTCCTAGCCTCTCCACTGCTAGCCTGTTCTCTCACCCTCCTAGCCTCTCCACTGCTAGCCTGTTCTCTCTCACGCTCCTAGCCTCTCTACTGCTAGCCTGTTCCCTCACGCTCCTAGCCTCTCCACTGCTAGCCTGTTCTCTCTCACTCTTCTAGCCTCTCCACTGCTAGCCTGTTCTCTCACCCTCCTAGCCTCTCCACTGCTAGCCTGTTCTCTCTCACTTTCCTAGCCTCTCCACTGCCTGCCTGTTCTCTCTCACTCTCCTAGCCTCTCCACTGCTAGCCTGTTCTCTCACGCTCCTAGCCTCTCCACTGCTAGCCTGTTCTCTCACCCTCCTAGCCTCTCCACTGCTAGCCTGTTCTCTCTCACGCTCCTAGCCTCTCTACTGCTAGCCTATTCTCTCACGCTCCTAGCCTCTCCACTGCTAGCCTGTTCTCTCACTCTCCTAGCCTCTCCACTGCTAGCCTGTGCTCTCACTCTCCTAGCCTCTCCACTGCTAGCCTGTTCTCTCTCTCCTAGCCTCTCCACTGCTAGCCTGTTCTCTCTCACTCTCCTAGCCTCTCCACTGCTAGCCTGTTCTCTCTCACTCTCCTAGCCTCTCCACTGCTAGCCTGTTCTCTCTCACGCTCCTAGCCTCTCTACTGCTAGCCTGTTCTCTCACTCTCATAGCCTCTCCACGGCTCGCCTGTTCTCTCTCACCCTCCTAGCCTCTCTACTGCTAGCCTGTTCTCTCACGCTCCTAGCCTCTCCACTGCTAGCCTGTTCTCTCACGCTCCTTAGCCTCTCCACTGCTAGCCTGTTCTCTCTCACGCTCCTAGCCTCTCTACTGCTAGCCTGTTCTCTCACTCTCCTTAGTCTCTCCACTGCTAGCCTGTTCTCTCACGCTCCTAGCCTCTCCACTGCTAGCCTGTTCTCTCTCACGCTCCTAGCCTCTCCACTGCTGCCCTGTTCTCTCTCTCCAAGCCTCTCCACTGCTAGCCTGTTCTCTCACCCTCCTGGCCTCTCCACTGCTAGCCTGTTCTCTCACGCTCCTAGCCTCTCCACTGCTAGCCTGTTCTCTCTCTCCTAGCCTCTCCACTGCTAGCCTGTTCTCTCACGCTCCTAGCCTCTCCACTGCTAGCCTGTTCTCTCACTCTCCTAGCCTCTCCACTGCCTGCCTGTTTTCTCTCACGCTCCTAGCCTCTCTACTGCTAGCCTGTTCTCTCTCACGCTCCTAGCCTCTCCACTGCTAGCCTGTTCTCTCACTCTCCTAGTCTCTCCACTGCTAGCCTGTTCTCTCACTCTCCTAGTCTCTCCACTGCTAGCCTGTTCTCTCACTCTCCTAGCCTCTCCACTGCTAGCCTGTTATCTCTCACTCTCCTAGCCTCTCCACTGCTAGCCTGTTATCTCTCACTCTCCTAGCCTCTCCACTCCTAGCCTGTTCTCTCTCACGCTCCTAGCCTCTCTACTGCTAGCCTGTTCTCTCACTCTCATAGCCTCTCCACGGCTAGCCTGTTCTCTCTCACCCTCCTAGCCTCTCTACTGCTAGCCTGTTCTCTCACGCTCCTAGCCTCTCCACTGCTAGCCTGTTCTCTCACGCTCCTAGCCTCTCCACTGCTAGCCTGTTCTCTCACCCTCCTAGCCTCTCCACTGCTAGCCTGTTCTCTCTCACTCTCCTAGCCTCTCCACTGCTAGCCTGTTCTCTCACCCTCCTAGCCTCTCCACTGCTAGCCTGTTCTCTCTCACTCTCCTAGCCTCTCCACTGCCTGCCTGTTCTCTCTCACTCTCCTAGCCTCTCCACGGCTAGCCTGTTCTCTCTCACGCTCCTAGCCTCTCCACTGCTAGCCTGTTCTCTCACCCTCCTAGCTTCTCCACTGCTAGCCTCTTCTCTCTCACGCTCCTAGCCTCTCTACTGCTATCCTGTTCTCTCACGCTCCTAGCCTCTCCACTGCTAGCCTGTTCTCTCACTCTCCTAGCCTCCACTGGTAGCCTGTTCTCTCTCTCCTAGCCTCTCCACTGCTAGCCTGTTCTCTCTCACTCTCCTAGCCTCTCCACTGCTAGCCTGTTCTCTCACTCTCATAGCCTCTCCACGGCTAGCCTGTTCTCTCACCCTCCTAGCCTCTCTACTGCTAGCCTGTTCTCTCACGCTCCTAGCCTCTCCACTGCTAGCCTGTTCTCTCACGTTCCTTAGCCTCTCCACTGCTAGCCTGTTCTCTCTCTCACTCTCCTAGCCTCTCCACTGCTCGCCTGTTCTCTCTCACTCTCCTAGCCTCTCCACTGCTAGCCTGTTCTCTCTCACGCTCCTAGCCTCTCCACTGCTAGCCTGTTCTCTCACCCTCTCCTAGCCTCTCCACTGCTAGCCTGTTCTCTCTCCCTCTCCTAGCCTCTCCACTGCTCGCCTGCTCTCTCTCTCTCCTAGCCTCTCCACTGCTAGCCTGTTCTCTCTCACGCTCCTAGCCTCTCCACTGCTAGCCTGTTCTCTCACCCTCCTGGCCTCTCCACTGCTAGCCTGTTCTCTCACGCTCCTAGCCTCTCCACTGCTAGCCTGTTCTCTCACCCTCCTAGCCTCTCCACTGCTAGCCTGTTCTCTCACTCTCCTAGCCTCTCCACTGCTAGCCTGTTCTCTCACCCTCCTAGCCTCTCCACTGCTAGCCTGTTCTCTCTCACCTTCCTAGCCTCTCCACTGCTAGCCTGTTCTCTCTCACGCTCCTAGCCTCTCTACTGCTAGCCTGTTCTCTCACGCTCCTAGCCTCTCCACTGCTGCCCTGTTCTCTCTCTCCAAGCCTCTCCACTGCTAGCCTGTTCTCTCACTCTCCTAGCCTCTCCACTGCTAGCCTGTTCTCTCACCCTCTCCTAGCCTCTCCACTGCTAGCCTGTTCTCTCTCCCTCTCCTAGCCTCTCCACTGCTCGCCTGCTCTCTCTCTCTCCTAGCCTCTCCACTGCTAGCCTGTTATCTCTCACTCTCCTAGCCTCTCCACTGCTAGCCTGTTCTCTCACCCTCCTGGCCTCTCCACTGCTAGCCTGTTCTCTCACGCTCCTAGCCTCTCCACTGCTAGCCTGTTCTCTCACCCTCCTAGCCTCTCCACTGCTAGCCTGTTCTCTCACTCTCCTAGCCTCTCCACTGCTAGCCTGTTCTCTCACCCTCCTAGCCTCTCCACTGCTAGCCTGTTCTCTCACCTTCCTAGCCTCTCCACTGCTAGCCTGTTCTCTCTCACGCTCCTAGCCTCTCTACTGCTAGCCTGTTCTCTCACGCTCCTAGCCTCTTCACTGCTAGCCTGTTCTCTCACTCTCCTAGCCTCTCCACTGCTAGCCTGTTCTCTCACTCTCCTAGCCTCTCCACTGCTAGCCTGTTCTCTCACTCTCCTAGCCTCTCCACTGCTAGCCTGTTCTCTCACTCTCCTAGCCTCTCCACTGCTAGCCTGTTCTCTCTCTCCTCGCCTCTCCACTGCTAGCCTGTTCTCTCACTCTCCTAGCCTCTCCACTGCTAGCCTGTTCTCTCACTCTCCTAGCCTCTCCACTGCTAGCCTGTTCTCTCTCACTCTCCTAGCCTCTCCACTGCCTGCCTGTTCTCTCTTACTCTCCTAGCCTCTCCACTGCTAGCCTGTTCTCTCTCACGCTCCTAGCCTCTCCACTGCTAGCCTGTTCTCTCACCCTCCTAGCCTCTCCACTGCTAGCCTGTTCTCTCTCACGCTCCTAGCCTCTCTACTGCTAGCCTGTTCCCTCACGCTCCTAGCCTCTCCACTGCTAGCCTGTTCTCTCTCACTCTCCTAGCCTCTCCACTGCTAGCCTGTTCTCTCACCCTCCTAGCCTCTCCACTGCTAACCTGTTCTCTCTCACTTTCCTAGCCTCTCCACTGCCTGCCTGTTCTCTCTCACTCTCCTAGCCTCTCCACTGCTAGCCTGTTCTCTCACGCTCCTAGCCTCTCCACTGCTAGCCTGTTCTCTCACCCTCCTAGCCTCTCCACTGCTAGCCTGTTCTCTCTCACGCTCCTAGCCTCTCTACTGCTAGCCTATTCTCTCACGCTCCTAGCCTCTCCACTGCTAGCCTGTTCTCTCACTCTCCTAGCCTCTCCACTGCTAGCCTGTGCTCTCACTCTCCTAGCCTCTCCACTGCTAGCCTGTTCTCTCTCTCCTAGCCTCTCCACTGCTAGCCTGTTCTCTCTCACTCTCCTAGCCTCTCCACTGCTAGCCTGTTCTCTCTCACTCTCCTAGCCTCTCCACTGCTAGCCTGTTCTCTCTCACGCTCCTAGCCTCTCTACTGCTAGCCTGTTCTCTCACGCTCCTAGCCTCTCCACTGCTAGCCTGTTCTCTCACGCTCCTTAGCCTCTCCACTGCTAGCCTGTTCTCTCTCTCTCACTCTCCTAGCCTCTCCACTGCTAGCCTGTTCTCTCTCACGCTCCTAGCCTCTCTACTGCTAGCCTGTTCTCTCACTCTCCTTAGTCTCTCCACTGCTAGCCTGTTCTCTCACGCTCCTAGCCTCTCCACTGCTAGCCTGTTCTCTCTCACGCTCCTAGCCTCTCCACTGCTGCCCTGTTCTCTCTCTCCAAGCCTCTCCACTGCTAGCCTGTTCTCTCACCCTCCTGGCCTCTCCACTGCTAGCCTGTTATCTCTCACTCTCCTAGCCTCTCCACTGCTAGCCTGTTCTCTCACGCTCCTAGCCTCTCTACTGCTAGCCTGTTCTCTCACTCTCATAGCCTCTCCACGGCTAGCCTGTTCTCTCTCACCCTCCTAGCCTCTCTACTGCTAGCCTGTTCTCTCACACTCCTAGCCTCTCCACTGCTAGCCTGTTCTCTCACGCTCCTAGCCTCTCCACTGCTAGCCTGTTCTCTCTCTCCTAGCCTCTCCACTGCTAGCCTGTTCTCTCACGCTCCTAGCCTCTCCACTGCTAGCCTGTTCTCTCACCCTCCTAGCCTCTCCACTGCTAGCCTGTTCTCTCTCACTCTCCTAGCCTCTCCACTGCCTGCCTGTTCTCTCTCACTCTCCTAGCCTCTCCACTGCTAGCCTGTTCTCTCTCACGCTCCTAGCCTCTCCACTGCTAGCCTGTTCTCTCACCCTCCTAGCCTCTCCACTGCTAGCCTGTTCTCTCTCACGCTCCTAGCCTCTCTACTGCTAGCCTATTCTCTCACGCTCCTAGCCTCTCCACTGCTAGCCTGTTCTCTCACTCTCCTAGCCTCTCCACTGCTAGCCTGTGCTCTCACTCTCCTAGCCTCTCCACTGCTAGCCTGTTCTCTCTCTCCTAGCCTCTCCACTGCTAGCCTGTTCTCTCTCACTCTCCTAGCCTCTCCACTGCTAGCCTGTTCTCTCTCACTCTCCTAGCCTCTCCACTGCTAGCCTGTTCTCTCTCACGCTCCTAGCCTCTCTACTGCTAGCCTGTTCTCTCACTCTCATAGCCTCTCCACGGCTCGCCTGTTCTCTCTCACCCTCCTAGCCTCTCTACTGCTAGCCTGTTCTCTCACGCTCCTAGCCTCTCCACTGCTAGCCTGTTCTCTCACGCTCCTTAGCCTCTCCACTGCTAGCCTGTTCTCTCTCTCACTCTCCTAGCCTCTCCACTGCTAGCCTGTTCTCTCTCACGCTCCTAGCCTCTCTACTGCTAGCCTGTTCTCTCACTCTCCTTAGTCTCTCCACTGCTAGCCTGTTCTCTCACGCTCCTAGCCTGTTCTCTCTCACGCTCCTAGCCTCTCCACTGCTGCCCTGTTCTCTCTCTCCAAGCCTCTCCACTGCTAGCCTGTTCTCTCACCCTCCTGGCCTCTCCACTGCTAGCCTGTTCTCTCACGCTCCTAGCCTCTCCACTGCTAGCCTGTTCTCTCTCTCCTAGCCTCTCCACTGCTAGCCTGTTCTCTCACGCTCCTAGCCTCTCCACTGCTAGCCTGTTCTCTCACCCTCCTAGCCTCTCCACTGCTAGCCTGTTCTCTCACTCTCCTAGCCTCTCCACTGCCTGCCTGTTTTCTCTCACGCTCCTAGCCTCTCTACTGCTAGCCTGTTCTCTCTCACGCTCCTAGCCTCTCCACTGCTAGCCTGTTCTCTCACTCTCCTAGTCTCTCCACTGCTAGCCTGTTCTCTCACTCTCCTAGCCTCTCCACTGCTAGCCTGTTCTCTCACTCTCCTAGCCTCTCCACTGCTAGCCTGTTCTCTCACTCTCCTAGCCTCTCCACTGCTAGCCTGTTCTCTCTCACTCTCCTAGCCTCTCCACTGCTAGCCTGTTATCTCACTCTCATAGCCTCTCCACGGCTAGCCTGTTCTCTCTCACCCTCCTAGCCTCTCTACTGCTAGCCTGTTCTCTCACGCTCCTAGCCTCTCCACTGCTAGCCTGTTCTCTCACGCTCCTAGCCTCTCCACTGCTAGCCTGTTCTCTCACCCTCCTAGCCTCTCCACTGCTAGCCTGTTCTCTCTCACTCTCCTAGCCTCTCCACTGCTAGCCTGTTCTCTCACCCTCCTAGCCTCTCCACTGCTAGCCTGTTCTCTCTCACTCTCCTAGCCTCTCCACTGCCTGCCTGTTCTCTCTCGCTCTCCTAGCCTCTCCACTGCTAGCCTGTTCTCTCTCACGCTCCTAGCCTCTCCACTGCTAGCCTGTTCTCTCACCCTCCTAGCTTCTCCACTGCTAGCCTCTTCTCTCTCACGCTCCTAGCCTCTCTACTGCTAGCCTGTTCTCTCACGCTCCTAGCCTCTCCACTGCTAGCCTGTTCTCTCACTCTCCTAGCCTCCACTGCTAGCCTGTTCTCTCTCTCTCCTAGCCTCTCCACTGCTAGCCTGTTCTCTCTCTCTCCTAGCCTCTCCACTGCTAGCCTGTTCTCTCTCACTCTCCTAGCCTCTCCACTGCTAGCCTGTTCTCTCTCACGCTCCTAGCCTCTCTACTGCTAGCCTGTTCTCTCACTCTCATAGCCTCTCCACGGCTAGCCTGTTCTCTCACCCTCCTAGCCTCTCTACTGCTAGCCTGTTCTCTCACGCTCCTAGCCTCTCCACTGCTAGCCTGTTCTCTCACGTTCCTTAGCCTCTCCACTGCTAGCCTGTTCTCTCTCTCACTCTCCTAGCCTCTCCACTGCTAGCCTGTTCTCTCTCACGCTCCTAGCCTCTCTACTGCTAGCCTGTTCTCTCACTCTCCTTAGCCTCTCCACTGCTAGCCTGTGCTCTCATGCTCCTAGCCTCTCCACTGCTAGCCTGTTCTCTCTCACGCTCCTAGCCTCTCCACTGCTGCCCTGTTCTCTCTCTCCAAGCCTCTCCGCTGCTAGCCTGTTCTCTCACTCTCCTAGCCTCTCCACTGCTAGCCTGTTCTCTCACCCTCTCCTAGCCTCTCCACTGCTAGCCTGTTCTCTCTCACTCTGCTAGCCTCTCCACTGCTCGCGTGTTCTCTCTCCCTCTCCTAGCCTCTCCACTGCTAGCCTGTTCTCTCACCCTCCTGGCCTCTCCACTGCTAGCCTGTTCTCTCACGCTCCTGGCCTCTCCACTGCTAGCCTGTTCTCTCACGCTCCTAGCCTCTCCACTGCTAGCCTGTTCTCTCACGCTCCTAGCCTCTCCACTGCTAGCCTGTTCTCTCACCCTCCTAGCCTCTCCACTGCTAGCCTGTTCTCTCTCACTCTCCTAGCCTCTCCACTGCTAGCCTGTTCTCTCACCCTCCTAGCCTCTCCACTGCTAGCCTGTTCTCTCTCTCTCCTAGCCTCTCCACTGCCTGCCTGTTCTCTCTCACTCTCCTAGCCTCTCCACTGCTAGCCTGTTCTCTCACCCTCCTAGCCTCTCCACTGCTAGCCTGTTCTCTCTCACGCTCCTAGCCTCTCTACTGCTAGCCTGTTCTCTCACTCTCCTAGCCTCTCCACTGCTAGCCTGTTCTCTCTCTCCTAGCCTCTCCACTGCTAGCCTGTTCTCTCTCACTCTCCTAGCCTCTCCACTGCTAGCCTGTTCTCTCTCACTCTCCTAGCCTCTCCACTGCTAGCCTGTTATCTCTCACTCTCCTAGCCTCTCCACTGCTAGCCTGTTCTCTCTCACGCTCCTAGCCTCTCTACTGCTAGCCTGTTCTCTCACTCTCATAGCATCTCCACGGCTAGCCTGTTCTCTCTCACCCTACTAGCCTCTCTACTGCTAGCCTGTTCTCTCACGCTCCTAGCCTCTCCACTGCTAGCCTGTTCTCTCACGCTCCTAGCCTCTCCACTGCTAGCCTGTTCTCTCTCCTAGCCTCTCCACTGCTAGCCTGTTCTCTCGCGCTCCTAGCCTCTCCACTGCTAGCCTGTTCTCTCACCCTCCTAGCCTCTCCACTGCTAGCCTGTTCTCTCACTCTCCTAGCCTCTCCACTGCTAGCCTGTTCTCTCACCCTCCTAGCCTCTCCACTGCTAGCCTGTTCTCTCTCACGCTCCTAGCCTCTCTACTGCTAGCCTGTTCTCTCACGCTCCTAGCCTCTCCACTGCTAGCCTGTTCTCTCACTCTCCTAGCCTCTCCACTGCTAGCCTGTTCTCTCACTCTCCTAGCCTCTCCACTGCTAGCCTGTTCTCTCTCTCCTAGCCTCTCCACTACTAGCCTGTTCTCTCTCACTCTCCTAGCCTCTCCACTGCTAGCCTGTTCTCTCTCACTCTCCTAGCCTCTCCACTGCTAGCCTGTTCTCTCTCACGCTCCTAGCCTCTCTACTGCTAGCCTGTTCTCTCACTCTCAGCCTCTCCACGGCTAGCCTGTTCTCTCTCACGCTCCTAGCCTCTCTACTGCTAGCCTGTGCTCTCACCCTCCTGGCCTCTCCACTGTTAGCCTGTTCTCTCACGCTCCTAGCCTCTCCACTGCTAGCCTATTCTCTCTCTCCTAGCCTCTCTACTGCTAGCCTGTTCTCTCACGCTCCTAGCCACTCCACTGCTAGCCTGTTCTCTCACCCTCCTAGCCTCTCCACTGCTTGCCTGTTGTCTCACTCTCCTAGCCTCTCCACTGCTAGCCTGTTCTCTCACACTCCTTAGCCTCTCCACTGCTAGCCTGTTCTCTCTCTCACTCTCCTAGCCTCTCCACTGCTAGCCTGTTCGCTCTCACACTCCTAGCCTCTCTACTGCTAGCCTGTTCTCTCACTCTCCTTAGCCTCTCCACTGCTAGCCTGTTCTCTCTCACGCTCCTAGCCTCTCCACTGCTAGCCTGTTCTCTCACCCTCCTAGCCTCTCCACTGCTAGCCTGTTCTCTCTCACGCTCCTAGCCTCTCTACTGCTAGCCTGTTCTCTCACTCTCCTTAGCCTCTCCACTGCTAGCCTGTTCTCTCACGCTCCTAGCCTCTCCACTGCTAGCCTGTTCTCTCACACTCCTTAGCCTCCACTGCTAGCCTGTTCTCTCTCTCACACTCCTTAGCCTCTCCACTGCTAGCCTGTTCTCTCTCTCACTCTCCTAGCCTCTCCACTGCTAGCCTGTTCTCTCTCACGCTCCTAGCCTCTCTACTGCTAGCCTGTTCTCTCACTCTCCTTAGCCTCTCCACTGCTAGCCTGTTCTCTCACGCTCCTAGCCTCTCCACTGCTGCCCTGTTCTCTCTCTCCAAGCCTCTCCACTGCTAGCCTGTTCTCTCACTCTCCTAGCCTCTCCACTGCTAGCCTGTTCTCTCACCCTCTCCTAGCCTCTCCACTGCTAGCCTGTTCTCTCACCCTCTCCTAGCCTCTCCACTGCTAGCCTGTTCTCTCTCCCTCTCCTAGCCTCTCCACTGCTCGCCTGCTCTCTCTCTCTCCTAGCCTCTCCACTGCTAGCCTGTTCTCTCTCACGCTCCTAGCCTCACCACTGCTAGCCTGTTCTCTCACCCTCCTGGCCTCTCCACTGCTAGCCTGTTCTCTCACGCTCCTAGCCTCTCCACTGCTAGCCTGTTCTCTCACCCTCCTAGCCTCTCCACTGCTAGCCTGTTCTCTCACGAGCCTAGCCTCTCCACTGCTAGCCTGTTCTCTCACCCTCCTAGCCTCTCCACTGCTAGCCTGTTCTCTCACCTTCCTAGCCTCTCCACTGCTAGCCTGTTCTCTCTCACGCTCCTAGCCTCTCTACTGCTAGCCTGTTCTCTCACGCTCCTAGCCTCTCCACTGCTGCCCTGTTCTCTCTCTCCAAGCCTCTCCACTGCTAGCTTGTTCTCTCACTCTCCTAGCCTCTCCACTGCTAGCCTGTTCTCTCACCCTCTCCTAGCCTCTCCACTGCTAGCCTGTTCTCTCTCCCTCTCCTAGCCTCTCCACTGCTCGCCTGCTCTCTCTCTCTCCTAGCCTCTCCACTGCTAGCCTGTTATCTCTCACTCTCCTAGCCTCTCCACTGCTAGCCTGTTCTCTCACCCTCCTGGCCTCTCCACTGCTAGCCTGTTCTCTCACGCTCCTAGCCTCTCCACTGCTAGCCTGTTCTCTCACCCTCCTAGCCTCTCCACTGCTAGCCTGTTCTCTCACCCTCCTAGCCTCTCCACTGCTAGCCTGTTCTCTCACTCTCCTAGCCTCTCCACTGCTAGCCTGTTCTCTCACCCTCCTAGCCTCTCCACTGCTAGCCTGTTCTCTCACCTTCCTAGCCTCTCCACTGCTAGCCTGTTCTCTCTCACGCTCCTAGCCTCTCTACTGCTAGCCTGTTCTCTCACGCTCCTAGCCTCTTCACTGCTAGCCTGTTCTCTCACTCTCCTAGCCTCTCCACTGCTAGCCTGTTCTCTCACTCTCCTAGCCTCTCCACTGCTAGCCTGTTCTCTCACTCTCCTAGCCTCTCCACTGCTAGCCTGTTCTCTCTCTCCTAGCCTCTCCACTGCTAGCCTGTTCTCTCTCACTCTCCTAGCCTCTCCACTGCTAGCCTGTTCTCTCACTCTCCTAGCCTCTCCACTGCTAGCCTGTTCTCTCACTCTCCTAGCCTCTCCACTGCTAGCCTGTTCTCTCACTCTCCTAGCCTCTCCACTGCTAGCCTGTTCTCTCTCTCCTAGCCTCTCCACTGCTAGCCTGTTCTCTCTCACTCTCCTAGCCTCTCCACTGCTAGCCTGTTCTCTCTCACGCTCCTAGCCTCTCTACTGCTAGCCTGTTCTCTCACTCTCATAGCCTCTCCACGGCTAGCCTGTTCTCTCTCACCCTCCTAGCCTCTCTACTGCTATCCTGTTCTCTCACGCTCCTAGCCTCTCCACTGCTAGCCTGTTCTCTCACGCTCCTTAGCCTCTCCACTGCTAGCCTGTTCTCTCTCTCACTCTCCTAGCCTCTCCACTGCTAGCCTGTTCTCTCTCACGCTCCTAGCCTCTCTACTGCTAGCCTGTTCTCTCACTCTCCTTAGCCTCTCCACTGCTAGCCTGTTCTCTCACGCTCCTAGCCTCTCCACTGCTGCCCTGTTCTCTATCTCCAAGCCTCTCCACTGCTAGCCTGTTATCTCACCCTCCTGGCCTCTCCACTACTAGCCTGTTCTCTCACGCTCCTAGCCTCTCCACTGCTAGCCTGTTCTCTCTCTCCTAGCCTCTCCACTGCTAGCCTGTTCTCTCACGCTCCTCGCCTCTCCACTGCTAGCCTGTTCTCTCACCCTCCTAGCCTCTCCACTGCTAGCCTGTTCTCTCACTCTCCTAGCCTCTCCACTGCTAGCCTGTTCTCTCACCCTCCTAGCCTCTCCACTGCTAGCCTGTTCTCTCTCACTCTCCTAGCCTCTCCACTGCCTGCCTGTTCTCTCACTCTCCTAGCCTCTCCACTGCTAGCCTGTTCTCTCTCATGCTCCTAGCCTCTCCACTGCTAGCCTGTTCTCTCACCCTCCTAGCCTCTCCACTGCTAGCCTGTTCTCTCCCCCTCCTAGCCTCTCCACTGCTAGCCTGTTCTCTCTCACTCTCCTAGCCTCTCCACTGCCTGCCTGTTCTCTCTCACTCTCCTAGCCTCTCCACTGCTAGCCTGTTCTCTCTCACGCTCCTAGCCTCTCCACTGCTAGCCTGTTCTCTCACCCTCCTAGCCTCTCCACTGCTAGCCTGTTCTCTCTCACGCTCCTAGCCTCTCTACTGCTAGCCTGTTCTCTCACGCTCCTAGCCTCTCCACTGCTAGCCTGTTCTCTCACTCTCCTAGCCTCTCCACTGCTAGCCTGTTCTCTCACTCTCCTAGCCTCCACTGCTAGTCTGTTCTCTCTCTCCTAGCCTCTCCACTGCTAGCCTGTTCTCTCTCACTCTCCTAGCCTCTCCACTGCTAGCCTGTTCTCTCTCATTCTCCTAGCCTCTCCACTGCTAGCCTGTTCTCTCACGCTCCTTAGCCTCTCCACTGCTAGCCTGTTCTCTCTCTCACTCTCCTAGCCTCTCCACTGCTAGCCTGTTCTCTCTCACGGTCCTAGCCTCTCCACTGCTGCCCTGTTCTCTCTCTCCAAGCCTCTCCACTGCTAGCCTGTTCTCTCACTCTCCTAGCCTCTCCACTGCTAGCCTGTTCTCTCACCCTCTCCTAGCCTCTCCACTGCTAGCCTGTTCTCTCACCCTCTCCTAGCCTCTCCACTGCTAGCCTGTTCTCTCTCTCTCTCCTAGCCTCTCCACTGCTAGCCTGTTCTCTCTCACGCTCCTAGCCTCTCCACTGCTAGCCTGTGCTCTCACCCTCCTGGCCTCTCCACTGCTAGCCTGTTCTCTCACGCTCCTAGCCTCTCCACTGCTAGCCTATTCTCTCTCTCCTAGCCTCTCTACTGCTAGCCTGTTCTCTCACGCTCCTAGCCACTCCACTGCTAGCCTATTCTCTCACCCTCCTTAGCCTCTCCACTGCTAGCCTGTTCTCTCTCACTCTCCTAGCCTCTCCACTGCTAGCCTGTTCTCTCACACTCCTTAGCCTCCACTGCTAGCCTGTTCTCTCTCTCACACTCCTTAGCCTCTCCACTGCTAGCCTGTTCTCTCTCTCACTCTCCTAGCCTCTCCACTGCTAGCCTGTTCTCTCTCACGCTCCTAGCCTCTCTACTGCTAGCCTGTTCTCTCACTCTCCTTAGCCTCTCCACTGCTAGCCTGTTCTCTCACGCTCCTAGCCTCTCCACTGCTAGCCTGTTCTCTCACACTCCTTAGCCTCCACTGCTAGCCTGTTCTCTCTCTCACACTCCTTAGCCTCTCCACTGCTAGCCTGTTCTCTCTCTCACTCTCCTAGCCTCTCCACTGCTAGCCTGTTCTCTCACGCTCCTAGCCTCTCCACTGCTGCCCTGTTCTCTCTCTCCAAGCCTCTCCACTGCTAGCCTGTTCTCTCACTCTCCTAGCCTCTCCACTGCTAGCCTGTTCTCTCACCCTCTCCTAGCCTCTCCACTGCTAGCCTGTTCTCTCACCCTCTCCTAGCCTCTCCACTGCTAGCCTGTTCTCTCTCCCTCTCCTAGCCTCTCCACTGCTCGCCTGCTCTCTCTCTCTCCTAGCCTCTCCACTGCTAGCCTGTTCTCTCTCACGCTCCTAGCCTCACCACTGCTAGCCTGTTCTCTCACCCTCCTGGCCTCTCCACTGCTAGCCTGTTCTCTCACGCTCCTAGCCTCTCCACTGCTAGCCTGTTCTCTCACCCTCCTAGCCTCTCCACTGCTAGCCTGTTCTCTCACGCGCCTAGCCTCTCCACTGCTAGCCTGTTCTCTCACCCTCCTAGCCTCTCCACTGCTAGCCTGTTCTCTCACCTTCCTAGCCTCTCCACTGCTAGCCTGTTCTCTCTCACGCTCCTAGCCTCTCTACTGCTAGCCTGTTCTCTCACGCTCCTAGCCTCTCCACTGCTGCCCTGTTCTCTCTCTCCAAGCCTCTCCACTGGTAGCTTGTTCTCTCACTCTCCTAGCCTCTCCACTGCTAGCCTGTTCTCTCACCCTCTCCTAGCCTCTCCACTGCTAGCCTGTTCTCTCACCCTCTCCTAGCCTCTCCACTGCTAGCCTGTTCTCTCTCCCTCTCCTAGCCTCTCCACTGCTCGCCTGCTCTCTCTCTCTCCTAGCCTCTCCACTGCTAGCCTGTTCTCTCACCCTCCTAGCCTCTCCACTGCTAGCCTGTTCTCTCACGCTCCTAGCCTCTCCACTGCTAGCCTGTTCTCTCACCCTCCTAGCCTCTCCACTGCTAGCCTGTTCTCTCACCCTCCTAGCCTCTCCACTGCTAGCCTGTTCTCTCACGCTCCTAGCCTCTCCACTGCTAGCCTGTTCTCTCACCCTCCTAGCCTCTCCACTGCTAGCCTGTTCTCTCACCTTCCTAGCCTCTCCACTGCTAGCCTGTTCTCTCTCACGCTCCTAGCCTCTCTACTGCTAGCCTGTTCTCTCACGCTCCTAGCCTCTTCACTGCTAGCCTGTTCTCTCACTCTCCTAGCCTCTCCACTGCTAGCCTGTTCTCTCACTCTCCTAGCCTCTCCACTGCTAGCCTGTTCTCTCACTCTCCTAGCCTCTCCACTGCTAGCCTGTTCTCTCACTCTCCTAGCCTCTCCACTGCTAGCCTGTTCTCTCTCTCCTAGCCTCTCCACTGCTAGCCTGTTCTCTCTCACTCTCCTAGCCTCTCCACTGCTAGCCTGTTCTCTCACTCTCCTAGCCTCTCCACTGCTAGCCTGTTCTCTCACTCTCCTAGCCTCTCCACTGCTAGCCTGTTCTCTCACTCTCCTAGCCTCTCCACTGCTAGCCTGTTCTCTCACTCTCCTAGCCTCTCCACTGCTAGCCTGTTCTCTCTCTCCTAGCCTCTCCACTGCTAGCCTGTTCTCTCTCACTCTCCTAGCCTCTCCACTGCTAGCCTGTTCTCTCTCTCTCCTAGCCTCTCCACTGCTAGCCTGTTCTCTCACGCTCCTAGCCTCTGTGTGAGTCTATGGGCCTCTGTGTGAGTCTGTGGGTCTCTGTGTGAGTCTATGGGTCTCTGTGTGAGTCTATGGGTCTCTGTGTGAGTCTATGGGTCTCTGTGTGAGTTTATGGGTCTCTGTGTGAGTTTATGGGTCTCTGTGTGAGTCTATGGGTCTATGTGTGAGTCTGTGGATTTCTGTGCGAGTCTGTGGGTCTCTGTGTGAGTCTTTGGGTCTCTGTGTGAGTCTGTGGGTCTCTATGTGAGTCTATGGGTCTCTGTGTGAATCTCTGTGCGAGTCTGTGGGTCTCTGTGTGAGTCTGTGGGTCTCTGTGTGAGTCTTTGGGTCTCTGTGTGAGTCTATGGGTCTCTGTGTGAGTCTATGTGTCTCTGTGTGAGTCTATGGGTCTCTGTGTGAGTCTATGGGTCTCTGTGTGAATCTATGGGTCTCTGTGTGAGTTTATGGGTCTCTGTGTTAGTCTATGGGTCTCTGTGTGAGTCTGTGGATCTCTGTGCGAGTCTGTGGGTCTCTGTGTGAGTCTGTGGGTCTCTGTGTGAGTCTATGGGTCTCTGTGTGAGTCTGTGGGTCTCTGTGTGAGTCTATGTGTCTCTGTGTGAGTCTATGGGTCTCTGTGTGAGTCTATGTGTCTCTGTGTGAGTCTATGGGTCTCTGTGTGAGTCTGTGGGTCTCTGTGTGAGTCTATGGGTCTCTGTGTGAGTCTGTGGGTCTCTGTGTGAGTCTATGTGTCTCTGCGTGAATCTATGGGTCTCTGTGTGAGTCTATGGGTCTCTGTGTGAGTCTATGGGTCTCTGTGTGAGTCTATGGGTCTCTGTGTGAGTCTGTGGCACTCTGTGTGAGTCTATGGGTCTCTGTGTGAGTCTGTGGGTCTCTGTGTAAGTCTATGGGTCTCTGTGTGAGTCTATGGGTCTCTGTGTGAGTCTATGGGTCTATGTGTGAGTCTGTGGATCTCTGTGCGAGTCTGTGGGTCTCTGTGTGAGTCTGTGGGTCTCTGTGTGAGTCTATGGGTCTCTGTGTGAGTCTATGTGTCTCTGTGTGAGTCTATGGGTCTCTGTGCGAGTCTTTTGGTCTCTGTGTGAGTCTATGGGTCTCTATGTGAGTCTATGGGTCTCTGTGTGAGTCTATGGGTCTCTGTGTGAGTCTATGGGTCGTTGTGTGAGTCTATGGGTCTCTGTGTGAGTCTATGGGTCTCTGTGTGAGTCTATGGATCTCTGTGCGAGTCTTTGGGTCTCTGTGTAAGTCTATGGGTCTCTGTGTGAGTCTATGGGTCTCTGTGTGAGTTTATGGGTCTCTGTGTGAGTCTATGGGTCTATGTGTGAGTCTGTGGATCTCTGTGCGAGTCTGTGGGTCTCTGTGTGAGTCTGTGGGTCTCTGTGTGAGTCTATGGGTCTCTGTGTGAGTCTATGTGTCTCTGTGTGAGTCTATGGGTCTCTGTGTGAGTCTATGTGTCTCTGTGTGAGTCTATGGGTCTCTGTGTGAGTCTATGGGTCTCTGTGTGAATCTATGGGTCTCTGTGTGAGTTTATGGGTCTCTGTGTTAGTCTATGGGTCTCTGTGTGAGTCTGTGGATCTCTGTGCGAGTCTGTGGGTCTCTGTGTGAGTCTGTGGGTCTCTGTGTGAGTCTATGGGTCTCTGTGTGAGTCTATGGGTCTCTGTGTGAGTCTATGTGTCTCTGTGTGAGTCTATGGGTCTCTGTGTGAGTCTATGTGTCTCTGTGTGAGTCTATGGGTCTCTGTGTGAGTCTGTGGGTCTCTGTGTGAGTCTGTGGGTCTCTGTGTGAGTCTGTGGGTCTCTGTGTGAGTCTATGTGTCTCTGCGTGAATCTATGGGTCTCTGTGTGAGTCTATGGGTCTCTGTGTGAGTCTATGGGTCTCTGTGTGAGTCTATGTGTCTCTGTGTGAGTCTATGGGTCTCTGTGTGAGTTTATGGGTCTCTGTGTGAGTCTATGGGTCTATGTGTGAGTCTGTGGATCTCTGTGTGAGTCTATGGGTCGCTTTGTGAGTCTATGGGTCTCTGTGTGAGTCTGTGGGTCTCTGTGTGAGTCGATGGGTCTCTGTGTGAGTCTATGGGTCTCTGTGTGAGTCTATGTGTCTCTGTGTGAATCTGTGGGTCTCTGTGTGAGTCTATGGGTCTCTGCTGTGAGTCTATGGGTCTCGGCTGTGTGAGTCTATGGGGCTCTGTGCGAGTCTGTGGGTCTCTGTGCGAGTCTGTGGGTCTATGTGTGAGTCTATGGGTCTCTGCGTGAGTCTATGGGTCTCTGTGCGAGTCTTTTGGTCTCTGTGTGAGTCTATGGGTCTCTATGTGAGTCTATGGGTCTCTGTGTGAGTCTATGGGTCTTATTGTGAGTCTATGGGTCATTGTGTGAGTCTATGGGTCTCTGTGTGAGTCTATGGGTCTCTGTGTGAGTCTATGGATCTCTGTGCGAGTCTTTGGGTCTCTGTGTGAGTCTGTGGGTCTCTGTGTGAGTCTGTGGGTCTCTGTGTGAGTCTATGGGTCTCTGTGTGAGTCTGTGGGTCTCTGTGTAAGTCTATGGGTCTCTGTGTGAGTCTATGGGTCTCTGTGTGAGTTTATGGGTCTCTGTGTGAGTCTATGGGTCTATGTGTGAGTCTGTGGATCTCTGTGCGAGTCTGTGGGTGTCTGTGTGAGTCTGTGGGTCTCTGTGTGAGTCTGTGGGTCTCTGTGTGAGTCTGTGGGTCTCTATGTGAGTCTATGGGTCTCTGTGTGAGTCTATGTGTCTCTGTGTGAGTCTATGTGTCTCTGTGTGAGTCTATGGGTCTCTGTGTGAGTCTATGTGTCTCTGTGTGAGTCTATGGGTCTCTATGTGAGTCTATGTGTCTCTGTGTGAGTCTATGGGTCTCTGTGTGAGTCTATGGGTCTCTGTGTGAATCTATGGGTCTCTGTGTGAGTTTATGGGTCTCTGTGTTAGTCTATGGGTCTCTGTGTGAGTCTGTGGATCTCTGTGCGAGTCTGTGGGTCTCTGTGTGAGTCTGTGGGTCTCTGTGTGAGTCTATGGGTCTCTGTGTGAGTCTGTGGGTCTCTGTGTGAGTCTATGGGTCTCTGTGTGAGTCTATGTGTCTCTGTGTGAGTCTATGGGTCTCTGTGTGAGTCTATGTGTCTCTGTGTGAGTCTATGGGTCTCTGTGTGAGTCTGTGGGTCTCTGTGTGAGTCTATGGGTCTCTGTGTGAGTCTGTGGGTCTCTGTGTGAGTCTATGTGTCTCTGCGTGAATCTATGGGTCTCTGTGTGAGTCTATGGGTCTCTGTGTGAGTCTATGGGTCTCTGTGTGAGTCTATGTGTCTCTGTGTGAGTCTATGGGTCTCTGTGTGAGTTTATGGGTCTCTGTGTGAGTCTATGGGTCTATGTGTGAGTCTGTGGATCTCTGTGTGAGTCTATGGGTCGCTTTGTGAGTCGATGGGTCTCTGTGTGAGTCTGTGGGTCTCTGTGTGAGTCGATGGGTCTCTGTGTGAGTCTATGGGTCTCTGTGTGAGTCTATGGGTCTCTGTGTGAGTCTATGGGTCTCTGTGTGAGTCTGTGGGTCTCTGTGTGAGTCTATGGGTCTCTGTGTGAGTCTGTGGGTCTCTGTGTAAGTCTATGGGTCTCTGTGTGAGTCTATGGGTCTCTGTGTGAGTTTATGGGTCTCTGTGTGAGTCTATGGGTCTATGTGTGAGTCTGTGGATTTCTGTGCGAGTCTGTGGGTCTCTGTGTGAGTCTGTGGGTCTCTGTGTGAGTCTGTGGGTCTCTGTGTGAGTCTATGGGTCTCTGTGTGAGTCTATGGGTCTCTGTGTGAGTTTATGGGTCTCTGTGTGAGTCTATGGGTCTATGTGTGAGTCTGTGGATCTCTGCGCGAGTCTGTGGGTGTCTGTGTGAGTCTGTGGGTCTCTGTGTGAGTCTGTGGGTCTCTGTGTGAGTCTGTGGGTCTCTGTGTGAGTCTATGGGTCTCTGTGTGAGTCTATGTGTCTCTGTGTGAGTCTATGGGTCTCTGTGTGAGTCTATGTGTCTCTGTGTGAGTCTATGGGTCTCTGTGTGAGTCTATGTGTCTCTGTGTGAGTCTATGGGTCTCTGTGTGAGTCTATGTGTCTCTGTGTGAGTCTATGGGTCTCTGTGTGAGTCTATGGGTCTCTGTGTGAATCTATGGGTCTCTGTGTGAGTTTATGGGTCTCTGTGTTAGTCTATGGGTCTCTGTGTGAGTCTGTGGATCTCTGTGCGAGTCTGTGGGTCTCTGTGTGAGTCTGTGGGTCTCTGTGTGAGTCTATGGGTCTCTGTGTGAGTCTGTGGGTCTCTGTGTGAGTCTATGGGTCTCTGTGTGAGTCTACGTGTCTCTGTGTGAGTCTATGGGTCTCTGTGTGAGTCTATGTGTCTCTGTGTGAGTCTATGGGTCTCTGTGTGAGTCTGTGGGTCTCTGTGTGAGTCTATGGGCCTCTGTGTGAGTCTGTGGGTCTCTGTGTGAGTCTATGTGTCTCTGCGTGAGTCTATGGGTCTCTGTGTGAGTCTATGGGTCTCTGTGTGAGTCTATGGGTCTCTGTGTGAGTTTATGGGTCTCTGTGTGAGTCTATGGGTCTATGTGTGAGTCTGTGGATCTCTGTGTGAGTCTATGGGTCGCTTTGTGAGTCTATGGGTCTCTGTGTGAGTCTGTGGGTCTCTGTGTGAGTCGATGGGTCTCTGTGTGAGTCTATGGGTCTCTGTGTGAGTCTATGGGACTCTGTGTGAGTCTATGGGTCTCTGTGTGAGTCTGTGGGTCTCTGTGTGAGTCTATGGGTCTATGTGTGAGTCTGTGGATTTCTGTGCGAGTCTGTGGGTCTCTGTGTGAGTCTGTGGGTCTCTGTGTGAGTCTGTGGGTCTCTATGTGAGTCTATGGGTCTCTGTGTGATTGAAACCTCAGCCAATTAATGAGTATTTGCTGAAGCAGGCCTACTGCTGCACACCATGGTTTCAACATTTCGTTAACTTACGTAATCTTGCACATGGATTCATTGCCGTATACGTTTTGCCTTCGGGATAAGTTTCTTTATTGCCTTCGTGTGAATGTCGTTGCATGAATTTTTTAAGGACTTTTATTCCTTTTGATTTAAAGCTTTCGTGACTGCAGTAATTCATATTCTTAGCTCTTTCGGTAAAGTCACGTTGAAGGGAAACAATAAAATAATAAAATATATATAAAACAATAAAAATTCTCACGACGTTTGTGTTATGGTCGAAACGTCGTGAGAATTTTTATTGTTTTATATATTTTTTATTATTTTATTGTTGCCCTTCAACGTGACTTTACCGAAAGAGCTAAGAAGGACTTTTATTCCTATTTGCCGTATATGCTCGTGTTACTCTGATGAAGCAATCGTTTGTTCCGGTACCTAGTAAACAAACGTGATCATTGAGGGTTAAATGTATGAATCCATGAAGCCTTAGCCAATTGATGAGTATTTGCTGAAGCAGGCGTACTGCCACACACCCTTGTTCCAAGACATTTCGCAATTACGTAATCTTGCTCATGAATTAATTACCGTGTACTTTGCCTTCAGGACATGTTTCTTTATTGCCTTCGTATGAATATCGTTGCACGAATTTTTAAGGAGTTTTGTTCCCTATCGCCGTATATGGTCGTGTTACTCTGAGGAAGTAATCAATTGTTCTGGTACCCAGTTAACAAACGTGATTATTGAGGGTTAAATGTATGGATCAATGAGGGGAACATCTCGTGGAGTACTGTATTGACAATTTCAAGCATAAGAATTCGCATATTAGAGTGTTAAAGTTTTGTTTAGAAATTAAAATTGCTTAACACAGCAGTGTTTGAGTGTTTCTTTCCTAAGTTAATTCTTAATTATAAGAACTGTATCCTGCGGTGAGATTTGAATTTGGAGACCTGAGATAGCACACTAATACATAATCAGTAAATGTTAAAGCGAGAATAATTGTATCATAGTGATCGATAATACGAACCTAGACAACAAAGCCGAGCTCAATCTGGCATACTTACAGCACACCTGCATAACTTCATACAATTAATTGTATGCCGATTGATGATACGACCCTGGGCAACGAAGCTAAAAATCAGAAATCAGAAATCAGAATCAGAAAGGGTTTTATTCGCCATGTAAGTTCACACCGACACGGAATTTACTTTGGCAGGATGGTGCATACATTCAACATATAGGAATCTAAAATCTTAAATAAGTTTTAAACAAGTCTTACTATAATAAGGGTTAAAAGTCTAACATTAAGGGGCTGAAGTATATAAAATTAAATAAATATCGAATATAAAATAGCTTTAAGATATAATTTAAAAATACAAATAGGGAAACATAGTTAATATCAGCAACGTGTCGTTATGTAGATCAAATGTTAAAAACAGTGTTAGCCCTTGGCCTTGTTTAACAGGCCATCAGCAGATGGGAAGAAACTGTTTTTATGGCGTGAGGTTTTGGTCCTGATGGACCGAAGCCTTCTGCCGGAGGGGAGTAGCTGAAACAGAGAGTGTCCAGGGTGGGAGAAATCGGCCATAATCTTCCTCGCTCGCCTCATAGACCTTGTCGTGTGCAGGTCCTCGAGGGTCGGTAGATTGCAGGCAATTACCTTCTCAGCAGTGTGGATGATACGCTGCAGTCTGCTCTTGTCCTTGGCAGTGGCAGCAGCGTACCAGACGGTTATGGAGGAGGTGAGGATGGATTCAATGATCGCTGTATAGAATTGCACCATCATTGTCTTTGGCAGGTTGAATTTCTTCAGCTGCCGTAGAAAGTACATCCTCTGTTGAGCTTTCTTGGTGAGGGAGCTGATGTTCAATTCCCACTTGAGGTCCCGGGAGAGAATAGTGCCCAGGAAGCGGAAGGACTCTACAATTTTGACTGGGGAGTCTAACAGGGTGATGGGGGTGAGTGGTGCTGTATTCTTCCTGAAGTCCACAACCATCTCAACTGTCTTTAGAGCATTTAGCTCTAAGTTGTTCTGGCTACACCAGGTCACCAGATTGTCAGCTTCCCACCTATAGTCAGACTCATCCCCACCAGAGATCAGCCCAATGAGGGTGGTGTCATCCGCAAACTTCAATAGTTTGACGGACAGATGATTGGAGGTGCAGCTGTTGGTATACAGGGAGAAGAGCAGAGGGGAAAGGACGCAGCCCTGAGGAGTTCCGGTGCTGATGGACCTGGAGCCAGAGACTTGTGTTCCCAGCTTAACGCACTGCTTCCTGTCAGTGAGTCTATGGGTCTCTGTGTGGGTCTATGGGTCTCTGTGTGAGTCTATGTGTCTCTGTGTGAGTCTATGAGTCTCTGTGTGAGTCTATGTGTCTCTGTGTGAGTCTATGGGTCTCTGTGTGAGTCTATGGGACTCTGTGTGAGTCTATGGGTCTCTGTGTGAGTCTGTGGGTCTCTGTGTGAGTCTGTGGGTCTCTATGTGAGTCTATGGGTCTCTGTGTGAGTCTATGGGTCTCTGTGTGAGTCTATGTGTCTCTGTGTGAGTCTATGTGTCTCTGTGTGAGTCTATGGGTCTCTGTGTGAGTCTATGGGTCTCTGTGTGAGTCTATGTGTCTCTGTGTGAGTCTGTCGGTCTCTGTGTGAGTCTATGGGTCTCTGTGTGAGTCTAAGGGTCTCTGTGTGAGTCTATGGGTCTCTGAGTGAGTCTATGAGTCTCTATGTGAGTCTATGGGTCTCTGCGTGAGTCTATGGGTCTCTGTGTGAGTCTGTGGGTCTCTGTGTGAGTCTATGTGTCTCTGCGTGAATCTATGGGTCTCTGTGTGAGTCTATGGGTCTCTGTGTGAGTCTATGGGTCTCTGTGTGAGTCTATGTGTCTCTGTGTGAGTCTATGGGTCTCTGTGTGAGTTTATGGGTCTCTGTGTGAGTCTATGGGTCTATGTGTGAGTCTGTGGATCTCTGTGTGAGTCTATGGGTCGCTTTGTGAGTCGATGGGTCTCTGTGTGAGTCTGTGGGTCTCTGTGTGAGTCGATGGGTCTCTGTGTGAGTCTATGGGTCTCTGTGTGAGTCTATGGGTCTCTGTGTGAGTCTATGGGTCTCTGTGTGAGTCTGTGGGTCTCTGTGTGAGTCTATGGGTCTCTGTGTGAGTCTGTGGGTCTCTGTGTAAGTCTATGGGTCTCTGTGTGAGTCTATGGGTCTCTGTGTGAGTTTATGGGTCTCTGTGTGAGTCTATGGGTCTATGTGTGAGTCTGTGGATTTCTGTGCGAGTCTGTGGGTCTCTGTGTGAGTCTGTGGGTCTCTGTGTGAGTCTGTGGGTCTCTGTGTGAGTCTATGGGTCTCTGTGTGAGTCTATGGGTCTCTGTGTGAGTTTATGGGTCTCTGTGTGAGTCTATGGGTCTATGTGTGAGTCTGTGGATCTCTGCGCGAGTCTGTGGGTGTCTGTGTGAGTCTGTGGGTCTCTGTGTGAGTCTGTGGGTCTCTGTGTGAGTCTGTGGGTCTCTGTGTGAGTCTATGGGTCTCTGTGTGAGTCTATGTGTCTCTGTGTGAGTCTATGGGTCTCTGTGTGAGTCTATGTGTCTCTGTGTGAGTCTATGGGTCTCTGTGTGAGTCTATGTGTCTCTGTGTGAGTCTATGGGTCTCTGTGTGAGTCTATGTGTCTCTGTGTGAGTCTATGGGTCTCTGTGTGAGTCTATGGGTCTCTGTGTGAATCTATGGGTCTCTGTGTGAGTTTATGGGTCTCTGTGTTAGTCTATGGGTCTCTGTGTGAGTCTGTGGATCTCTGTGCGAGTCTGTGGGTCTCTGTGTGAGTCTGTGGGTCTCTGTGTGAGTCTATGGGTCTCTGTGTGAGTCTGTGGGTCTCTGTGTGAGTCTATGGGTCTCTGTGTGAGTCTACGTGTCTCTGTGTGAGTCTATGGGTCTCTGTGTGAGTCTATGTGTCTCTGTGTGAGTCTATGGGTCTCTGTGTGAGTCTGTGGGTCTCTGTGTGAGTCTATGGGCCTCTGTGTGAGTCTGTGGGTCTCTGTGTGAGTCTATGTGTCTCTGCGTGAGTCTATGGGTCTCTGTGTGAGTCTATGGGTCTCTGTGTGAGTCTATGGGTCTCTGTGTGAGTTTATGGGTCTCTGTGTGAGTCTATGGGTCTATGTGTGAGTCTGTGGATCTCTGTGTGAGTCTATGGGTCGCTTTGTGAGTCTATGGGTCTCTGTGTGAGTCTGTGGGTCTCTGTGTGAGTCGATGGGTCTCTGTGTGAGTCTATGGGTCTCTGTGTGAGTCTATGGGACTCTGTGTGAGTCTATGGGTCTCTGTGTGAGTCTGTGGGTCTCTGTGTGAGTCTATGGGTCTATGTGTGAGTCTGTGGATTTCTGTGCGAGTCTGTGGGTCTCTGTGTGAGTCTGTGGGTCTCTGTGTGAGTCTGTGGGTCTCTATGTGAGTCTATGGGTCTCTGTGTGATTGAAACCTCAGCCAATTAATGAGTATTTGCTGAAGCAGGCCTACTGCTGCACACCATGGTTTCAACATTTCGTTAACTTACGTAATCTTGCACATGGATTCATTGCCGTATACGTTTTGCCTTCGGGATAAGTTTCTTTATTGCCTTCGTGTGAATGTCGTTGCATGAATTTTTTAAGGACTTTTATTCCTTTTGATTTAAAGCTTTCGTGACTGCAGTAATTCATATTCTTAGCTCTTTCGGTAAAGTCACGTTGAAGGGAAACAATAAAATAATAAAATATATATAAAACAATAAAAATTCTCACGACGTTTGTGTTATGGTCGAAACGTCGTGAGAATTTTTATTGTTTTATATATTTTTTATTATTTTATTGTTGCCCTTCAACGTGACTTTACCGAAAGAGCTAAGAAGGACTTTTATTCCTATTTGCCGTATATGCTCGTGTTACTCTGATGAAGCAATCGTTTGTTCCGGTACCTAGTAAACAAACGTGATCATTGAGGGTTAAATGTATGAATCCATGAAGCCTTAGCCAATTGATGAGTATTTGCTGAAGCAGGCGTACTGCCACACACCCTTGTTCCAAGACATTTCGCAATTACGTAATCTTGCTCATGAATTAATTACCGTGTACTTTGCCTTCAGGACATGTTTCTTTATTGCCTTCGTATGAATATCGTTGCACGAATTTTTAAGGAGTTTTGTTCCCTATCGCCGTATATGGTCGTGTTACTCTGAGGAAGTAATCAATTGTTCTGGTACCCAGTTAACAAACGTGATTATTGAGGGTTAAATGTATGGATCAATGAGGGGAACATCTCGTGGAGTACTGTATTGACAATTTCAAGCATAAGAATTCGCATATTAGAGTGTTAAAGTTTTGTTTAGAAATTAAAATTGCTTAACACAGCAGTGTTTGAGTGTTTCTTTCCTAAGTTAATTCTTAATTATAAGAACTGTATCCTGCGGTGAGATTTGAATTTGGAGACCTGAGATAGCACACTAATACATAATCAGTAAATGTTAAAGCGAGAATAATTGTATCATAGTGATCGATAATACGAACCTAGACAACAAAGCCGAGCTCAATCTGGCATACTTACAGCACACCTGCATAACTTCATACAATTAATTGTATGCCGATTGATGATACGACCCTGGGCAACGAAGCTAAAAATCAGAAATCAGAAATCAGAATCAGAAAGGGTTTTATTCGCCATGTAAGTTCACACCGACACGGAATTTACTTTGGCAGGATGGTGCATACATTCAACATATAGGAATCTAAAATCTTAAATAAGTTTTAAACAAGTCTTACTATAATAAGGGTTAAAAGTCTAACATTAAGGGGCTGAAGTATATAAAATTAAATAAATATCGAATATAAAATAGCTTTAAGATATAATTTAAAAATACAAATAGGGAAACATAGTTAATATCAGCAACGTGTCGTTATGTAGATCAAATGTTAAAAACAGTGTTAGCCCTTGGCCTTGTTTAACAGGCCATCAGCAGATGGGAAGAAACTGTTTTTATGGCGTGAGGTTTTGGTCCTGATGGACCGAAGCCTTCTGCCGGAGGGGAGTAGCTGAAACAGAGAGTGTCCAGGGTGGGAGAAATCGGCCATAATCTTCCTCGCTCGCCTCATAGACCTTGTCGTGTGCAGGTCCTCGAGGGTCGGTAGATTGCAGGCAATTACCTTCTCAGCAGTGTGGATGATACGCTGCAGTCTGCTCTTGTCCTTGGCAGTGGCAGCAGCGTACCAGACGGTTATGGAGGAGGTGAGGATGGATTCAATGATCGCTGTATAGAATTGCACCATCATTGTCTTTGGCAGGTTGAATTTCTTCAGCTGCCGTAGAAAGTACATCCTCTGTTGAGCTTTCTTGGTGAGGGAGCTGATGTTCAATTCCCACTTGAGGTCCCGGGAGAGAATAGTGCCCAGGAAGCGGAAGGACTCTACAATTTTGACTGGGGAGTCTAACAGGGTGATGGGGGTGAGTGGTGCTGTATTCTTCCTGAAGTCCACAACCATCTCAACTGTCTTTAGAGCATTTAGCTCTAAGTTGTTCTGGCTACACCAGGTCACCAGATTGTCAGCTTCCCACCTATAGTCAGACTCATCCCCACCAGAGATCAGCCCAATGAGGGTGGTGTCATCCGCAAACTTCAATAGTTTGACGGACAGATGATTGGAGGTGCAGCTGTTGGTATACAGGGAGAAGAGCAGAGGGGAAAGGACGCAGCCCTGAGGAGTTCCGGTGCTGATGGACCTGGAGCCAGAGACTTGTGTTCCCAGCTTAACGCACTGCTTCCTGTCAGTGAGTCTATGGGTCTCTGTGTGGGTCTATGGGTCTCTGTGTGAGTCTATGTGTCTCTGTGTGAGTCTATGAGTCTCTGTGTGAGTCTATGTGTCTCTGTGTGAGTCTATGGGTCTCTGTGTGAGTCTATGGGACTCTGTGTGAGTCTATGGGTCTCTGTGTGAGTCTGTGGGTCTCTGTGTGAGTCTGTGGGTCTCTATGTGAGTCTATGGGTCTCTGTGTGAGTCTATGGGTCTCTGTGTGAGTCTATGTGTCTCTGTGTGAGTCTATGTGTCTCTGTGTGAGTCTATGGGTCTCTGTGTGAGTCTATGGGTCTCTGTGTGAGTCTATGTGTCTCTGTGTGAGTCTGTCGGTCTCTGTGTGAGTCTATGGGTCTCTGTGTGAGTCTAAGGGTCTCTGTGTGAGTCTATGGGTCTCTGAGTGAGTCTATGAGTCTCTGTGTGAGTCTATGGGTCTCTGCGTGAGTCTATGGGTCTCTGAGTGAGTCTTTTGGTCTCTGTGTGAGTCTATGGGGTCTCTGTGTGAGTCTATGTGTCTCTGTGTGACTCTATGGGTCTCTGTGTGAGTCTATGGGTCTCTGTGTGAGTCTATGGGTCTCTGTGTGAGTCTATGGGTCTCTGTGTGAGTCTATGGGTCTCTGTGTGAGTCTGTGGATCTCTGTGCGAGTCTGTGGGTCTCTGTGTGAGTCTGTGGGTCTCTGTGTGAGTCTGTGGGTCTCTGTGTGAGTGTATGGGTCACTGCGTGAGTCTGTGGGTCTCTGTGTGAGTCTGTGGGTCTCTGTGTGAGTCTATGGGTCTCTGTGTGAGTCTGTGGGTCTCTGTGTAAGTCTATCGGTCTCTGTGTGAGTCTATGGGTCTCTGTGTGACTTTATGGGTCTCTGTGTGAGTCTATGGGTCTATGTGTGAGTCTGTGGATCTCTGTGCGAGTCTGTGGGTCTCTGTGTGAGTCTGTGGGTCTCTGTGTGAGTCTATGGGTCTCTGTGTGAGTCTGTGGGTCTCTGTGTGAGTCTATGGGTCTCTGTGTGAGTCTATGTGTCTCTGTGTGAGTCTATGGGTCTCTGTGTGAGTTTATGGGTCCCTGTGTTAGTCTATGGGTCTATGTGTGAGTCTGTGGATCTCTATGCGAGTCTATGGGTTTCTGTGTAAGTCTGTGGGTCTCTGTGTGAGTCTATGGGTCTCTGTGTGAGTCTATGGGTCTCTGTGTGGGTCTATGGGTCTCTGTGTGAGTCTATGTGTCTCTGTGTGAGTCTATGAGTCTCTGTGTGAGTCTATGTGTCTCTGTGTGAGTCTATGGGTCTCTGTGTGAGTCTATGGGTCTCTGTGTGAGTCTATGGGTCTCTGTGTGAGTCTATGGGTCTCTGTGTGAGTCTGTGGGTCTCTGTGTGAGTCTGTGGGTCTCTGTGTGAGTCTATGGGTCTCTGTGTGAGTCTATGGGTCTCTGTGTGAGTCTATGTGTCTCTGTGTGAGTCTATGGGTCTCTGTGTGAGTCTATGGGTCTCTGTGTGAGTCTATGTGTCTCTGTGTGAGTCTGTCGGTCTCTGTGTGAGTCTATGGGTCTCTGTGTGAGTCTAAGGGTCTCTGTGTGAGTCTATGGGTCTCTGAGTGAGTCTATGGGTCTCTATGTGAGTCTATGGGTCTCTGCGTGAGTCTATGGGTCTCTGAGTGAGTCTTTTGGTCTCTGTGTGAGTCTATGGGGTCTCTGTGTGAGTCTATGTGTCTCTGTGTGACTCTATGGGTCTCTGTGTGAGTCTATGGGTCTCTGTGTGAGTCTATGGGTCTCTGTGTGAGTCTATGGGTCTCTGTGTGAGTCTATGGGTCTCTGTGTGAGTCTGTGGGTCTCTGTGTGAGTCTGTGGGTCTCTGTGTGAGTCTGTGGGTCTCTGTGTGAGTGTATGGGTCACTGCGTGAGTCTGTGGGTCTCTGTGTGAGTCTATGGGTCTCTGTGTGAGTCTATGGGTCTCTGTGTGAGTCTATGTTTCTCTGTGTGAGTCTATGGGTCTCTGTGTGAGTCTATGTGTCTCTGTGTGAGTCTATGGGTCTCTGTGTGAGTCTGTGGGTCTCTGTGTGAGTCTACGGGTCTCTGTGTGAGTCTGTGGGTCTCTGTGTGAGTCTATGTGTCTCTGCGTGAATCTATGGGTCTCTGTGTGAGTCTATGGGTCTCTGTGTGAGTCTATGGGTCTCTGTGTGAGTCTATGGGTCTCTGTGTGAGTCTATGGGTCTCTGTGTGAGTTTATGGGTCTCTGTGTGAGTCTATGGGTCTATGTGTGAGTCTGTGGATCTCTGTGTGAGTCTATGGGTCGCTTTGTGAGTCTATGGGTCTCTGTGTGAGTCTGTGGGTCTCTGTGTGAGTCTATGGGTCTCTGTGTGAGTCTATGGGTCTCTGTGTGAGTCTATGGGTCTCTGTGTGAGTCTATGGGTCTCTGTGTGAGTCTGTGGGTCTCTGTGTGAGTCTATGGGTCTCTGTGTGAGTCTGTGGGTCTCTGTGTGAGTCTATGTGTCTCTGTGTGAGTCTATGGGTCTCTGTGTGAGTCTGTGGGTCTCTGTGTGAGACTATGTGTCTCTGTGTGAGTCTGTGGGTCTCTGTGTGAGTCTATGTGTCTCTGCGTGAATCTATGGGTCTCTGTGTGAGTCTATGGGTCTCTGTGTGAGTCTATGGGTCTTTGTGTGAGTCTATGGGTCTCTGTGTGAGTCTATGGGTCTCTGTGTGAGTCGATGGGTCTCTGTGTGAGTCTGTGGGTCTCTGTGTGAGTCTATGGGTCTCTGTGTGAGTCTATGGGTCTCTGTGTGAGTCTATGGATCTCTGTGTGAGTCTATGGGTCTATGTGTGAGTCTGTGGATCTCTGTGTGAGTCTATGGGTCGCTTTGTGAGTCTATGGGTCTCTGTGTGAGTCTATGTGTCTCTGTGTGAGTCTATGGGTCTCTGTGTGAGTCTATGTGTCTCTGTGTGAGTCTATGGGTCTCTGTGTGAGTCTATGTGTCTCTGTGTGATTCTATGGGTCTCTGTGTGAGTCTATGTGTCTCTGTGTGAGTCTCTGGGGGTCTCTGTGTGAGTCTATGGGTCTCTGTGTGAATCTATGGGTCTCTGTGTGAGTTTATGGGTCTCTGTGTTAGTCTATGGGTCTCTGTGTGAGTCTGTGGATCTCTGTGCGAGTCTGTGGGACTCTGTGTGAGTCTGTGGGTCTCTGTGTGAGTCTATGGGCCTCTGTGTGAGTCTGTGGGTCTCTGTGTGAGTCTATGGGTCTCTGTGTGAGTCTATGTGTCTCTGTGTGAGTCTATGGGTCTCTGTGTGAATCTATGTGTCTCTGTGTGAGTCTATGGGTCTCTGTGTGAGTCTGTGGGTGTCTGTGTGAGTCTATGGGTCTCTGTGTGAGTCTATGGGTCTCTGTGTGAGTCTGTGGGTCTCTGTGTGAGTCTATGTGTCTCTGCGTGCATCTATGGGTCTCTGTGTGAGTCTATGTGTCTCTGTGTGAGTCTCTGGGGGTCTCTGTGTGAGTCTATGGGTCTCTGTGTGAATCTATGGGTCTCTGTGTGAGTTTATGGGTCTCTGTGTTAGTCTATGGGTCTCTGTGTGAGTCTGTGGATCTCTGTGCGAGTCTGTGGGACTCTGTGTGAGTCTGTGGGTCTCTGTGTGAGTCTATGGGCCTCTGTGTGAGTCTGTGGGTCTCTGTGTGAGTCTATGGGTCTCTGTGTGAGTCTATGTGTCTCTGTGTGAGTCTATGGGTCTCTGTGTGAATCTATGTGTCTCTGTGTGAGTCTATGGGTCTCTGTGTGAGTCTGTGGGTGTCTGTGTGAGTCTATGGGTTTCTGTGTGAGTCTGTGGGTCTCTGTGTGAGTCTATGTGTCTCTGCGTGCATCTATGGGTCTCTGTGTGAGTCTATGGGTCTCTGTGTGAGTCTATGGGTCTCTGTGTGAGTCTATGGGTCTCTGTGTGAGTCTATGGGTCTCTGTGTGAGTTTATGGGTCTCTGTGTGAGTCTATGGGTCTATGTGTGAGTCTGTGGATCTCTGTGTGAGTCTATGGGTCGCTTTGTGAGTCTATGGGTCTCTGTGTGAGTCTGTGGGTCTCTGTGTGAGTCTATGGGTCTTTGTGTGAGTCTATGGGTCTCTGTGTGAGTCTATGGGTCTCTGTGTGAGTCGATGGGTCTCTGTGTGAGTCTGTGGGTCTCTGTGTGAGTCTATGGGTCTCTGTGTGAGTCTGTGGGTCTCTGTGTAAGTCTATCGGTCTCTGTGTGAGTCTATGGGTCTCTGTGTGACTTTATGGGTCTCTGTGTGAGTCTATGGGTCTATGTGTGAGTCTGTGGATCTCTGTGCGAGTCTGTGGGTCTCTGTGTGAGTCTGTGGGTCTCTGTGTGAGTCTATGGGTCTCTGTGTGAGTCTGTGGGTCTCTGTGTGAGTCTATGGGTCTCTGTGTGAGTCTATGTGTCTCTGTGTGAGTCTATGGGTCTCTGTGTGAGTTTATGGGTCTCTGTGTTAGTCTATGGGTCTATGTGTGAGTCTGTGGATCTCTATGCGAGTCTATGGGTTTCTGTGTAAGTCTGTGGGTCTCTGTGTGAGTCTATGGGTCTCTGTGTGAGTCTATGGGTCTCTGTGTGGGTCTATGGGTCTCTGTGTGAGTCTATGTGTCTCTGTGTGAGTCTATGAGTCTCTGTGTGAGTCTATGTGTCTCTGTGTGAGTCTATGGGTCTCTGTGTGAGTCTATGGGTCTCTGTGTGAGTCTATGGGTCTCTGTGTGAGTCTATGGGTCTCTGTGTGAGTCTGTGGGTCTCTGTGTGAGTCTGTGGGTCTCTGTGTGAGTCTATGGGTCTCTGTGTCAGTCTATGGGTCTCTGTGTGAGTCTATGTGTCTCTGTGTGAGTCTATGGGTCTCTGTGTGAGTCTATGGGTCTCTGTGTGAGTCTATGTGTCTCTGTGTGAGTCTGTCGGTCTCTGTGTGAGTCTATGGGTCTCTGTGTGAGTCTAAGGGTCTCTGTGTGAGTCTATGGGTCTCTGAGTGAGTCTATGAGTCTCTATGTGAGTCTATGGGTCTCTGCGTGAGTCTATGGGTCTCTGAGTGAGTCTTTTGGTCTCTGTGTGAGTCTATGGGGTCTCTGTGTGAGTCTATGTGTCTCTGTGTGACTCTATGGGTCTCTGTGTGAGTCTATGGGTCTCTGTGTGAGTCTATGGGTCTCTGTGTGAGTCTATGGGTCTCTGTGTGAGTCTATGGGTCTCTGTGTGAGTCTGTGGATCTCTGTGCGAGTCTGTGGGTCTCTGTGTGAGTCTGTGGGTCTCTGTGTGAGTCTGTGGGTCTCTGTGTGAGTGTATGGGTCACTGCGTGAGTCTGTGGGTCTCTGTGTGAGTCTGTGGGTCTCTGTGTGAGTCTATGGGTCTCTGTGTGAGTCTGTGGGTCTCTGTGTAAGTCTATCGGTCTCTGTGTGAGTCTATGGGTCTCTGTGTGACTTTATGGGTCTCTGTGTGAGTCTATGGGTCTATGTGTGAGTCTGTGGATCTCTGTGCGAGTCTGTGGGTCTCTGTGTGAGTCTGTGGGTCTCTGTGTGAGTCTATGGGTCTCTGTGTGAGTCTGTGGGTCTCTGTGTGAGTCTATGGGTCTCTGTGTGAGTCTATGTGTCTCTGTGTGAGTCTATGGGTCTCTGTGTGAGTTTATGGGTCTCTGTGTTAGTCTATGGGTCTATGTGTGAGTCTGTGGATCTCTATGCGAGTCTATGGGTTTCTGTGTAAGTCTGTGGGTCTCTGTGTGAGTCTATGGGTCTCTGTGTGAGTCTATGGGTCTCTGTGTGGGTCTATGGGTCTCTGTGTGAGTCTATGTGTCTCTGTGTGAGTCTATGAGTCTCTGTGTGAGTCTATGTGTCTCTGTGTGAGTCTATGGGTCTCTGTGTGAGTCTATGGGTCTCTGTGTGAGTCTATGGGTCTCTGTGTGAGTCTATGGGTCTCTGTGTGAGTCTGTGGGTCTCTGTGTGAGTCTGTGGGTCTCTGTGTGAGTCTATGGGTCTCTGTGTGAGTCTATGGGTCTCTGTGTGAGTCTATGTGTCTCTGTGTGAGTCTATGTGTCTCTGTGTGAGTCTATGGGTCTCTGTGTGAGTCTATGGGTCTCTGTGTGAGTCTATGTGTCTCTGTGTGAGTCTGTCGGTCTCTGTGTGAGTCTATGGGTCTCTGTGTGAGTCTAAGGGTCTCTGTGTGAGTCTATGGGTCTCTGAGTGAGTCTATGGGACTCTATGTGAGTCTATGGGTCTCTGCGTGAGTCTATGGGTCTCTGAGTGAGTCTTTTGGTCTCTGTGTGAGTCTATGGGGTCTCTGTGTGAGTCTATGTGTCTCTGTGTGACTCTATGGGTCTCTGTGTGAGTCTATGGGTCTCTGTGTGAGTCTATGGGTCTCTGTGTGAGTCTATGGGTCTCTGTGTGAGTCTATGGGTCTCTGTGTGAGTCTGTGGATCTCTGTGCGAGTCTGTGGGTCTCTGTGTGAGTCTGTGGGTCTCTGTGTGAGTCTGTGGGTCTCTGTGTGAGTGTATGGGTCACTGCGTGAGTCTGTGGGTCTCTGTGTGAGTCTATGGGTCTCTGTGTGAGTCTATGAGTCTCTGTGTGAGTCTATGTTTCTCTGTGTGAGTCTATGGGTCTCTGTGTGAGTCTATGTGTCTCTGTGTGAGTCTATGGGTCTCTGTGTGAGTCTGTGGGTCTCTGTGTGAGTCTACGGGTCTCTGTGTGAGTCTGTGGGTCTCTGTGTGAGTCTATGTGTCTCTGCGTGAATCTATGGTTCTCTGTGTGAGTCTATGGGTCTCTGTGTGAGTCTATCGGTCTCTGTGTGAGTCTATGGGTCTCTGTGTGAGTCTATGGGTCTCTGTGTGAGTTTATGGGTCTCTGTGTGAGTCTATGGGTCTATGTGTGAGTCTGTGGATCTCTGTGTGAGTCTATGGGTCGCTTTGTGAGTCTATGGGTCTCTGTGTGAGTCTGTGGGTCTCTGTGTGAGTCTATGGGTCTCTGTGTGAGTCTATGGGTCTCTGTGTGAGTCTATGGGTCTCTGTGTGAGTCTATGGGTCTCTGTGTGAGTCTGTGGGTCTCTGTGTGAGTCTATGGGTCTCTGTGTGAGTCTGTGGGTCTCTGTGTGAGTCTATGTGTCTCTGTGTGAGTCTATGGGTCTCTGTGTGAGTCTGTGGGTCTCTGTGTGAGTCTATGGGTCTCTGTGTGAGTCTGTGGGTCTCTGTGTGAGTCTATGTGTCTCTGCGTGAATCTATGGGTCTCTGTGTGAGTCTATGGGTCTATGTGTGAGTCTATGGGTCTTTGTGTGAGTCTATGGGTCTCTGTGTGAGTCTATGGGTCTCTGTGTGAGTCTATGGGTCTCTGTGTGAGTCTATGGGTCTCTGTGTGAGTCTATGGGTCTATGTGTGAGTCTGTGGATCTCTGTGTGAGTCTATGGGTCGCTTTGTGAGTCTATGGGTCTCTGTGTGAGTCTATGGGTCTCTGTGTGAGTCTATGTGTCTCTGTGTGAGTCTATGGGTCTCTGTGTGAGTCTATGTGTGTCTGTGTGAGTCTATGGGTCTCTGTGTGAGTCTATGTGTCTCTGTGTGATTCTATGGGTCTCTGTGTGAGTCTATGTGTCTCTGTGTGAGTCTCTGGGGGTCTCTGTGTGAGTCTGTGGATCTCTGTGCGAGTCTGTGGGACTCTGTGTGAGTCTGTGGGTCTCTGTGTGAGTCTATGGGCCTCTGTGTGAGTCTGTGGGTCTCTGTGTGAGTCTATGGGTCTCTGTGTGAGTCTATGGGTCTCTGTGTGAGTCTAAGGGTCTCTGTGTGAGTCTATGGGTCTCTGAGTGAGTCTATGGGTCTCTATGTGAGTCTATGGGTCTCTGCGTGAGTCTATGGGTCTCTGAGTGAGTCTTTTGGTCTCTGTGTGAGTCTATGGGGTCTCTGTGTGAGTCTATGTGTCTCTGTGTGACTCTATGGGTCTCTGTGTGAGTCTATGGGTCTCTGTGTGAGTCTATGGGTCTCTGTGTGAGTCTATGGGTCTCTGTGTGAGTCTATGGGTCTCTGTGTGAGTCTGTGGATCTCTGTGCGAGTCTGTGGGTCTCTGTGTGAGTCTGTGGGTCTCTGTGTGAGTCTGTGGGTCTCTGTGTGAGTGTATGGGTCACTGCGTGAGTCTGTGGGTCTCTGTGTGAGTCTATGGGTCTCTGTGTGAGTCTATGGGTCTCTGTGTGAGTCTATGTTTCTCTGTGTGAGTCTATGGGTCTCTGTGTGAGTCTATGTGTCTCTGTGTGAGTCTATGGGTCTCTGTGTGAGTCTGTGGGTCTCTGTGTGAGTCTACGGGTCTCTGTGTGAGTCTGTGGGTCTCTGTGTGAGTCTATGTGTCTCTGCGTGAATCTATGGGTCTCTGTGTGAGTCTATGGGTCTCTGTGTGAGTCTATGGGGCTCTGTGTGAGTCTATGGGTCTCTGTGTGAGTCTATGGGTCTCTGTGTGAGTTTATGGGTCTCTGTGTGAGTCTATGGGTCTATGTGTGAGTCTGTGGATCTATGTGTGAGTCTATGGGTCGCTTTGTGAGTCTATGGGTCTCTGTGTGAGTCTGTGGGTCTCTGTGTGAGTCTATGGGTCTCTGTGTGAGTCTATGGGTCTCTGTGTGAGTCTATGGGTCTCTGTGTGAGTCTATGGGTCTCTGTGTGAGTCTGTGGGTCTCTGTGTGAGTCTATGGGTCTCTGTGTGAGTCTGTGGGTCTCTGTGTGAGTCTATGTGTCTCTGTGTGAGTCTATGGGTCTCTGTGTGAGTCTGTGGGTCTCTGTGTGAGTCTATGGGTCTCTGTGTGAGTCTGTGGGTCTCTGTGTGAGTCTATGTGTCTCTGCGTGAATCTATGGGTCTCTGTGTGAGTCTATGGGTCTCTGTGTGAGTCTATGGGTCTTTGTGTGAGTCTATGGGTCTCTGTGTGAGTCTATGGGCCTCTGTGTGAGTCGATGGGTCTCTGTGTGAGTCTGTGGGTCTCTGTGTGAGTCTATGGGTCTCTGTGTGAGTCTATGGGTCTATGTGTGAGTCTATGGGTCTCTGTGTGAGTCTATGGGTCTATGTGTGAGTCTGTGGATCTCTGTGTGAGTCTATGGGTCGCTTTGTGAGTCTATGGGTCTCTGTGTGAGTCTATGTGTCTCTGTGTGAGTCTATGGGTCTCTGTGTGAGTCTATGTGTCTCTGTGTGAGTCTATGGGTCTCTGTGTGAGTCTATGTGTCTCTGTGTGATTCTATGGGTCTCTGTGTGAGTCTATGTGTCTCTGTGTGAGTCTCTGGGGGTCTCTGTGTGAGTCTATGGGTCTCTGTGTGAACCTATGGGTCTCTGTGTGAGTTTATGGGTCTCTGTGCGAGTCTGTGGGACTCTGTGTGAGTCTGTGGGTCTCTGTGTGAGTCTATGGGCCTCTGTGTGAGTCTGTGGGTCTCTGTGTGAGTCTATGGGTCTCTGTGTGAGTCTATGTGTCTCTGTGTGAGTCTATGGGTCTCTGTGTGAATCTATGTGTCTCTGTGTGAGTCTATGGGTCTCTGTGTGAGTCTGTGTGTCTCTGTGTGAGTCTATGGGTCTCTGTGTGAGTCTGTGGGTCTCTGTGTGAGTCTATGTGTCTCTGCGTGCATCTATGGGTCTCTGTGTGAGTCTATGGGTCTCTGTGTGAGTCTATGGGTCTCTGTGTGAGTCTATGGGTCTCTGTGTGAGTCTATGGGTCTCTGTGTGAGTTTATAGGTCTCTGTGTGAGTCTATGGGTCTATGTGTGAGTCTGTGGATCTCTGTGTGAGTCTATGGGTCGCTTTGTGAGTCTATGGGTCTCTGTGTGAGTCTGTGGGTCTCTGTGTGAGTCTATGGGTCTTTGTGTGAGTCTATGGGTCTCTGTGTGAGTCTATGGGTCTCTGTGTGAGTCGATGGGTCTCTGTGTGAGTCTGTGGGTCTCTGTGTGAGTCTATGGGTCTCTGTGTGAGTCTGTGGGTCTCTGTGTGAGTCTGTGGGTCTCTGTGTAAGTCTATCGGTCTCTGTGTGAGTCTATGGGTCTCTGTGTGACTTTATGGGTCTCTGTGTGAGTCTATGGGTCTATGTGTGAGTCTGTGGATCTCTGTGCGAGTCTGTGGGTCTCTGTGTGAGTCTGTGGGTCTCTGTGTGAGTCTATGGGTCTCTGTGTGAGTCTGTGGGTCTCTGTGTGAGTCTATGGGTCTCTGTGTGAGTCTATGGGTCTCTGTGTGAGTTTATGGGTCTCTGTGTTAGTCTATGGGTCTATGTGTGAGTCTGTGGATCTCTATGCGAGTCTATGGGTTTCTGTGTAAGTCTGTGGGTCTCTGTGTAAGTCTGTGGGTCTCTGTGTGAGTCTATGGGTCTCTGTGTGAGTCTATGGGTCTCTGTGTGGGTCTATGGGTCTCTGTGTGAGTCTATGTGTCTCTGTGTGAGTCTATGAGTCTCTGTGTGAGTCTATGTGTCTCTGTGTGAGTCTATGGGTCTCTGTGTGAGTCTATGGGTCTCTGTGTGAGTCTATGGGTCTCTGTGTGAGTCTATGGGTCTCTGTGTGAGTCTGTGGGTCTCTGTGTGAGTCTGTGGGTCTCTGTGTGAGTCTATGGGTCTCTGTGTGAGTCTATGGGTCTCTGTGTGAGTCTATGGGTGTCTGTGTGAGTCTATGGGTCTCTGTGTGAGTCTATGTGTCTCTGTGTGAGTCTGTCGGTCTCTGTGTGAGTCTGTCGGTCTCTGTGTGAGTCTATGGGTCTCTGTGTGAGTCTAAGGGTCTCTGTGTGAGTCTATGGGTCTCTGAGTGAGTCTATGAGTCTCTATGTGAGTCTATGGGTCTCTGCGTGAGTCTATGGGTCTCTGAGTGAGTCTTTTGGTCTCTGTGTGAGTCTATGGGGTCTCTGTGTGAGTCTATGTGTCTCTGTGTGACTCTATGGGTCTCTGTGTGAGTCTATGGGTCTCTGTGTGAGTCTATGGGTCTCTGTGTGAGTCTATGGGTCTCTGTGTGAGTCTATGGGTCTCTGTGTGAGTTTGTGGGTCTCTGCGTGAGTCTGTGGGTCTCTGTGTGAGTGTATGGGTCACTGCGTGAGTCTGTGGGTCTCTGTGTGAGTCTGTGGGTCTCTGTGTGAGTCTATGGGTCTCTGTGTGAGTCTGTGGGTCTCTGTGTAAGTCTATCGGTCTCTGTGTGAGTCTATGGGTCTCTGTGTGACTTTATGGGTCTTTGTGTGAGTCTATGGGTCTATGTGTGAGTCTGTGGATCTCTGTGCGAGTCTGTGGGTCTCTGTGTGAGTCTGTGGATCTCTGTGCGAGTCTGTGGGTCTCTGTGTGAGTCTGTGGGTCTCTGTGTGAGTCTGTGGGTCTCTGTGTGAGTGTATGGGTCACTGCGTGAGTCTGTGGGTCTCTGTGTGAGTCTATGGGTCTCTGTGTGAGTCTATGGGTCTCTGTGTGAGTCTATGTTTCTCTGTGTGAGTCTATGGGTCTCTGTGTGAGTCTATGTGTCTCTGTGTGAGTCTATGGGTCTCTGTGTGAGTCTGTGGGTCTCTGTGTGAGTCTACGGGTCTCTGTGTGAGTCTGTGGGTCTCTGTGTGAGTCTATGTGTCTCTGCGTGAATCTATGGGTCTCTGTGTGAGTCTATGGGTCTCTGTGTGAGTCTATGGGTCTCTGTGTGAGTCTATGGGTCTCTGTGTGAGTCTATGGGTCTCTGTGTGAGTTTATGGGTCTCTGTGTGAGTCTATGGGTCTATGTGTGAGTCTGTGGGTCTCTGTGTGAGTCTATGGGTGGCTTTGTGAGTCTATGGGTCTCTGTGTGAGTCTGTGGGTCTCTGTGTGAGTCTATGGGTCTCTGTGTGAGTCTATGGGTCTCTGTGTGAGTCTATGGGTCTCTGTGTGAGTCTGTGGGTCTCTGTGTGAGTCTATAGGTCTCTGTGTGAGTCTGTGGGTCTCTGTGTGAGTCTATGTGTCTCTGTGTGAGTCTATGGGTCTCTGTGTGAGTCTGTGGGTCTCTGTGTGAGTCTATGGGTCTCTGTGTGAGTCTGTGGGTCTCTGTGTGAGTCTATGTGTCTCTGCGTGAATCTATGGGTCTCTGTGTGAGTCTATGGGTCTCTGTGTGAGTCTATGGGTCTTTGTGTGAGTCTATGGGTCTCTGTGTGAGTCTGTGGGTCTCTGTGTGAGTCTATGGGTCTCTGTGTGAGTCTATGGGTCTCTGTGTGAGTCTATGGGTCTCTGTGTGAGTCTATGGGTCTATGTGTGAGTCTGTGGATCTCTGTGTGAGTCTATGGGTCGCTTTGTGAGTCTATGGGTCTCTGTGTGAGTCTATGTGTCTCTGTGTGAGTCTATGGGTCTCTGTGTGAGTCTATGTGTCTCTGTGTGAGTCTATGGGTCTCTGTGTGAGTCTATGTGTCTCTGTGTGATTCTATGGGTCTCTGTGTGAGTCTATGTGTCTCTGTGTGAGTCTCTGGGGGTCTCTGTGTGAGTCTATGGGTCTCTGTGTGAATCTATGGGTCTCTGTGTGAGTTTATGGGTCTCTGTGTTAGTCTATGGGTCTCTGTGTGAGTCTGTGGATCTCTGTGCGAGTCTGTGGGACTCTGTGTGAGTCTGTGGGTCTCTGTGTGAGTCTATGGGCCTCTGTGTGAGTCTGTGGGTCTCTGTGTGAGTCTATGGGTCTCTGTGTGAGTCTATGTGTCTCTGTGTGAGTCTATGGGTCTCTGTGTGAATCTATGTGTCTCTGTGTGAGTCTATGGGTCTCTGTGTGAGTCTGTGGGTGTCTGTGTGAGTCTATGGGTCTCTGTGTGAGTCTGTGGGTCTCTGTGTGAGTCTATGTGTCTCTGCGTGCATCTATGGGTCTCTGTGTGAGTCTATGGGTCTCTGTGTGAGTCTATGGGTCTCTGTGTGAGTCTATGGGTCTCTGTGTGAGTCTATGGGTCTCTGTGTGAGTTTATAGGTCTCTGTGTGAGTCTATGGGTCTATGTGTGAGTCTGTGGATCTCTGTGTGAGTCTATGGGTCGCTTTGTGAGTCTATGGGTCTCTGTGTGAGTCTGTGGGTCTCTGTGTGAGTCTATGGGTCTTTGTGTGAGTCTATGGGTCTCTGTGTGAGTCTATGGGTCTCTGTGTGAGTCGATGGGTCTCTGTGTGAGTCTGTGGGTCTCTGTGTGAGTCTATGGGTCTCTGTGTGAGTCTGTGGGTCTCTGTGTAAGTCTATCAGTCTCTGTGTGAGTCTATGGGTCTCTGTGTGACTTTATGGGTCTCTGTGTGAGTCTATGGGTCTATGTGTGAGTCTGTGGATCTCTGTTGCGAGTCTGTGGGTCTCTGTGTGAGTCTGTGGGTCTCTGTGTGAGTCTATGGGTCTCTGTGTGAGTCTGTGGGTCTCTGTGTGAGTCTATGGGTCTCTGTGTGAGTCTATGTGTCTCTGTGTGAGTCTATGGGTCTCTGTGTGAGTTTATGGGTCTCTGTGTTAGTCTATGGGTCTATGTGTGAGTCTGTGGATCTCTATGCGAGTCTATGGGTTTCTGTGTAAGTCTGTGGGTCTCTGTGTGAGTCTATGGGTCTCTGTGTGAGTCTATGGGTCTCTGTGTGGGTCTATGGGTCTCTGTGTGAGTCTATGTGTCTCTGTGTGAGTCTATGAGTCTCTGTGTGAGTCTATGTGTCTCTGTGTGAGTCTATGGGTCTCTGTGTGAGTCTATGGGTCTCTGTGTGAGTCTATGGGTCTCTGTGTGAGTCTATGGGTCTCTGTGTGAGTCTGTGGGTCTCTGTGTGAGTCTGTGGGTCTCTGTGTGAGTCTATGGGTCTCTGTGTGAGTCTATGGGTCTCTGTGTGAGTCTATGTGTCTCTGTGTGAGTCTATGTGTCTCTGTGTGAGTCTGTGGGTCTCTGTGTGAGTCTATGGGTCTCTGTTTGAGTCTATGTGTCTCTGTGTGAGTCTGTCGGTCTCTGTGTGAGTCTATGGGTCTCTGTGTGAGTCTAAGGGTCTCTGTGTGAGTCTATGGGTCTCTGAGTGAGTCTATGAGTCTCTATGTGAGTCTATGGGTCTCTGCGTGAGTCTATGGGTCTCTGAGTGAGTCTTTTGGTCTCTGTGTGAGTCTATGGGGTCTCTGTGTGAGTCTATGTGTCTCTGTGTGACTCTATGGGTCTCTGTGTGAGTCTATGGGTCTCTGTGTGAGTCTATGGGTCTCTGTGTGAGTCTATGGGTCTCTGTGTGAGTCTATGGGTCTCTGTGTGAGTTTGTGGGTCTCTGCGTGAGTCTGTGGGTCTCTGTGTGAGTGTATGGGTCACTGCGTGAGTCTGTGGGTCTCTGTGTGAGTCTGTGGGTCTCTGTGTGAGTCTATGGGTCTCTGTGTGAGTCTGTGGGTCTCTGTGTAAGTCTATCGGTCTCTGTGTGAGTCTATGGGTCTCTGTGTGACTTTATGGGTCTTTGTGTGAGTCTATGGGTCTATGTGTGAGTCTGTGGATCTCTGTGCGAGTCTGTGGGTCTCTGTGTGAGTCTGTGGATCTCTGTGCGAGTCTGTGGGTCTCTGTGTGAGTCTGTGGGTCTCTGTGTGAGTCTGTGGGTCTCTGTGTGAGTGTATGGGTCACTGCGTGAGTCTGTGGGTCTCTGTGTGAGTCTATGGGTCTCTGTGTGAGTCTATGGGTCTCTGTGTGAGTCTATGTTTCTCTGTGTGAGTCTATGGGTCTCTGTGTGAGTCTATGTGTCTCTGTGTGAGTCTATGGGTCTCTGTGTGAGTCTGTGGGTCTCTGTGTGAGTCTACGGGTCTCTGTGTGAGTCTGTGGGTCTCTGTGTGAGTCTATGTGTCTCTGCGTGAATCTATGGGTCTCTGTGTGAGTCTATGGGTCTCTGTGTGAGTCTATGGGTCTCTGTGTGAGTCTATGGGTCTCTGTGTGAGTCTATGGGTCTCTGTGTGAGTTTATGGGTCTCTGTGTGAGTCTATGGGTCTATGTGTGAGTCTGTGGGTCTCTGTGTGAGTCTATGGGTCGCTTTGTGAGTCTATGGGTCTCTGTGTGAGTCTGTGGGTCTCTGTGTGAGTCTATGGGTCTCTGTGTGAGTCTATGGGTCTCTGTGTGAGTCTATGGGTCTCTGTGTGAGTCTGTGGGTCTCTGTGTGAGTCTATAGGTCTCTGTGTGAGTCTGTGGGTCTCTGTGTGAGTCTATGTGTCTCTGTGTGAGTCTATGGGTCTCTGTGTGAGTCTGTGGGTCTCTGTGTGAGTCTATGGGTCTCTGTGTGAGTCTGTGGGTCTCTGTGTGAGTCTATGTGTCTCTGCGTGAATCTATGGGTCTCTGTGTGAGTCTATGGGTCTCTGTGTGAGTCTATGGGTCTTTGTGTGAGTCTATGGGTCTCTGTGTGAGTCTGTGGGTCTCTGTGTGAGTCTATGGGTCTCTGTGTGAGTCTATGGGTCTCTGTGTGAGTCTATGGGTCTCTGTGTGAGTCTATGGGTCTATGTGTGAGTCTGTGGATCTCTGTGTGAGTCTATGGGTCGCTTTGTGAGTCTATGGGTCTCTGTGTGAGTCTATGTGTCTCTGTGTGAGTCTATGGGTCTCTGTGTGAGTCTATGTGTCTCTGTGTGAGTCTATGGGTCTCTGTGTGAGTCTATGTGTCTCTGTGTGATTCTATGGGTCTCTGTGTGAGTCTATGTGTCTCTGTGTGAGTCTCTGGGGGTCTCTGTGTGAGTCTATGGGTCTCTGTGTGAATCTATGGGTCTCTGTGTGAGTTTATGGGTCTCTGTGTTAGTCTATGGGTCTCTGTGTGAGTCTGTGGATCTCTGTGCGAGTCTGTGGGACTCTGTGTGAGTCTGTGGGTCTCTGTGTGAGTCTATGGGCCTCTGTGTGAGTCTGTGGGTCTCTGTGTGAGTCTATGGGTCTCTGTGTGAGTCTATGTGTCTCTGTGTGAGTCTATGGGTCTCTGTGTGAATCTATGTGTCTCTGTGTGAGTCTATGGGTCTCTGTGTGAGTCTGTGGGTGTCTGTGTGAGTCTATGGGTCTCTGTGTGAGTCTGTGGGTCTCTGTGTGAGTCTATGTGTCTCTGCGTGCATCTATGGGTCTCTGTGTGAGTCTATGGGTCTCTGTGTGAGTCTATGGGTCTCTGTGTGAGTCTATGGGTCTCTGTGTGAGTCTATGGGTCTCTGTGTGAGTTTATAGGTCTCTGTGTGAGTCTATGGGTCTATGTGTGAGTCTGTGGATCTCTGTGTGAGTCTATGGGTCGCTTTGTGAGTCTATGGGTCTCTGTGTGAGTCTGTGGGTCTCTGTGTGAGTCTATGGGTCTTTGTGTGAGTCTATGGGTCTCTGTGTGAGTCTATGGGTCTCTGTGTGAGTCGATGGGTCTCTGTGTGAGTCTGTGGGTCTCTGTGTGAGTCTATGGGTCTCTGTGTGAGTCTGTGGGTCTCTGTGTAAGTCTATCAGTCTCTGTGTGAGTCTATGGGTCTCTGTGTGACTTTATGGGTCTCTGTGTGAGTCTATGGGTCTATGTGTGAGTCTGTGGATCTCTGTTGCGAGTCTGTGGGTCTCTGTGTGAGTCTGTGGGTCTCTGTGTGAGTCTATGGGTCTCTGTGTGAGTCTGTGGGTCTCTGTGTGAGTCTATGGGTCTCTGTGTGAGTCTATGTGTCTCTGTGTGAGTCTATGGGTCTCTGTGTGAGTTTATGGGTCTCTGTGTTAGTCTATGGGTCTATGTGTGAGTCTGTGGATCTCTATGCGAGTCTATGGGTTTCTGTGTAAGTCTGTGGGTCTCTGTGTGAGTCTATGGGTCTCTGTGTGAGTCTATGGGTCTCTGTGTGGGTCTATGGGTCTCTGTGTGAGTCTATGTGTCTCTGTGTGAGTCTATGAGTCTCTGTGTGAGTCTATGTGTCTCTGTGTGAGTCTATGGGTCTCTGTGTGAGTCTATGGGTCTCTGTGTGAGTCTATGGGTCTCTGTGTGAGTCTATGGGTCTCTGTGTGAGTCTGTGGGTCTCTGTGTGAGTCTGTGGGTCTCTGTGTGAGTCTATGGGTCTCTGTGTGAGTCTATGGGTCTCTGTGTGAGTCTATGTGTCTCTGTGTGAGTCTATGTGTCTCTGTGTGAGTCTGTGGGTCTCTGTGTGAGTCTATGGGTCTCTGTTTGAGTCTATGTGTCTCTGTGTGAGTCTGTCGGTCTCTGTGTGAGTCTATGGGTCTCTGTGTGAGTCTAAGGGTCTCTGTGTGAGTCTATGGGTCTCTGAGTGAGTCTATGAGTCTCTATGAGAGTCTATGGGTCTCTGCGTGAGTCTATGGGTCTCTGAGTGAGTCTTTTGGTCTCTGTGTGAGTCTATGGGGTCTCTGTGTGAGTCTATGTGTCTCTGTGTGACTCTATGGGTCTCTGTGTGAGTCTATGGGTCTCTGTGTGAGTCTATGGGTCTCTGTGTGAGTCTATGGGTCTCTGTGTGAGTCTATGGGTCTCTGTGTGAGTCTGTGGATCTCTGTGCGAGTCTGTGGGTCTCTGTGTGAGTCTGTGGGTCTCTGTGTGAGTCTGTGGGTCTCTGTGTGAGTGTATGGGTCACTGCGTGAGTCTGTGGGTCTCTGTGTGAGTCTGTGGGTCTCTGTGTGAGTCTATGGGTCTCTGTGTGAGTCTGTGGGTCTCTGTGTAAGTCTATCGGTCTCTGTGTGAGTCTATGGGTCTCTGTGTGACTTTATGGGTCTCTGTGTGAGTCTATGGGTCTATGTGTGAGTCTGTGGATCTCTGTGCGAGTCTGTGGGTCTCTGTGTGAGTCTGTGGGTCTCTGTGTGAGTCTATGGGTCTCTGTGAGAGTCTGTGGGTCTCTGTGTGATTCTATGGGTCTCTGTGTGAGTCTATGTGTCTCTGTGTGAGTCTATGGGTCTCTGTGTGAGTTTATGGGTCTCTGTGTTAGTCTATGGGTCTATGTGTGAGTCTGTGGATCTCTATGCGAGTCTATGGGTTTCCATGTAAGTCTGTGGGTCTCTGTGTGAGTCTATGGGGCTCTGTGTGAGTCTATGGGTCTCTGTGTGGGTCTATGGGTCTCTGTGTGAGTCTATGTGTCTCTGTGTGAGTCTATGAGTCTCTGTGTGAGTCTATGTGTCTCTGTGTGAGTCTATGGGTCTCTGTGTGAGTCTATGGGTCTCTGTGTGAGTCTATGGGTCTCTGTGTGAGTCTATGGGTCTCTGTGTGAGTCTGTGGGTCTCTGTGTGAGTCTGTGGGTCTCTGTGTGAGTCTATGGGTCTCTGTGTGAGTCTATGTGTCTCTGTGTGAGTCTATGTGTCTCTGTGTGAGTCTATGGGTCTCTGTGTGAGTCTATGGGTCTCTGTGTGAGTCTATGTGTCTCTGTGTGAGTCTGTCGGTCTCTGTGTGAGTCTATGGGTCTCTGTGTGAGTCTAAGGGTCTCTGTGTGAGTCTATGGGTCTCTGAGTGAGTCTATGGGTCTCTATGTGAGTCTATGGGTCTCTGCGTGAGTCTATGGGTCTCTGAGTGAGTCTTTTGGTCTCTGTGTGAGTCTATGGGGTCTCTGTGTGAGTCTATGTGTCTCTGTGTGACTCTATGGGTCTCTGTGTGAGTCTATGGGTCTCTGTGTGAGTCTATGGGTCTCTGTGTGAGTCTATGGGTCTCTGTGTGAGTCTGTGGATCTCTGTGCGAGTCTGTGGGTCTCTGTGTGAGTCTGTGGGTCTCTGTGTGAGTCTGTGGGTCTCTGTGTGAGTGTATGGGTCACTGCGTGAGTCTGTGGGTCTCTGTGTGAGTCTGTGGGTCTCTGTGTGAGTCTATGGGCCTCTGTGTGAGTCTGTGGGTCTCTGTGTGAGTCTATGGGTCTCTGTGTGAGTCTATGTGTCTCTGTGTGAGTCTATGGGTCTCTGTGTGAATCTATGTGTCTCTGTGTGAGTCTATGGGTCTCTGTGTGAGTCTGTGGGTGTCTGTGTGAGTCTATGGGTCTCTGTGTGAGTCTGTGGGTCTCTGTGTGAGTCTATGTGTCTCTGCGTGCATCTATGGGTCTCTGTGTGAGTCTATGGGTCTCTGTGTGAGTCTATGGGTCTCTGTGTGAGTCTATGGGTCTCTGTGTGAGTCTATGGGTCTCTGTGTGAGTTTATGGGTCTCTGTGTGAGTCTATGGGTCTATGTGTGAGTCTGTGGATCTCTGTGTGAGTCTATGGGTCGCTTTGTGAGTCTATGGGTCTCTGTGTGAGTCTGTGGGTCTCTGTGTGAGTCTATGGGTCTTTGTGTGAGTCTATGGGTCTCTGTGTGAGTCTATGGGTCTCTGTGTGAGTCGATGGGTCTCTGTGTGAGTCTGTGGGTCTCTGTGTGAGTCTATGGGTCTCTGTGCGAGTCTGTGGGTCTCTGTGTAAGTCTATCAGTCTCTGTGTGAGTCTATGGGTCTCTGTGTGACTTTATGGGTCTCTGTGTGAGTCTATGGGTCTATGTGTGAGTCTGTGGATCTCTGTTGCGAGTCTGTGGGTCTCTGTGTGAGTCTGTGGGTCTCTGTGTGAGTCTATGGGTCTCTGTGTGAGTCTGTGGGTCTCTGTGTGAGTCTATGGGTCTCTGTGTGAGTCTATGTGTCTCTGTGTGAGTCTATGGGTCTCTGTGTGAGTCTATGTGTCTCTGTGTGAGTCTATGGGTCTCTGTGTGAGTCTATGGGTCTCTGTGTGAGTCTATGTGTCTCTGTGTGAGTCTGTCGGTCTCTGTGTGAGTCTATGGTTCTCTGTGTGAGTCTAAGGGTCTCTGTGTGAGTCTATGGGTCTCTGAGTGATTCTATGAGTCTCTATGTGAGTCTATGGGTCTCTGCGTGAGTCTATGGGTCTCTGAGTGAGTCTTTTGGTCTCTGTGTGAGTCTATGGGGTCTCTGTGTGAGTCTATGTATCTCTGTGTGACTCTATGGGTCTCTGTGTGAGTCTATGGGTCTCTGTGTGAGTCTATGGGTCTCTGTGTGAGTCTATGGGTCTCTGTGTGAGTCTATGGGTCTCTGTGTGAGTCTGTGGATCTCTGTGCGAGTCTGTGGGTCTCTGTGTGAGTCTGTGGGTCTCTGTGTGAGTCTGTGGGTCTCTGTGTGAGTGTATGGGTCACTGCGTGAGTCTGTGGGTCTCTGTGTGAGTCTGTGGGTCTCTGTGTGAGTCTATGGGTCTCTGTGTGAGTCTGTGGGTCTCTGTGTAAGTCTATCGGTCTCTGTGTGAGTCTATGGGTCTCTGTGTGACTTTATGGGTCTCTGTGTGAGTCTATGGGTCTATGTGTGAGTCTGTGGATCTCTGTGCGAGTCTGTGGGTCTCTGTGTGAGTCTGTGGGTCTCTGTGTGAGTCTATGGGTCTCTGTGTGAGTCTGTGGGTCTCTGTGTGAGTCTATAGGTCTCTGTGTGAGTCTATGTGTCTCTGTGTGAGTCTATGGGTCTCTGTGTGAGTTTATGGGTCTCTGTGTTAGTCTATGGGTCTATGTGTGAGTCTGTGGATCTCTATGCGAGTCTATGGGTTTCTGTGTAAGTCTGTGGGTCTCTGTGTGAGTCTATGGGTCTCTGTGTGAGTCTATGGGTCTCTGTGTGGGTCTATGGGTCTCTGTGTGAGTCTATGTGTCTCTGTGTGAGTCTATGAGTCTCTGTGTGAGTCTATGTGTCTCTGTGTGAGTCTATGGGTCTCTGTGTGAGTCTATGGGTCTCTGTGTGAGTCTATGGGTCTCTGTGTGAGTCTGTGGGTCTCTGTGTGAGTCTGTGGGTCTCTGTGTGAGTCTATGGGTCTCTGTGTGAGTCTATGGGTCTCTGTGTGAGTCTATGTGTCTCTGTGTGAGTCTATGTGTCTCTGTGTGAGTCTATGGGTCTCTGTGTGAGTCTATGGGTCTCTGTGTGAGTCTATGTGTCTCTGTGTGAGTCTGTCGGTCTCTGTGTGAGTCTATGGGTCTCTGTGTGAGTCTAAGGGTCTCTGTGTGAGTCTATGGGTCTCTGAGTGAGTCTATGGGTCTCTATGTGAGTCTATGGGTCTCTGCGTGAGTCTATGGGTCTCTGAGTGAGTCTTTTGGTCTCTGTGTGAGTCTATGGGGTCTCTGTGTGAGTCTATGTGTCTCTGTGTGACTCTATGGGTCTCTGTGTGAGTCTATGGGTCTCTGTGTGAGTCTATGGGTCTCTGTGTGAGTCTATGGGTCTCTGTGTGAGTCTATGGGTCTCTGTGTGAGTCTGTGGATCTCTGTGCGAGTCTGTGGGTCTCTGTGTGAGTCTGTGGGTCTCTGTGTGAGTCTGTGGGTCTCTGTGTGAGTGTATGGGTCACTGCGTGAGTCTGTGGGTCTCTGTGTGAGTCTATGGGTCTCTGTGTGAGTCCATGGGTCTCTGTGTGAGTCTATGTTTCTCTGTGTGAGTCTATGGGTCTCTGTGTGAGTCTATGGGTCTCTGTGTGAGTCTATGGGTCTCTGTGTGAGTCTATGGGTCTCTGTGTGAGTCTATGGGTCTCTGTGTGAGTCTATGGGTCTCTGTGTGAGTTTATGGGTCTCTGTGTGAGTCTATGGGTCTATGTGTGAGTCTGTGGATCTCTGTGTGAGTCTATGGGTCGCTTTGTGAGTCTATGGGTCTCTGTGTGAGTCTGTGGGTCTCTGTGTGAGTCTATGGGTCTCTGTGTGAGTCTATGGGTCTCTGTGTGAGTCTATGGGTCTCTGTGTGAGTCTATGGGTCTCTGTGTGAGTCTGTGGGTCTCTGTGTGAGTCTATGGGTCTCTGTGTGAGTCTGTGGGTCTCTGTGTGAGTCTATGTGTCTCTGTGTGAGTCTATGGGTCTCTGTGTGAGTCTGTGGGTCTCTGTGTGAGTCTATGGGTCTCTGTGTGAGTCTGTGGGTCTCTGTGTGAGTCTATGTGTCTCTGCGTGAATCTATGGGTCTCTGTGTGAGTCTATGGGTCTCTGTGTGAGTCTATGGGTCTCTGTGTGAGTCTATGGGTCTCTGTGTGAGTCTATGGGTCTCTGTGTGAGTTTATGGGTCTCTGTGTGAGTCTATGGGTCTATGTGTGAGTCTGTGGATCTCTGTGTGAGTCTATGGGTCGCTTTGTGAGTCTATGGGTCTCTGTGTGAGTCTGTGGGTCTCTGTGTGAGTCTATGGGTCTCTGTGTGAGTCTATGGGTCTCTGTGTGAGTCTATGGGTCTCTGTGTGAGTCTGTGGGTCTCTGTGTAAGTCTATGGGTCTCTGTGTGAGTCTATGGGTCTCTGTGTGAGTTTATGGGTCTCTGTGTGAGTCTATGGGTCTATGTGTGAGTCTGTGGATCTCTGTGGGAGTCTGTGGGTCTCTGTGTGAGTCTGTGGGGCTCTGTGTGAGTCTATGGGTCTCTGTGTGAGTCTGTGGGTCTCTGTGTGAGTCTATGGGTCTCTGTGTGAGTCTATGTGTCTCTGTGTGAGTCTATGGGTCTCTGTGTGAGTCTATGTGTCTCTGTGTGAGTCTCTGAGTCTCTGTGTGAGTCTATGTGTCTCTGTGTGAGTCTATGGGTCTCTGTGTGAGTCTATGGGTCTCTGTGTGAGTCTGTGGGTCTCTGTGTGAGTCTATGGGTCTCTGTGTGAGTCTATGGGTCTCTGTGTGGGTCTATGTGTCTCTGTGTGAGTCTATGGGTCTCTGTGTGAGGCTATGTGTCTCTGTGTGAGTCTATGGGTCTCTGTGTGAGTCAATGGGTCTCTGTGTGAGTCTATGGGTCTCTGTGTGAGTCTATGGGTCTCTGTGTGACTCTGTGGGTCTCTGTGTGAGTCTGTGGGTCTCTGTGTGAGTCTATGTGTCTCTGTGTGCGTCTATGGGTCTCTGTGTGAGTCTATGGGTCTCTGTGTGAGTCTATGGGTCTCTGTGTGAGTCTATGTGTCTCTGTGTGAGTCTGTGGGACTCTGCTGTGAGTCTATGGGTCTCTGCTGTGTGAGTCTATGGGTCTCTGTGCGAGTCTGTGGGTCTCTGTGCGAGTCTGTGGGTCTCTGCGTGAGTCTATGGGTCTCTGCTGTGTGAGTCTATGGGTCTCTGTGCGAGTCTGTGGGTCTCTGTGCGAGTCTATGTGTCTCTGTGTGAGTCTATGGGTCTCTGTGTGAGTCTATGGGTCTCTGTGTGAGTCTATGTGTCTCTGTGTGAATCTGTGGGTCTCTGCGTGAGTCTATGGGTCTCTGCTGTGAGTCTATGGGTCTCTGCTGTGTGAGTCTATGGGTCTCTGTGCGGGTCTGTGGGTCTCTGTGCGAGTCTGTGGGTCTCTGCGTGAGTCTATGGGTCTCTGTGTGAGTCTATGTGTCTCTGCGTGAATCTATGGGTCTGTGTGAGTCTATGGGTCTCTGTGTGAGTCTATGGGTCTCTGTGTGAGTCTATGGGTCTCTGTGTGAGTCTATGGGTCTCTGTGTGAGTTTATGGGTCTCTGTGTGAGTCTATGGGTCTATGTGTGAGTCTGTGGATCTCTGTGTGAGTCTATGGGTCGCTTTGTGAGTCTATGGGTCTCTGTGTGAGTCTGTGGGTCTCTGTGTGAGTCTATGGGTCTCTCTGTGAGTCGATGGGTCTCTGTGTGAGTCTGTGGGTCTCTGTGTGAGTCTATGGGTCTCTGTGTGAGTCTGTGGGTCTCTGTGTAAGTCTATCGGTCTCTGTGTGAGTCTATGGGTCTCTGTGTGACTTTATGGGTCTCTGTGTGAGTCTATGGGTCTATGTGTGAGTCTGTGGATCTCTGTGCGAGTCTGTAGGTCTCTGTGTGAGTCTGTGGGTCTCTGTGTGAGTCTATGGGTCTCTGTGTGAGTCTGTGGGTCTCTGTGTGAGTCTATGGGTCTCTGTGTGAGGCTATGTGTCTCTGTGTGAGTCTATGGGTCTCTGTGTGAGTTTATGGGTCTCTGTGTTAGTCTATGGGTCTATGTGTGAGTCTGTGGATCTATATGCGAGTCTATGGGTTTCTGTGTAAGTCTGTGGGTCTCTGTGTGAGTCTATGGGTCTCTGTGTGAGTCTATGGGTCTCTGTGTGGGTCTATGGGTCTCTGTGTGAGTCTATGTGTCTCTGTGTGAGTCTATGGGTCTCTGTGTGAGTCTATGGGTCTCTGTGTGAGTCTATGGGTCTCTGTGTGAGTCTATGGGTCTCTGTGTGAGTCTGTGGGTCTCTGTGTGAGTCTATGGGTCTCTGTGTGAGTCTATGGGTCTCTGTGTGAGTCTATGTGTCTCTGTGTGAGTCTATGTGTCTCTGTGTGAGTCTATGGGTCTCTGTGTGAGTCTATGGGTCTCTGTGTGAGTCTATGTGTCTCTGTGTGAGTCTGTGGGTCTCTGTGTGAGTCTATGGGTCTCTGTGTGAGTCTAAGGGTCTCTGTGTGAGTCTATGGGTCTCTGTGTGAGTCTATGGGTCTCTGTGTGAGTCTGTGGGTCTCTGTGTGAGTCTATGGGTCTCTGAGTGAGTCTATGGGTCTCTATGTGAGTCTATGGGTCTCTGCGTGAGTCTATGGGTCTCTGAGTGAGTCTTTTGGTCTCTGTGTGAGTCTATGGGGTCTCTGTGTGAGTCTATGTGTCTCTGTGTGACTCTATGGGTCTCTGTGTGAGTCTATGGGTCTCTGTGTGAGTCTATGGGTCTCTGTGTGAGTCTATGGGTCTCTGTGTGAGTCTATGGGTCTCTGTGTGAGTCTGTGGATCTCTGTGCGAGTCTGTGGGTCTCTGTGTGAGTCTATGGGTATCTGTGTGAGTCTATGGGTCTCTGTGTGAGTCTATGGGTCTCTGTGTGAGTTTATGGGTCTCTGTGTGAGTCTATGGGTCTATGTGTGAGTCTGTGGATCTCTGTGTGAGTCTATGGGTCGCTTTGTGAGTCTATGGGTCTCTGTGTGAGTCTGTGGGTCTCTGTGTGAGTCTATGGGTCTCTGTGTGAGTCTATGGGTCTCTGTGTGAGTCTATGGGTCTCTGTGTGAGTCTATGGGTCTCTGTGTGAGTCTGTGGGTCTCTGTGTGAGTCTATGGGTCTCTGTGTGAGTCTGTGGGTCTCTGTGTGAGTCTATGTGTCTCTGTGTGAGTCTATGGGTCTCTGTGTGAGTCTATGGGTCTCTGAGTGAGTCTTTTGGTCTCTGTGTGAGTCTATGGGGTCTCTGTGTGAGTCTATGTGTCTCTGTGTGAGTCTATGGGTCTCTGTGTGAGTCTATGGGTCTCTGTGTGAGTCTATGGGTCTCTGTGTGAGTCTATGGGTCTCTGTGTGAGTCTGTGGATCTCTGTGCGAGTCTGTGGGTCTCTGTGTGAGTCTATGGGTCTCTGTGTGAGTCTATGGGTCTCTGTGTGAGTCTATGGGTCTCTGTGTGAGTTTATGGGTCTCTGTGTGAGTCTATGGGTCTATGTGTGAGTCTGTGGATCTCTGTGTGAGTCTATGGGTCGCTTTGTGAGTCTATGGGTCTCTGTGTGAGTCTGTGGGTCTCTGTGTGAGTCTATGGGTCTCTGTGTGAGTCTATGGGTCTCTGTGTGAGTCTATGGGTCTCTGTGTGAGTCTGTGGGTCTCTGTGTGAGTCTATGGGTCTCTGTGTGAGTCTGTGGGTCTCTGTGTGAGTCTATGTGTCTCTGTGTGAGTCTATGGGTCTCTGTGTGAGTCTGTGGGTCTCTGTGTGAGTCTATGGGTCTCTATGTGAGTCTGTGGGTCTCTGTGTGAGTCTATGTGTCTCTGCGTGAATCTATGGGTCTCTGTGTGAGTCTATGGGCCTCTGTGTGAGTCTATGGGTCTCTGTGTGAGTCTATGGGTCTCTGTGTGAGTCTATGGGTCTCTGTGTGAGTTTATGGGTCTCTGTGTGAGTCTATGGGTCTATGTGTGAGTCTGTGGATCTCTGTGTGAGTCTATGGGTCGCTTTGTGAGTCTATGGGTCTCTGTGTGAGTCTGTGGGTCTCTGTGTGAGTCTATGGGTCTCTGTGTGAGTCTATGGGTCTCTGTGTGAGTCTATGGGTCTCTGTGTGAGTCTATGGGTCTCTGTGTGAGTCTGTGGGTCTCTGTGTGAGTCTATGGGTCTCTGTGTGAGTCTGTGGGTCTCTGTGTAAGTCTATGGGTCTCTGTGTGAGTCTATGGGTCTCTGTGTGAGTTTATGGGTCTCTGTGTGAGTCTATGGGTCTATGTGTGAGTCTGTGGATCTCTGTGGGAGTCTGTGGGTCTCTGTGTGAGTCTGTGGGTCTCTGTGTGAGTCTATGGGTCTCTGTGTGAGTCTGTGGGTCTCTGTGTGAGTCTATGGGTCTCTGTGTGAGTCTATGTGTCTCTGTGTGAGTCTATGGGTCTCTGTGTGAGTTTATGGGTCTCTGTGTTAGTCTATGGGTCTATGTGTGAGTCTGTGGATCTCTGTGCGAGTCTATGGGTTTCTGTGTGAGTCTGTGGGTCTCTGTGTGAGTCTATGGGTCTCTGTGTGAGTCTATGGGTCTCTGTGTGAGTCTATGTGTCTCTGTGTGAGTCTATGAGTCTCTGTGTGAGTCTATGTGTCTCTGTGTGAGTCTATGGGTCTCTGTGTGAGTCTATGGGTCTCTGTGTGAGTCTGTGGGTCTCTGTGTGAGTCTATGGGTCTCTGTGTGAGTCTATGGGTCTCTGTGTGGGTCTATGTGTCTCTGTGTGAGTCTATAGGTCTCTGTGTGAGGCTATGTGTCTCTGTGTGAGTCTATGGGTCTCTGTGTGAGTCAATGGGTCCCTGTGTGAGTCTATGGGTCTCTGTGTGAGTCTATGGGTCTCTGTGTGACTCTGTGGGTCTCTGTGTGAGTCTGTGGGTCTCTGTGTGAGTCTATGTGTCTCTGTGTGCGTCTATGGGTCTCTGTGTGAGTCTATGGGTCTCTGTGTGAGTCTATGGGTCTCTGTGTGAGTCTATGTGTCTCTGTGTGAGTCTGTGGGACTCTGCTGTGAGTCTATGGGTCTCTGCTGTGTGAGTCTATGGGTCTCTGTGCGAGTCTGTGGGTCTCTGTGCGAGTCTGTGGGTCTCTGTGTGAGTCTATGGGTCTCTGCGTGAGTCTATGGGTCTCTGCTGTGTGAGTCTATGGGTCTCTGTGCGAGTCTGTGGGTCTCTGTGCGAGTCTATGTGTCTCTGTGTGAGTCTATGGGTCTCTGTGTGAGTCTATGGGTATCTGTGTGAGTCTATGTGTCTCTGTGTGAATCTGTGGGTCTCTGCGTGAGTCTATGGGTCTCTGCTGTGAGTCTATGGGTCTCTGCTGTGTGAGTCTATGGGTCTCTGTGCGAGTCTGTGGGTCTCTGTGCGAGTCTGTGGGTCTCTGTGTGAGTCTATGGGTCTCTGCGTGAGTCTATGGGTCTCTGTGTGAGTCTATGTGTCTGTGCGTGAATCTATGGGTCTGTGTGAGTCTATGGGTCTCTGTGTGAGTCTATGGGTCTCTGTGTGAGTCTATGGGTCTCTGTGTGAGTCTATGGGTCTCTGTGTGAGTTTATGGGTCTCTGTGTGAGTCTATGGGTCTATGTGTGAGTCTGTGGATCTCTGTGTGAGTCTATGGGTCGCTTTGTGAGTCTATGGGTCTCTGTGTGAGTCTGTGGGTCTCTGTGTAAGTCTATCGGTCTCTGTGTGAGTCTATGGGTCTCTGTGTGACTTTATGGGTCTCTGTGTGAGTCTATGGGTCTATGTGTGAGTTTGTGGATCTCTGTGCGAGTCTGTGGGTTTCTGTGTGAGTCTGTGGGTCTCTGTGTGAGTCTATGGGTCTCTGTGTGAGTCTGTGGGTCTCTGTGTGAGTCTATGGGTCTCTGTGTGAGGCTATGTGTCTCTGTGTGAGTCTATGGGTCTCTGTGTGAGTTTATGGGTCTCTGTGTTAGTCTATGGGTCTATGTGTGAGTCTGTGGATCTATATGCGAGTCTATGGGTTTCTGTGTAAGTCTGTGGGTCTCTGTGTGAGTCTATGGGTCTCTGTGTGAGTCTATGGGTCTCTGTGTGGGTCTATGGGTCTCTGTGTGAGTCTATGTGTCTCTGTGTGAGTCTATGAGTCTCTGTGTGAGTCTATGTGTCTCTGTGTGAGTCTATGGGTCTCTGTGTGAGTCTATGGGTCTCTGTGTGAGTCTATGGGTCTCTGTGTGAGTCTATGGGTCTCTGTGTGAGTCTATGGGTCTCTGTGTGAGTCTATGGGTCTCTGTGTGAGTCTGTGGGTCTCTGTGTGAGTCTGTGGGTCTCTGTGTGAGTCTATGGGTCTCTGTGTGAGTCTATGGGTCTCTGTGTGAGTCTATGTGTCTCTCTGTGAGTCTATGTGTCTCTGTGTGAGTCTATGGGTCTCTGTGTGAGTCTATGGGTCTCTGTGTGAGTCTATGTGTCTCTGTGTGAGTCTTTGGGTCTCTGTGTGAGTCTATGGGTCTCTGTGTGAGTCTAAGGGTCTCTGTGTGAGTCTATGGGTCTCTGAGTGAGTCTATGGGTCTCTATGTGAGTCTATGGGTCTCTGCGTGAGTCTATGGGTCTCTGAGTGAGTCTTTTGGTCTCTGTGTGAGTCTATGGGGTCTCTGTGTGAGTCTATGTGTCTCTGTGTGACTCTATGGGTCTCTGTGTGAGTCTATGGGTCTCTGTGTGAGTCTATGGGTCTCTGTGTGAGTCTGTGGGTCTCTGTGTGAGTCTATGGGTCTCTGTGTGAGGCTATGTGTCTCTGTGTGAGTCTATGGGTCTCTGTGTGAGTTTATGGGTCTCTGTGTTAGTCTATGGGTCTATGTGTGAGTCTGTGGATCTATATGCGAGTCTATGGGTCTCTGTGTGAGTTTATGGGTCTCTGTGTGAGTCTATGGGTCTCTGTGTGAGTCTGTGGATCTCTGTGTGAGTCTATGGGTCGCTTTGTGAGTCTATGGGTCTCTGTGTGAGTCTATGGGTCTCTGTGTGAGTCTATGGGTTCTCTGTGTGAGTCTGTGGGTCTCTGTGTGAGTCTGTGGGTCTCTGTGTGAGTCTATGGGTCTCTGTGTGAGTCTATGGGTCTCTGTGTGAGTCTATGTGTCTCTGTGTGAGTCTATGTGTCTCTGTGTGAGTCTACGGGTCTCTGTGTGAGTCTATGGGTCTCTGTGTGAGTCTATGTGTCTCTGTGTGAGTCTGTGGGTCTCTGTGTGAGTCTGTGGGTCTCTGTGTGAGTCTATGTGTCTCTGCGTGAATCTATGGGTCTCTGTGTGAGTCTATGGGCCTCTGTGTGAGTCTATGGGTCTCTGTGTGAGTCTATGGGTCTCTGTGTGAGTCTATGGGTCTCTGTGTGAGTTTATGGGTCTCTGTGTGAGTCTATGGGTCTATGTGTGAGTCTGTGGATCTCTGTGTGAGTCTATGGGTGGCTTTGTGAGTCTATGGGTCTCTGTGTGAGTCTGTGGGTCTCTGTGTGAGTCTATGGGTCTCTGTGTGAGTCTATGGGTCTCTGTGTGAGTCTATGGGTCTCTGTGTGAGTCTGTGGGTCTCTGTGTGAGTCTATGGGTCTCTGTGTGAGTCTGTGGGTCTCTGTGTAAGTCTATGGGTCTCTGTGTGAGTCTATGGGTCTCTGTGTGAGTTTATGGGTCTCTGTGTGAGTCTATGGGTCTATGTGTGAGTCTGTGGATCTCTGTGTGAGTCTGTGGGTCTCTGTGTGAGTCTGTGGGTCTCTGTGTGAGTCTATGGGTCTCTGTGTGAGTCTGTGGGTCTCTGTGTGAGTCTATGGGTCTCTGTGTGAGTCTATGTGTCTCTGTGTGAGTCTATGGGTCTCTGTGTGAGTTTATGGGTCTCTGTGTTAGTCTATGGGTCTATGTGTGAGTCTGTGGATCTCTGTGCGAGTCTATGGGTTTCTGTGTGAGTCTGTGGGTCTCTGTGTGAGTCTATGGGTCTCTGTGTGAGTCTATGGGTCTCTGTGTGAGTCTATGTGTCTCTGTGTGAGTCTATGAGTCTCTGTGTGAGTCTATGTGTCTCTGTGTGAGTCTATGGGTCTCTGTGTGAGTCTATGGGTCTCTGTGTGAGTCTATGGGTCTCTGTGTGAGTCTGTGGGTCTCTGTGTGAGTCTATGGGTCTCTGTGTGAGTCTGTGGGTCTCTGTGTAAGTCTATGGGTCTCTGTGTGAGTCTATGGGTCTCTGTGTGAGTTTATGGGTCTCTGTGTGAGTCTATGGGTCTATGTGTGAGTCTGTGGATCTCTGTGTGAGTCTGTGGGTCTCTGTGTCAGTCTGTGGGTCTCTGTGTGAGTCTATGGGTCTCTGTGTGAGTCTGTGGGTCTCTGTGTGAGTCTATGGGTCTCTGTGTGAGTCTATGTGTCTCTGTGTGAGTCTATGGGTCTCTGTGTGAGTTTATGGGTCTCTGTGTTAGTCTATGGGTCTATGTGTGAGTCTGTGGATCTCTGTGCGAGTCTATGGGTTTCTGTGTGAGTCTGTGGGTCTCTGTGTGAGTCTATGGGTCTCTGTGTGAGTCTATGGGTCTCTGTGTGAGTCTATGTGTCTCTGTGTGAGTCTATGAGTCTCTGTGTGAGTCTATGTGTCTCTGTGTGAGTCTATGGGTCTCTGTGTGAGTCTATGGGTCTCTGTGTGAGTCTGTGGGTCTCTGTGTGAGTCTATGGGTCTCTGTGTGAGTCTATGGGTCTCTGTGTGAGTTTATGGGTCTCTGTGTTAGTCTATGGGTCTATGTGTGAGTCTGTGGATCTCTATGCGAGTCTATGGGTTTCTGTGTAAGTCTGTGGGTCTCTGTGTGAGTCTATGGGTCTCTGTGTGAGTCTATGGGTCTCTGTGTGGGTCTATGGGTCTCTGTGTGAGTCTATGTGTCTCTGTGTGAGTCTATGGGTCTCTGTGTGGGTCTATGGGTCTCTGTGTGAGTCTATGGGTCTCTGTGTGAGTCTATGGGTCTCTGTGTGGGTCTATGGGTCTCTGTGTGAGTCTATGTGTCTCTGTGTGAGTCTATGAGTCTCTGTGTGAGTCTATGTGTCTCTCTGTGAGTCTATGGGTCTCTGTGTGAGTCTATGGGTCTCTGTGTGAGTCTATGGGTCTCTGTGTGAGTCTATGGGTCTCTGTGTGAGTCTGTGGGTCTCTGTGTGAGTCTGTGGGTCTCTGTGTGAGTCTGTGGGTCTCTGTGTGAGTCTATGGGTCTCTGTGTGAGTCTATGTGTCTCTGTGTGAGTCTATGTGTCTCTGTGTGAGTCTATGGGTCTCTGTGTGAGTCTATGGGTCTCTGTGTGAGTCTATGTGTCTCTGTGTGAGTCTGTCGGTCTCTGTGTGAGTCTATGGGTCTCTGTGTGAGTCTAAGGGTCTCTGTGTGAGTCTATGGGTCTCTGAGTGAGTCTATGGGTCTCTATGTGAGTCTATGGGTCTCTGCGTGAGTCTATGGGTCTCTGAGTGAGTCTTTTGGTCTCTGTGTGAGTCTATGGGGTCTCTGTGTGAGTCTATGTGTCTCTGTGTGACTCTATGGGTCTCTGTGTGAGTCTATGGGTCTCTGTGTGAGTCTATGGGTCTCTGTGTGAGTCTGTGGATCTCTGTGCGAGTCTGTGGGTCTCTGTGTGAGTCTGTGGGTCTCTGTGTGAGTCTGTGGGTCTCTGTGTGAGTGTATGGGTCACTGCGTGAGTCTGTGGGTCTCTGTGTGAGTCTATGGGTCTCTGTGTGAGTCTATGGGTCTCTGTGTGAGTCTATGTTTCTCTGTGTGAGTCTATGGGTCTCTGTGTGAGTCTATGTGTCTCTGTGTGAGTCTATGGGTCTCTGTGTGAGTCTGTGGGTCTCTGTGTGAGTCTATGGGTCTCTGTGTGAGTCTGTGGGTCTCTGTGTGAGTCTATGTGTCTCTGCGTGAATCTATGGGTCTCTGTGTGAGTCTATGGGTCTCTGTGTGAGTCTATGGGTCTCTGTGTGAGTCTATGGGTCTCTGTGTGAGTCTATGGGTCTCTGTGTGAGTTTATGGGTCTCTGTGTGAGTCTATGGGTCTATGTGTGAGTCTGTGGATCTCTGTGTGAGTCTATGGGTCGCTTTGTGAGTCTATGGGTCTCTGTGTGAGTCTGTGGGTCTCTGTGTGAGTCTATGGGTCTCTGTGTGAGTCTATGGGTCTCTGTGTGAGTCTATGGGTCTCTGTGTGAGTCTATGGGTCTCTGTGTGAGTCTGTGGGTCTCTGTGTGAGTCTATGGGTCTCTGTGTGAGTCTGTGGGTCTCTGTGTGAGTCTATGTGTCTCTGTGTGAGTCTATGGGTCTCTGTGTGAGTCTGTGGGTCTCTGTGTGAGTCTATGGGTCTCTGTGTGAGTCTGTGGGTCTCTGTGTGAGTCTATGTGTCTCTGCGTGAATCTATGGGTCTCTGTGTGAGTCTATGGGTCTCTGTGTGAGTCTATGGGTCTCTGTGTGAGTCTATGGGTCTCTGTGTGAGTCTATGGGTCTCTGTGTGAGTTTATGGGTCTCTGTGTGAGTCTATGGGTCTATGTGTGAGTCTGTGGATCTCTGTGTGAGTCTATGGGTCGCTTTGTGAGTCTATGGGTCTCTGTGTGAGTCTGTGGGTCTCTGTGTGAGTCTATGGGTCTCTGTGTGAGTCTATGGGTCTCTGTGTGAGTCTATGGGTCTCTGTGTGAGTCTGTGGTCTCTGTGTAAGTCTATGGGTCTCTGTGTGAGTCTATGGGTCTCTGTGTGAGTTTATGGGTCTCTGTGTGAGTCTATGGGTCTATGTGTGAGTCTGTGGATCTCTGTGGGAGTCTGTGGGTCTCTGTGTGAGTCTGTGGGGCTCTGTGTGAGTCTATGGGTCTCTGTGTGAGTCTGTGGGTCTCTGTGTGAGTCTATGGGTCTCTGTGTGAGTCTATGTGTCTCTGTGTGAGTCTATGGGTCTCTGTGTGAGTTTATGGGTCTCTGTGTTAGTCTATGGGTCTATGTGTGAGTCTGTGGATCTCTGTGCGAGTCTATGGGTTTCTGTGTGAGTCTGTGGGTCTCTGTGTGAGTCTATGGGTCTCTGTGTGAGTCTATGGGTCTCTGTGTGAGTCTATGTGTCTCTGTGTGAGTCTCTGAGTCTCTGTGTGAGTCTATGTGTCTCTGTGTGAGTGTATGGGTCTCTGTGTGAGTCTATGGGTCTCTGTGTGAGTCTGTGGGTCTCTGTGTGAGTCTATGGGTCTCTGTGTGAGTCTATGGGTCTCTGTGTGGGTCTATGTGTCTCTGTGTGAGTCTATGGGTCTCTGTGTGAGGCTATGTGTCTCTGTGTGAGTCTATGGGTCTCTGTGTGAGTCAATGGGTCTCTGTGTGAGTCTATGGGTCTCTGTGTGAGTCTATGGGTCTCTGTGTGACTCTGTGGGTCTCTGTGTGAGTCTGTGGGTCTCTGTGTGAGTCTATGTGTCTCTGTGTGCGTCTATGGGTCTCTGTGTGAGTCTATGGGTCTCTGTGTGAGTCTATGGGTCTCTGTGTGAGTCTATGTGTCTCTGTGTGAGTCTGTGGGACTCTGCTGTGAGTCTATGGGTCTCTGCTGTGTGAGTCTATGGGTCTCTGTGCGAGTCTGTGGGTCTCTGTGCGAGTCTGTGGGTCTCTGTGTGAGTCTATGGGTCTCTGCGTGAGTCTATGGGTCTCTGCTGTGTGAGACTATGGGTCTCTGTGCGAGTCTGTGGGTCTCTGTGCGAGTCTATGTGTCTCTGTGTGAGTCTATGGGTCTCTGTGTGAGTCTATGGGTCTCTGTGTGAGTCTATGTGTCTCTGTGTGAATCTGTGGGTCTCTGCGTGAGTCTATGGGTCTCTGCTGTGAGTCTATGGGTCTCTGCTGTGTGAGTCTATGGGTCTCTGTGCGGGTCTGTGGGTCTCTGTGCGAGTCTGTGGGTCTCTGCGTGAGTCTATGGGTCTCTGTGTGAGTCTATGTGTCTCTGCGTGAATCTATGGGTCTGTGTGAGTCTATGGGTCTCTGTGTGAGTCTATGGGTCTCTGTGTGAGTCTATGGGTCTCTGTGTGAGTCTATGGGTCTCTGTGTGAGTTTATGGGTTTCTGTGTGAGTCTATGGGTCTATGTGTGAGTCTGTGGATCTCTGTGTGAGTCTATGGGTCGCTTTGTGAGTCTATGGGTCTCTGTGTGAGTCTGTGGGTCTCTGTGTGAGTCTATGGGTCTCTCTGTGAGTCGATGGGTCTCTGTGTGAGTCTGTGGGTCTCTGTGTGAGTCTATGGGTCTCTGTGTGAGTCTGTGGGTCTCTGTGTAAGTCTATCGGTCTCTGTGTGAGTCTATGGGTCTCTGTGTGACTTTATGGGTCTCTGTGTGAGTCTATGGGTCTATGTGTGAGTCTGTGGATCTCTGTGCGAGTCTGTAGGTCTCTGTGTGAGTCTGTGGGTCTCTGTGTGAGTCTATGGGTCTCTGTGTGAGTCTGTGGGTCTCTGTGTGAGTCTATGGGTCTCTGTGTGAGGCTATGTGTCTCTGTGTGAGTCTATGGGTCTCTGTGTGAGTTTATGGGTCTCTGTGTTAGTCTATGGGTCTCTGTGTGAGTCTATGGGTCTCTGTGTGAGTTTATGGGTCTCTGTGTTAGTCTATGGGTCTATGTGTGAGTCTGTGGATCTATATGCGAGTCTATGGGTTTCTGTGTAAGTCTGTGGGTCTCTGTGTGAGTCTATGGGTCTCTGTGTGAGTCTATGGGTCTCTGTGTGGGTCTATGGGTCTCTGTGTGAGTCTATGTGTCTCTGTGTGAGTCTATGAGTCTCTGTGTGAGTCTATGTGTCTCTGTGTGAGTCTATGGGTCTCTGTGTGAGTCTATGGGTCTCTGTGTGAGTCTATGGGTCTCTGTGTGAGTCTATGGGTCTCTGTGTGAGTCTATGGGTCTCTGTGTGAGTCTGTGGGTCTCTGTGTGAGTCTGTGGGTCTCTGTGTGAGTTTATGGGTCTCTGTGTGAGTCTATGGGTCTCTGTGTGAGTCTATGTGTCTCTGTGTGAGTCTATGTGTCTCTGTGTGAGTCTATGGGTCTCTGTGTGAGTCTATGGGTCTCTGTGTGAGTCTATGTGTCTCTGTGTGAGTCTGTGGGTCTCTGTGTGAGTCTATGGGTCTCTGTGTGAGTCTAAGGGTCTCTGTGTGAGTCTATGGGTCTCTGTGTGAGTCTATGGGTCTCTGTGTGAGTCTGTGGGTCTCTGTGTGAGTCTATGGGTCTCTGAGTGAGTCTATGGGTCTCTATGTGAGTCTATGGGTCTCTGCGTGAGTCTATGGGTCTCTGAGTGAGTCTTTTGGTCTCTGTGTGAGTCTATGGGGTCTCTGTGTGAGTCTATGTGTCTCTGTGTAACTCTATGGGTCTCTGTGTGAGTCTATGGGTCTCTGTGTGAGTCTATGGGTCTCTGTGTGAGTCTATGGGTCTCTGTGTGAGTCTATGGGTCTCTGTGTGAGTCTTTGGATCTCTGTGCGAGTCTGTGGGTCTCTGTGTGAGTCTATGGGTCTCTGTGTGAGTCTATGGGTCTCTGTGTGAGTCTATGGGTCTCTGTGTGAGTTTATGGGTCTCTGTGTGAGTCTATGGGTCTATGTGTGAGTCTGTGGATCTCTGTGTGAGTCTATGGGTCGCTTTGTGAGTCTATGGGTCTCTGTGTGAGTCTGTGGGTCTCTGTGTGAGTCTATGGGTCTCTGTGTGAGTCTATGGGTCTCTGTGTGAGTCTATGGGTCTCTGTGTGAGTCTATGGGTCTCTGTGTGAGTCTGTGGGTCTCTGTGTGAGTCTATGGGTCTCTGTGTGAGTCTGTGGGTCTCTGTGTGAGTCTATGTGTCTCTGTGTGAGTCTATGGGTCTCTGTGTGAGTCTATGGGTCTCTGAGTGAGTCTTTTGGTCTCTGTGTGAGTCTATGGGGTCTCTGTGTGAGTCTATGTGTCTCTGTGTGACTCTATGGGTCTCTGTGTGAGTCTATGGGTCTCTGTGTGAGTCTATGGGTCTCTGTGTGAGTCTATGGGTCTCTGTGTGAGTCTATGGGTCTCTGTGTGAGTCTGTGGATCTCTGTGCGAGTCTGTGGGTCTCTGTGTGAGTCTATGGGTCTCTGTGTGAGTCTATGGGTCTCTGTGTGAGTCTATGGGTCTCTGTGTGAGTTTATGGGTCTCTGTGTGAGTCTATGGGTCTATGTGTGAGTCTGTGGATCTCTGTGTGAGTCTATGGGTCGCTTTGTGAGTCTATGGGTCTCTGTGTGAGTCTGTGGGTCTCTGTGTGAGTCTATGGGTCTCTGTGTGAGTCTATGGGTCTCTGTGTGAGTCTATGGGTCTCTGTGTGAGTCTATGGGTCTCTGTGTGAGTCTGTGGGTCTCTGTGTGAGTCTATGGGTCTCTGTGTGAGTCTGTGGGTCTCTGTGTGAGTCTATGTGTCTCTGTGTGAGTCTATGGGTCTCTGTGTGAGTCTGTGGGTCTCTGTGTGAGTCTATGGGTCTCTGTGTGAGTCTGTGGGTCTCTGTGTGAGTCTATGTGTCTCTGGGTGAATCTATGGGTCTCTGTGTGAGTCTATGGGCCTCTGTGTGAGTCTATGGGTCTCTGTGTGAGTCTATGGGTCTCTGTGTGAGTCTATGGGTCTCTGTGTGAGTTTATGGGGTCTCTGTGTGAGTCTATGGGTCTATGTGTGAGTCTGTGGATCTCTGTGTGAGTCTATGGGTCGCTTTGTGAGTCTATGGGTCTCTGTGTGAGTCTGTGGGTCTCTGTGTGAGTCTATGGGTCTCTGTGTGAGTCTATGGGTCTCTGTGTGAGTCTATGGGTCTCTGTGTGAGTCTATGGGTCTCTGTGTGAGTCTGTGGGTCTCTGTGTGAGTCTATGGGTCTCTGTGTGAGTCTATGGGTCTCTGTGTGAGTCTATGGGTCTCTGTGTGAGTTTATGGGTCTCTGTGTGAGTCTATGGGTCTATGTGTGAGTCTGTGGATCTCTGTGGGAGTCTGTGGGTCTCTGTGTGAGTCTGTGGGTCTCTGTGTGAGTCTATGGGTCTCTGTGTGAGTCTGTGGGTCTCTGTGTGAGTCTATGGGTCTCTGTGTGAGTCTATGTGTCTCTGTGTGAGTCTATGGGTCTCTGTGTGAGTTTATGGGTCTCTGTGTTAGTCTATGGGTCTATGTGTGAGTCTGTGGATCTCTGTGCGAGTCTATGGGTTTCTGTGTGAGTCTGTGGGTCTCTGTGTGAGTCTATGGGTCTCTGTGTGAGTCTATGGGTCTCTGTGTGAGTCTATGTGTCTCTGTGTGAGTATATGAGTCTCTGTGTGAGTCTATGTGTCTCTGTGTGAGTCTATGGGTCTCTGTGTGAGTCTATGGGTCTCTGTGTGAGTCTGTGGGTCTCTGTGTGAGTCTATGGGTCTCTGTGTGAGTCTATGGGTCTCTGTGTGGGTCTATGTGTCTCTGTGTGAGTCTATAGGTCTCTGTGTGAGGCTGTGTCTCTGTGTGAGTCTATGGGTCTCTGTGTGAGTCAATGGGTCCCTGTGTGAGTCTATGGGTCTCTGTGTGAGTCTATGGGTCTCTGTGTGACTCTGTGGGTCTCTGTGTGAGTCTGTGGGTCTCTGTGTGAGTCTATGTGTCTCTGTGTGCGTCTATGGGTCTCTGTGTGAGTGTATGGGTCTCTGTGTGAGTCTATGGGTCTCTGTGTGAGTCTATGGTCTCTGTGTGAGTCTGTGGGACTCTGCTGTGAGTCTATGGGTCTCTGCTGTGTGAGTCTATGGGTCTCTGTGGGTCTCTGTGCGAGTCTGTGGGTCTCTGTGTGAGTCTATGGGTCTCTGCGTGAGTCTATGGGTCTCTGCTGTGTGAGTCTATGGGTCTCTGTGCGAGTCTGTGGGTCTCTGTGCGAGTCTATGTGTCTCTGTGTGAGTCTATGGGTCTCTGTGTGAGTCTATGGGTCTCTGTGTGAGTCTATGTGTCTCTGTGTGAATCTGTGGGTCTCTGCGTGAGTCTATGGGTCTCTGCTGTGAGTCTATGGGTCTCTGCTGTGTGAGTCTATGGGTCTCTGTGCGAGTCTGTGGGTCTCTGTGCGAGTCTGTGGGTCTCTGTGTGAGTCTATGGGTCTCTGCGTGAGTCTATGGGTCTCTGTGTGAGTCTATGTGTCTCTGCGTGAATCTATGGGTCTGTGTGAGTCTATGGGTCTCTGTGTGAGTCTATGGGTCTCTGTGTGAGTCTATGGGTCTCTGTGTGAGTCTATGGGTCTCTGTGTGAGTTTATGGGTCTCTGTGTGAGTCTATGGGTCTATGTGTGAGTCTGTGGATCTCTGTGTGAGTCTATGGGTCGCTTTGTGAGTCTATGGGTCTCTGTGTGAGTCTGTGGGTCTCTGTGTGAGTCTATGGGTCTCTGTGTGAGTCGATGGGTCTCTGTGTGAGTCTGTGGGTCTCTGTGTGAGTCTATGGGTCTCTGTGTGAGTCTGTGGGTCTCTGTGTAAGTCTATCGGTCTCTGTGTGAGTCTATGGGTCTCTGTGTGACTTTATGGGTCTCTGTGTGAGTCTATGGGTCTATGTGTGAGTTTGTGGATCTCTGTGCGAGTCTGTGGGTTTCTGTGTGAGTCTGTGGGTCTCTGTGTGAGTCTATGGGTCTCTGTGTGAGTCTGTGGGTCTCTGTGTGAGTCTATGGGTCTCTGTGTGAGGCTATGTGTCTCTGTGTGAGTCTATGGGTCTCTGTGTGAGTTTATGGGTCTCTCTGTTAGTCTATGGGTCTATGTGTGAGTCTGTGGATCTATATGCGAGTCTATGGGTTTCTGTGTAAGTCTGTGGGTCTCTGTGTGAGTCTATGGGTCTCTGTGTGAGTCTATGGGTCTCTGTGTGGGTCTATGGGTCTCTGTGTGAGTCTATGTGTCTCTGTGTGAGTCTATGAGTCTCTGTGTGAGTCTATGGGTCTCTGTGTGAGTCTATGGGTCTCTGTGTGAGTCTATGGGTCTCTGTGTGAGTCTATGGGTCTCTGTGTGAGTCTATGGGTCTCTGTGTGAGTCTATGGGTCTCTGTGTGAGTCTGTGGGTCTCTGTGTGAGTCTGTGGGTCTCTGTGTGAGTCTATGGGTCTCTGTGTGAGTCTATGGGTCTCTGTGTGAGTCTATGTGTCTCTCTGTGAGTCTATGTGTCTCTGTGTGAGTCTATGGGTCTCTGTGTGAGTCTATGGGTCTCTGTGTGAGTCTATGTGTCTCTGTGTGAGTCTGTGGGTCTCTGTGTGAGTCTATGGGTCTCTGTGTGAGTCTAAGGGTCTCTGTGTGAGTCTATGGGTCTCTGAGTGAGTCTATGGGTCTCTATGTGAGTCTATGGGTCTCTGCGTGAGTCTATGGGTCTCTGAGTGAGTCTTTTGGTCTCTGTGTGAGTCTATGGGGTCTCTGTGTGAGTCTATGTGTCTCTGTGTGACTCTATGGGTCTCTGTGTGAGTCTATGGGTCTCTGTGTGAGTCTATGGGTCTCTGTGTGAGTCTGTGGGTCTCTGTGTGAGTCTATGGGTCTCTGTGTGAGGCTATGTGTCTCTGTGTGAGTCTATGGGTCTCTGTGTGAGTTTATGGGTCTCTGTGTTAGTCTATGGGTCTATGTGTGAGTCTGTGGATCTATATGCGAGTCTATGGGTCTCTGTGTGAGTTTATGGGTCTCTGTGTGAGTCTATGGGTCTCTGTGTGAGTCTGTGGATCTCTGTGTGAGTCTATGGGTCGCTTTGTGAGTCTATGGGTCTCTGTGTGAGTCTATGGGTCTCTGTGTGAGTCTATGGGTTCTCTGTGTGAGTCTGTGGGTCTCTGTGTGAGTCTGTGGGTCTCTGTGTGAGTCTATGGGTCTCTGTGTGAGTCTATGGGTCTCTGTGTGAGTCTATGTGTCTCTGTGTGAGTCTATGTGTCTCTGTGTGAGTCTACGGGTCTCTGTGTGAGTCTATGGGTCTCTGTGTGAGTCTATGTGTCTCTGTGTGAGTCTGTGGGTCTCTGTGTGAGTCTGTGGGTCTCTGTGTGAGTCTATGTGTCTCTGCGTGAATCTATGGGTCTCTGTGTGAGTCTATGGGCCTCTGTGTGAGTCTATGGGTCTCTGTGTGAGTCTATGGGTCTCTGTGTGAGTCTATGGGTCTCTGTGTGAGTTTATGGGTCTCTGTGTGAGTCTATGGGTCTATGTGTGAGTCTGTGGATCTCTGTGTGAGTCTATGGGTCGCTTTGTGAGTCTATGGGTCTCTGTGTGAGTCTGTGGGTCTCTGTGTGAGTCTATGGGTCTCTGTGTGAGTCTATGGGTCTCTGTGTGAGTCTATGGGTCTCTGTGTGAGTCTGTGGGTCTCTGTGTGAGTCTATGGGTCTCTGTGTGAGTCTGTGGGTCTCTGTGTAAGTCTATGGGTCTCTGTGTGAGTCTATGGGTCTCTGTGTGAGTTTATGGGTCTCTGTGTGAGTCTATGGGTCTATGTGTGAGTCTGTGGATCTCTGTGGGAGTCTGTGGGTCTCTGTGTGAGTCTGTGGGTCTCTGTGTGAGTCTATGGGTCTCTGTGTGAGTCTGTGGGTCTCTGTGTGAGTCTATGGGTCTCTGTGTGAGTCTATGGGTCTCTGTGTGAGTTTATGGGTCTCTGTGTTAGTCTATGGGTCTATGTGTGAGTCTGTGGATCTCTGTGCGAGTCTATGTGTCTCTGTGTGAGTCTATGGGTCTCTGTGTGGGTCTATGGGTCTCTGTGTGAGTCTATGTGTCTCTGTGTGAGTCTATGAGTCTCTGTGTGAGTCTATGTGTCTCTGTGTGAGTCTATGGGTCTCTGTGTGAGTCTATGGGTCTCTGTGTGAGTCTATGGGTCTCTGTGTGAGTCTATGGGTCTCTGTGTGAGTCTATGGGTCTCTGTGTGAGTCTATGGGTCTCTGTGTGAGTCTGTGGGTCTCTGTGTGAGTCTGTGGGTCTCTGTGTGAGTCTATGGGTCTCTGTGTGAGTCTATGGGTCTCTGTGTGAGTCTATGTGTCTCTCTGTGAGTCTATGTGTCTCTGTGTGAGTCTATGGGTCTCTGTGTGAGTCTATGGGTCTCTGTGTGAGTCTATGGGTCGCTTTGTGAGTCTATGGGTCTCTGTGTGAGTCTGTGGGTCTCTGTGTGAGTCTATGGGTCTCTGTGTGAGTCTATGGGTCTCTGTGTGAGTCTATGGGTCTCTGTGTGAGTCTATGGGTCTCTGTGTGAGTCTGTGGGTCTCTGTGTGAGTCTATGGGTCTCTGTGTGAGTCTGTGGGTCTCTGTGTAAGTCTATGGGTCTCTGTGTGAGTCTATGGGTCTCTGTGTGAGTTTATGGGTCTCTGTGTGAGTCTATGGGTCTATGTGTGAGTCTGTGGATCTCTGTGGGAGTCTGTGGGTCTCTGTGTGAGTCTGTGGGTCTCTGTGTGAGTCTATGGGTCTCTGTGTGAGTCTGTGGGTCTCTGTGTGAGTCTATGGGTCTCTGTGTGAGTCTATGTGTCTCTGTGTGAGTCTATGGGTCTCTGTGTGAGTTTATGGGTCTCTGTGTTAGTCTATGGGTCTATGTGTGAGTCTGTGGATCTCTGTGCGAGTCTATGGGTTTCTGTGTGAGTCTATGGGTCTCTGTGTGGGTCTATGGGTCTCTGTGTGAGTCTATGTGTCTCTGTGTGAGTCTATGAGTCTCTGTGTGAGTCTATGTGTCTCTGTGTGAGTCTATGGGTCTCTGTGTGAGTCTATGGGTCTCTGTGTGAGTCTATGGGTCTCTGTGTGAGTCTATGGGTCTCTGTGTGAGTCTATGGGTCTCTGTGTGAGTCTATGGGTCTCTGTGTGAGTCTGTGGGTCTCTGTGTGAGTCTGTGGGTCTCTGTGTGAGTCTATGGGTCTCTGTGTGAGTCTATGGGTCTCTGTGTGAGTCTATGTGTCTCTCTGTGAGTCTATGTGTCTCTGTGTGAGTCTATGGGTCTCTGTGTGAGTCTATGGGTCTCTGTGTGAGTCTATGTGTCTCTGTGTGAGTCTGTGGGTCTCTGTGTGAGTCTATGGGTCTCTGTGTGAGTCTAAGGGTCTCTGTGTGAGTCTATGGGTCTCTGAGTGAGTCTATGGGTCTCTATGTGAGTCTATGGGTCTCTGCGTGAGTCTATGGGTCTCTGAGTGAGTCTTTTGGTCTCTGTGTGAGTCTATGGGGTCTCTGTGTGAGTCTATGTGTCTCTGTGTGACTCTATGGGTCTCTGTGTGAGTCTATGGGTCTCTGTGTGAGTCTATGGGTCTCTGTGTGAGTCTGTGGGTCTCTGTGTGAGTCTATGGGTCTCTGTGTGAGGCTATGTGTCTCTGTGTGAGTCTATGGGTCTCTGTGTGAGTTTATGGGTCTCTGTGTTAGTCTATGGGTCTATGTGTGAGTCTGTGGATCTATATGCGAGTCTATGGGTCTCTGTGTGAGTTTATGGGTCTCTGTGTGAGTCTATGGGTCTCTGTGTGAGTCTGTGGATCTCTGTGTGAGTCTATGGGTCGCTTTGTGAGTCTATGGGTCTCTGTGTGAGTCTGTGGGTCTCTGTGTGAGTCTATGGGTTCTCTGTGTGAGTCTGTGGGTCTCTGTGTGAGTCTGTGGGTCTCTGTGTGAGTCTATGGGTCTCTGTGTGAGTCTATGGGTCTCTGTGTGAGTCTATGTGTCTCTGTGTGAGTCTATGTGTCTCTGTGTGAGTCTACGGGTCTCTGTGTGAGTCTATGGGTCTCTGTGTGAGTCTATGTGTCTCTGTGTGAGTGTGTGGGTCTCTGTGTGAGTCTGTGGGTCTCTGTGTGAGTCTATGTGTCTCTGCGTGAATCTATGGGTCTCTGTGTGAGTCTATGGGCCTCTGTGTGAGTCTATGGGTCTCTGTGTGAGTCTATGGGTCTCTGTGTGAGTCTATGGGTCTCTGTGTGAGTCTATGGGTCTCTGTGTGAGTTTATGGGTCTCTGTGTGAGTCTATGGGTCTATGTGTGAGTCTGTGGATCTCTGTGTGAGTCTATGGGTCGCTTTGTGAGTCTATGGGTCTCTGTGTGAGTCTATGGGTCTCTGTGTGAGTCTATGGGTCTCTGTGTGAGTCTATGGGTCTCTGTGTGAGTCTATGGGTCTCTGTGTGAGTCTGTGGGTCTCTGTGTGAGTCTATGGGTCTCTGTGTGAGTCTGTGGGTCTCTGTGTAAGTCTATGGGTCTCTGTGTGAGTCTATGGGTCTCTGTGTGAGTTTATGGGTCTCTGTGTGAGTCTATGGGTCTATGTGTGAGTCTGTGGATCTCTGTGGGAGTCTGTGGGTCTCTGTGTGAGTCTGTGGGTCTCTGTGTGAGTCTATGGGTCTCTGTGTGAGTCTGTGGGTCTCTGTGTGAGTCTATGGGTCTCTGTGTGAGTCTATGTGTCTCTGTGTGAGTCTATGGGTCTCTGTGTGAGTTTATGGGTCTCTGTGTTAGTCTATGGGTCTATGTGTGAGTCTGTGGATCTCTGTGCGAGTCTATGGGTTTCTGTGTGAGTCTGTGGGTCTCTGTGTGAGTCTATGGGTCTCTGTGTGAGTCTATGGGTCTCTGTGTGAGTCTATGTGTCTCTGTGTGAGTCTATGAGTCTCTGTGTGAGTCTATGTGTCTCTGTGTGAGTCTATGGGTCTCTGTGTGAGTCTATGGGTCTCTGTGTGAGTCTGTGGGTCTCTGTGTGAGTCTATGGGTCTCTGTGTGAGTCTATGGGTCTCTGTGTGGGTCTATGTGTCTCTGTGTGAGTCTATAGGTCTCTGTGTGAGGCTATGTGTCTCTGTGTGAGTCTATGGGTCTCTGTGTGAGTCAATGGGTCCCTGTGTGAGTCTATGGGTCTCTGTGTGAGTCTATGGGTCTCTGTGTGACTCTGTGGGTCTCTGTGTGAGTCTGTGGGTCTCTGTGTGAGTCTATGTGTCTCTGTGTGCGTCTATGGGTCTCTGTGTGAGTCTATGGGTCTCTGTGTGAGTCTATGGGTCTCTGTGTGAGTCTATGTGTCTCTGTGTGAGTCTGTGGGACTCTGCTGTGAGTCTATGGGTCTCTGCTGTGTGAGTCTATGGGTCTCTGTGCGAGTCTGTGGGTCTCTGTGCGAGTCTGTGGGTCTCTGTGTGAGTCTATGGGTCTCTGCGTGAGTCTATGGGTCTCTGCTGTGTGAGTCTATGGGTCTCTGTGCGAGTCTGTGGGTCTCTGTGCGAGTCTATGTGTCTCTGTGTGAGTCTATGGGTCTCTGTGTGAGTCTATGGGTCTCTGTGTGAGTCTATGTGTCTCTGTGTGAATCTGTGGGTCTCTGCGTGAGTCTATGGGTCTCTGCTGTGAGTCTATGGGTCTCTGCTGTGTGAGTCTATGGGTCTCTGTGCGAGTCTGTGGGTCTCTGTGCGAGTCTGTGGGTCTCTGTGTGAGTCTATGGGTCTCTGCGTGAGTCTATGGGTCTCTGTGTGAGTCTATGTGTCTCTGCGTGAATCTATGGATCTGTGTGAGTCTATGGGTCTCTGTGTGAGTCTATGGGTCTCTGTGTGAGTCTATGGGTCTCTGTGTGAGTCTATGGGTCTCTGTGTGAGTTTATGGGTCTCTGTGTGAGTCTATGGGTCTATGTGTGAGTCTGTGGATCTCTGTGTGAGTCTATGGGTCGCTTTGTGAGTCTATGGGTCTCTGTGTGAGTCTGTGGGTCTCTGTGTGAGTCTATGGGTCTCTGTGTGAGTCGATGGGTCTCTGTGTGAGTCTGTGGGTCTCTGTGTGAGTCTATGGGTCTCTGTGTGAGTCTGTGGGTCTCTGTGTAAGTATATCGGTCTCTGTGTGAGTCTATGGGTCTCTGTGTGACTTTATGGGTCTCTGTGTGAGTCTATGGGTCTATGTGTGAGTTTGTGGATCTCTGTGCGAGTCTGTGGGTTTCTGTGTGAGTCTGTGGGTCTCTGTGTGAGTCTATGGGTCTCTGTGTGAGTCTGTGGGTCTCTGTGTGAGTCTATGGGTCTCTGTGTGAGGCTATGTGTCTCTGTGTGAGTCTATGGGTCTCTGTGTGAGTTTATGGGTCTCTGTGTTAGTCTATGGGTCTCTGTGTGGGTCTATGGGTCTCTGTGTGGGTCTATGGGTCTCTGTGTGAGTCTATGGGTCTCTGTGTGAGGCTATGTGTCTCTGTGTGAGTCTATGGGTCTCTGTGTGAGTCTGTGGGTCTCTGTGTGAGTCTGTGGGTCTCTGTGTGAGTCTGTGGGTCTCTGTGTGAGTCTATGGGTCTCTGTGTGAGTCTATGGGTCTCTGTGTGAGTCTATGGGTCTCTGTGTGAGTCTATGGGTCGCTTTGTGAGTCTATGGGTCTCTGTGTGAGTCTGTGGGTCTCTGTGTGAGTCTATGGGTCTCTGTGTGAGTCTATGGGTCTCTGTGTGAGTCTATGGGTCTCTGTGTGAGTCTATGGGTCTCTGTGTGAGTCTGTGGGTCTCTGTGTGAGTCTATGGGTCTCTGTGTGAGTCTGTGGGTCTCTGTGTAAGTCTATGGGTCTCTGTGTGAGTCTATGGGTCTCTGTGTGAGTTTATGGGTCTCTGTGTGAGTCTATGGGTCTATGTGTGAGTCTGTGGATCTCTGTGGGAGTCTGTGGGTCTCTGTGTGAGTCTGTGGGTCTCTGTGTGAGTCTATGGGTCTCTGTGTGAGTCTGTGGGTCTCTGTGTGAGTCTATGGGTCTCTGTGTGAGTCTATGTGTCTCTGTGTGAGTCTATGGGTCTCTGTGTGAGTTTATGGGTCTCTGTGTTAGTCTATGGGTCTATGTGTGAGTCTGTGGATCTCTGTGCGAGTCTATGGGTTTCTGTGTGAGTCTATGGGTCTCTGTGTGGGTCTATGGGTCTCTGTGTGAGTCTATGTGTCTCTGTGTGAGTCTATGAGTCTCTGTGTGAGTCTATGTGTCTCTGTGTGAGTCTATGGGTCTCTGTGTGAGTCTATGGGTCTCTGTGTGAGTCTATGGGTCTCTGTGTGAGTCTATGGGTCTCTGTGTGAGTCTATGGGTCTCTGTGTGAGTCTATGGGTCTCTGTGTGAGTCTGTGGGTCTCTGTGTGAGTCTGTGGGTCTCTGTGTGAGTCTATGGGTCTCTGTGTGAGTCTATGGGTCTCTGTGTGAGTCTATGTGTCTCTCTGTGAGTCTATGTGTCTCTGTGTGAGTCTATGGGTCTCTGTGTGAGTCTATGGGTCTCTGTGTGAGTCTATGTGTCTCTGTGTGAGTCTGTGGGTCTCTGTGTGAGTCTATGGGTCTCTGTGTGAGTCTAAGGGTCTCTGTGTGAGTCTATGGGTCTCTGAGTGAGTCTATGGGTCTCTATGTGAGTCTATGGGTCTCTGCGTGAGTCTATGGGTCTCTGAGTGAGTCTTTTGGTCTCTGTGTGAGTCTATGGGGTCTCTGTGTGAGTCTATGTGTCTCTGTGTGACTCTATGGGTCTCTGTGTGAGTCTATGGGTCTCTGTGTGAGTCTATGGGTCTCTGTGTGAGTCTGTGGGTCTCTGTGTGAGTCTATGGGTCTCTGTGTGAGGCTATGTGTCTCTGTGTGAGTCTATGGGTCTCTGTGTGAGTTTATGGGTCTCTGTGTTAGTCTATGGGTCTATGTGTGAGTCTGTGGATCTATATGCGAGTCTATGGGTCTCTGTGTGAGTTTATGGGTCTCTGTGTGAGTCTATGGGTCTCTGTGTGAGTCTGTGGATCTCTGTGTGAGTCTATGGGTCGCTTTGTGAGTCTATGGGTCTCTGTGTGAGTCTATGGGTTCTCTGTGTGAGTCTGTGGGTCTCTGTGTGAGTCTGTGGGTCTCTGTGTGAGTCTATGGGTCTCTGTGTGAGTCTATGGGTCTCTGTGTGAGTCTGTGGGTCTCTGTGTGAGTCTGTGGGTCTCTGTGTGAGTCTATGGGTCTCTGTGTGAGTCTATGGGTCTCTGTGTGAGTCTATGTGTCTCTGTGTGAGTCTATGTGTCTCTGTGTGAGTCTACGGGTCTCTGTGTGAGTCTATGGGTCTCTGTGTGAGTCTATGTGTCTCTGTGTGAGTGTGTGGGTCTCTGTGTGAGTCTGTGGGTCTCTGTGTGAGTCTATGTGTCTCTGCGTGAATCTATGGGTCTCTGTGTGAGTCTATGGGCCTCTGTGTGAGTCTATGGGTCTCTGTGTGAGTCTATGGGTCTCTGTGTGAGTCTATGGGTCTCTGTGTGAGTTTATGGGTCTCTGTGTGAGTCTATGGGTCTATGTGTGAGTCTGTGGATCTCTGTGTGAGTCTATGGGTCGCTTTGTGAGTCTATGGGTCTCTGTGTGAGTCTATGGGTCTCTGTGTGAGTCTATGGGTCTCTGTGTGAGTCTATGGGTCTCTGTGTGAGTCTATGGGTCTCTGTGTGAGTCTGTGGGTCTCTGTGTGAGTCTATGGGTCTCTGTGTGAGTCTGTGGGTCTCTGTGTAAGTCTATGGGTCTCTGTGTGAGTCTATGGGTCTCTGTGTGAGTTTATGGGTCTCTGTGTGAGTCTATGGGTCTATGTGTGAGTCTGTGGATCTCTGTGGGAGTCTGTGGGTCTCTGTGTGAGTCTGTGGGTCTCTGTGTGAGTCTATGGGTCTCTGTGTGAGTCTGTGGGTCTCTGTGTGAGTCTATGGGTCTCTGTGTGAGTCTATGTGTCTCTGTGTGAGTCTATGGGTCTCTGTGTGAGTTTATGGGTCTCTGTGTTAGTCTATGGGTCTATGTGTGAGTCTGTGGATCTCTGTGCGAGTCTATGGGTTTCTGTGTGAGTCTGTGGGTCTCTGTGTGAGTCTATGGGTCTCTGTGTGAGTCTATGGGTCTCTGTGTGAGTCTATGTGTCTCTGTGTGAGTCTATGAGTCTCTGTGTGAGTCTATGTGTCTCTGTGTGAGTCTATGGGTCTCTGTGTGAGTCTATGGGTCTCTGTGTGAGTCTGTGGGTCTCTGTGTGAGTCTATGGGTCTCTGTGTGAGTCTATGGGTCTCTGTGTGGGTCTATGTGTCTCTGTGTGAGTCTATAGGTCTCTGTGTGAGGCTATGTGTCTCTGTGTGAGTCTATGGGTCTCTGTGTGAGTCAATGGGTCCCTGTGTGAGTCTATGGGTCTCTGTGTGAGTCTATGGGTCTCTGTGTGACTCTGTGGGTCTCTGTGTGAGTCTGTGGGTCTCTGTGTGAGTCTATGTGTCTCTGTGTGCGTCTATGGGTCTCTGTGTGAGTCTATGGGTCTCTGTGTGAGTCTATGGGTCTCTGTGTGAGTCTATGTGTCTCTGTGTGAGTCTGTGGGACTCTGCTGTGAGTCTATGGGTCTCTGCTGTGTGAGTCTATGGGTCTCTGTGCGAGTCTGTGGGTCTCTGTGCGAGTCTGTGGGTCTCTGTGTGAGTCTATGGGTCTCTGCGTGAGTCTATGGGTCTCTGCTGTGTGAGTCTATGGGTCTCTGTGCGAGTCTGTGGGTCTCTGTGCGAGTCTATGTGTCTCTGTGTGAGTCTATGGGTCTCTGTGTGAGTCTATGGGTCTCTGTGTGAGTCTATGTGTCTCTGTGTGAATCTGTGGGTCTCTGCGTGAGTCTATGGGTCTCTGCTGTGAGTCTATGGGTCTCTGCTGTGTGAGTCTATGGGTCTCTGTGCGAGTCTGTGGGTCTCTGTGCGAGTCTGTGGGTCTCTGTGTGAGTCTATGGGTCTCTGCGTGAGTCTATGGGTCTCTGTGTGAGTCTATGTGTCTCTGCGTGAATCTATGGATCTGTGTGAGTCTATGGGTCTCTGTGTGAGTCTATGGGTCTCTGTGTGAGTCTATGGGTCTCTGTGTGAGTCTATGGGTCTCTGTGTGAGTTTATGGGTCTCTGTGTGAGTCTATGGGTCTATGTGTGAGTCTGTGGATCTCTGTGTGAGTCTATGGGTCGCTTTGTGAGTCTATGGGTCTCTGTGTGAGTCTGTGGGTCTCTGTGTGAGTCTATGGGTCTCTGTGTGAGTCGATGGGTCTCTGTGTGAGTCTGTGGGTCTCTGTGTGAGTCTATGGGTCTCTGTGTGAGTCTGTGGGTCTCTGTGTAAGTCTATCGGTCTCTGTGTGAGTCTATGGGTCTCTGTGTGACTTTATGGGTCTCTGTGTGAGTCTATGGGTCTATGTGTGAGTTTGTGGATCTCTGTGCGAGTCTGTGGGTTTCTGTGTGAGTCTGTGGGTCTCTGTGTGAGTCTATGGGTCTCTGTGTGAGTCTGTAGGTCTCTGTGTGAGTCTATGGGTCTCTGTGTGAGGCTATGTGTCTCTGTGTGAGTCTATGGGTCTCTGTGTGAGTTTATGGGTCTCTGTGTTAGTCTATGGGTCTATGTGTGAGTCTGTGGATCTATATGCGAGTCTATGGGTTTCTGTGTAAGTCTGTGGGTCTCTGTGTGAGTCTATGGGTCTCTGTGTGAGTCTATGGGTCTCTGTGTGGGTCTATGGGTCTCTGTGTGAGTCTATGTGTCTCTGTGTGAGTCTATGAGTCTCTGTGTGAGTCTATGTGTCTCTGTGTGAGTCTATGGGTCTCTGTGTGAGTCTATGGGTCTCTGTGTGAGTCTATGGGTCTCTGTGTGAGTCTATGGGTCTCTGTGTGAGTCTATGGGTCTCTGTGTGAGTCTATGGGTCTCTGTGTGAGTCTGTGGGTCTCTGTGTGAGTCTGTGGGTCTCTGTGTGAGTCTATGGGTCTCTGTGTGAGTCTATGGGTCTCTGTGTGAGTCTATGTGTCTCTCTGTGAGTCTATGTGTCTCTGTGTGAGTCTATGGGTCTCTGTGTGAGTCTATGGGTCTCTGTGTGAGTCTATGTGTCTCTGTGTGAGTCTGTGGGTCTCTGTGTGAGTCTATGGGTCTCTGTGTGAGTCTAAGGGTCTCTGTGTGAGTCTATGGGTCTCTGAGTGAGTCTATGGGTCTCTATGTGAGTCTATGGGTCTCTGCGTGAGTCTATGGGTCTCTGAGTGAGTCTTTTGGTCTCTGTGTGAGTCTATGGGGTCTCTGTGTGAGTCTATGTGTCTCTGTGTGACTCTATGGGTCTCTGTGTGAGTCTATGGGTCTCTGTGTGAGTCTATGGGTCTCTGTGTGAGTCTGTGGGTCTCTGTGTGAGTCTATGGGTCTCTGTGTGAGGCTATGTGTCTCTGTGTGAGTCTATGGGTCTCTGTGTGAGTTTATGGGTCTCTGTGTTAGTCTATGGGTCTATGTGTGAGTCTGTGGATCTATATGCGAGTCTATGGGTTTCTGTGTAAGTCTGTGGGTCTCTGTGTGAGTCTATGGGTCTCTGTGTGAGTCTATGGGTCTCTGTGTGGGTCTATGGGTCTCTGTGTGAGTCTATGGGTCTCTGTGTGAGTCTATGGGTCTCTGTGTGAGTCTATGGGTTCTCTGTGTGAGTCTGTGGGTCTCTGTGTGAGTCTACGGGTCTCTGTGTGAGTCTATGGGTCTCTGTGTGAGTCTATGTGTCTCTGTGTGAGTCTGTGGGTCTCTGTGTGAGTCTATGGGTCTCTGTGTGAGTCTGTGGGTCTCTGTGTGAGTCTGTGGGTCTCTGTGTGAGTCTATGGGTCTCTGTGTGAGTCTGTGGGTCTCTGTGTGAGTCTATGGGTCTCTGTGTGAGTCTATGTGTCTCTGTGTGAGTCTATGGGTCTCTGTGTGAGTTTATGGGTCTCTGTGTTAGTCTATGGGTCTATGTGTGAGTCTGTGGATCTCTGTGCGAGTCTATGGGTTTCTGTGTGAGTCTATGGGTCTCTGTGTGGGTCTATGGGTCTCTGTGTGAGTCTATGTGTCTCTGTGTGAGTCTATGAGTCTCTGTGTGAGTCTATGTGTCTCTGTGTGAGTCTATGGGTCTCTGTGTGAGTCTATGGGTCTCTGTGTGAGTCTATGGGTCTCTGTGTGAGTCTATGGGTCTCTGTGTGAGTCTATGGGTCTCTGTGTGAGTCTATGGGTCTCTGTGTGAGTCTGTGGGTCTCTGTGTGAGTCTATGGGTCTCTGTGTGAGTCTATGGGTCTCTGTGTGAGTCTGTGGGTCTCTGTGTGAGTCTATGTGTCTCTCTGTGAGTCTATGTGTCTCTGTGTGAGTCTATGGGTCTCTGTGTGAGTCTATGGGTCTCTGTGTGAGTCTATGTGTCTCTGTGTGAGTCTGTGGGTCTCTGTGTGAGTCTATGGGTCTCTGTGTGAGTCTAAGGGTCTCTGTGTGAGTCTATGGGTCTCTGAGTGAGTCTATGGGTCTCTATGTGAGTCTATGGGTCTCTGCGTGAGTCTATGGGTCTCTGAGTGAGTCTTTTGGTCTCTGTGTGAGTCTATGGGGTCTCTGTGTGAGTCTATGTGTCTCTGTGTGACTCTATGGGTCTCTGTGTGAGTCTATGGGTCTCTGTGTGAGTCTATGGGTCTCTGTGTGAGTCTATGGGTCTCTGTGTGAGTCTATGGGTCTCTGTGTGAGTCTGTGGGTCTCTGTGTGAGTCTATGGGTCTCTGTGTGAGTCTATGGGTCTCTGTGTGAGTCTATGGGTCTATGTGTGAGTCTGTGGATCTATATGCGAGTCTATGGGTCTCTGTGTGAGTTTATGGGTCTCTGTGTGAGTCTATGGGTCTCTGTGTGAGTCTGTGGATCTCTGTGTGAGTCTATGGGTCGCTTTGTGAGTCTATGGGTCTCTGTGTGAGTCTGTGGGTCTCTGTGTGAGTCTATGGGTTCTCTGTGTGAGTCTGTGGGTCTCTGTGTGAGTCTGTGGGTCTCTGTGTGAGTCTATGGGTCTCTGTGTGAGTCTATGGGTCTCTGTGTGAGTCTATGTGTCTCTGTGTGAGTCTATGTGTCTCTGTGTGAGTCTACGGGTCTCTGTGTGAGTCTATGGGTCTCTGTGTGAGTCTATGTGTCTCTGTGTGAGTGTGTGGGTCTCTGTGTGAGTCTGTGGGTCTCTGTGTGAGTCTATGTGTCTCTGCGTGAATCTATGGGTCTCTGTGTGAGTCTATGGGCCTCTGTGTGAGTCTATGGGTCTCTGTGTGAGTCTATGGGTCTCTGTGTGAGTCTATGGGTCTCTGTGTGAGTTTATGGGTCTCTGTGTGAGTCTATGGGTCTATGTGTGAGTCTGTGGATATCTGTGTGAGTCTATGGGTCGCTTTGTGAGTCTATGGGTCTCTGTGTGAGTCTGTGGGTCTCTGTGTGAGTCTATGGGTTCTCTGTGTGAGTCTATGGGTCTCTGTGTGAGTCTGTGGGTCTCTGTGTGAGTCTATGGGTCTCTGTGTGAGTCTATGGGTCTCTGTGTGAGTCTATGTGTCTCTGTGTGAGTCTATGTGTCTCTGTGTGAGTCTGTGGGTCTCTGTGTAAGTCTATGGGTCTCTGTGTGAGTCTATGTGTCTCTGTGTGAGTGTGTGGGTCTCTGTGTGAGTCTGTGGGTCTCTGTGTGAGTCTATGTGTCTCTGCGTGAATCTATGGGTCTCTGTGTGAGTCTATGGGCCTCTGTGTGAGTCTATGGGTCTCTGTGTGAGTCTATGGGTCTCTGTGTGAGTCTATGGGTCTCTGTGTGAGTTTATGGGTCTCTGTGTGAGTCTATGGGTCTATGTGTGAGTCTGTGGATCTCTGTGTGAGTCTATGGGTCGCTTTGTGAGTCTATGGGTCTCTGTGTGAGTCTATGGGTCTCTGTGTGAGTCTATGGGTCTCTGTGTGAGTCTATGGGTCTCTGTGTGAGTCTATGGGTCTCTGTGTGAGTCTGTGGGTCTCTGTGTGAGTCTATGGGTCTCTGTGTGAGTCTGTGGGTCTCTGTGTAAGTCTATGGGTCTCTGTGTGAGTCTATGGGTCTCTGTGTGAGTTTATGGGTCTCTGTGTGAGTCTATGGGTCTATGTGTGAGTCTGTGGATCTCTGTGGGAGTCTGTGGGTCTCTGTGTGAGTCTGTGGGTCTCTGTGTGAGTCTATGGGTCTCTGTGTGAGTCTGTGGGTCTCGGTGTGAGTCTATGGGTCTCTGTGTGAGTCTATGTGTCTCTGTGTGAGTCTATGGGTCTCTGTGTGAGTTTATGGGTCTCTGTGTTAGTCTATGGGTCTATGTGTGAGTCTGTGGATCTCTGTGCGAGTCTATGGGTTTCTGTGTGAGTCTGTGGGTCTCTGTGTGAGTCTATGGGTCTCTGTGTGAGTCTATGGGTCTCTGTGTGAGTCTATGTGTCTCTGTGTGAGTCTATGAGTCTCTGTGTGAGTCTATGTGTCTCTGTGTGAGTCTATGGGTCTCTGTGTGAGTCTATGGGTCTTTGTGTGAGTCTGTGGGTCTCTGTGTGAGTCTCTGGGTCTCTGTGTGAGTCTATGGGTCTCTGTGTGGGTCTATGTGTCTCTGTGTGAGTCTATAGGTCTCTGTGTGAGGCTATGTGTCTCTGTGTGAGTCTATGGGTCTCTGTGTGAGTCAATGGGTCCCTGTGTGAGTCTATGGGTCTCTGTGTGAGTCTATGGGTCTCTGTGTGACTCTGTGGGTCTCTGTGTGAGTCTGTGGGTCTCTGTGTGAGTCTATGTGTCTCTGTGTGCGTCTATGGGTCTCTGTGTGAGTCTATGGGTCTCTGTGTGAGTCTATGGGTCTCTGTGTGAGTCTATGTGTCTCTGTGTGAGTCTGTGGGACTCTGCTGTGAGTCTATGGGTCTCTGCTGTGTGAGTCTATGGGTCTCTGTGCGAGTCTGTGGGTCTCTGTGCGAGTCTGTGGGTCTCTGTGTGAGTCTATGGGTCTCTGCGTGAGTCTATGGGTCTCTGCGTGAGTCTATGGGTCTCTGCTGTGTGAGTCTATGGGTCTCTGTGCGAGTCTGTGGGTCTCTGTGCGAGTCTATGTGTCTCTGTGTGAGTCTATGGGTCTCTGTGTGAGTCTATGGGTCTCTGTGTGAGTCTATGTGTCTCTGTGTGAATCTGTGGGTCTCTGCGTGAGTCTATGGGTCTCTGCTGTGAGTCTATGGGTCTCTGCTGTGTGAGTCTATGGGTCTCTGTGCGAGTCTGTGGGTCTCTGTGCGAGTCTGTGGGTCTCTGTGTGAGTCTATGGGTCTCTGCGTGAGTCTATGGGTCTCTGTGTGAGTCTATGTGTCTCTGCGTGAATCTATGGGTCTGTGTGAGTCTATGGGTCTCTGTGTGAGTCTATGGGTCTCTGTGTGAGTCTATGGGTCTCTGTGTGAGTCTATGGGTCTCTGTGTGAGTTTATGGGTCTCTGTGTGAGTCTATGGGTCTATGTGTGAGTCTGTGGATCTCTGTGTGAGTCTATGGGTCGCTTTGTGAGTCTATGGGTCTCTGTGTGAGTCTGTGGGTCTCTGTGTGAGTCTATGGGTCTCTGTGTGAGTCGATGGGTCTCTGTGTGAGTCTGTGGGTCTCTGTGTGAGTCTATGGGTCTCTGTGTGAGTCTGTGGGTCTCTGTGTAAGTCTATCGGTCTCTGTGTGAGTCTATGGGTCTCTGTGTGACTTTATGGGTCTCTGTGTGAGTCTATGGGTCTATGTGTGAGTTTGTGGATCTCTGTGCGAGTCTGTGGGTTTCTGTGTGAGTCTGTGGGTCTCTGTGTGAGTCTATGGGTCTCTGTGTGAGTCTGTGGGTCTCTGTGTGAGTCTATGGGTCTCTGTGTGAGGCTATGTGTCTCTGTGTGAGTCTATGGGTCTCTGTGTGAGTTTATGGGTCTCTGTGTTAGTCTATGGGTCTATGTGTGAGTCTGTGGATCTATATGCGAGTCTATGGGTTTCTGTGTAAGTCTGTGGGTCTCTGTGTGAGTCTATGGGTCTCTGTGTGAGTCTATGGGTCTCTGTGTGGGTCTATGGGTCTCTGTGTGAGTCTATGTGTCTCTGTGTGAGTCTATGAGTCTCTGTGTGAGTCTATGTGTCTCTGTGTGAGTCTATGGGTCTCTGTGTGAGTCTATGGGTCTCTGTGTGAGTCTATGGGTCTCTGTGTGAGTCTATGGGTCTCTGTGTGAGTCTGTGGGTCTCTGTGTGAGTCTGTGGGTCTCTGTGTGAGTCTATGGGTCTCTGTGTGAGTCTATGGGTCTCTGTGTGAGTCTATGTGTCTCTCTGTGAGTCTATGTGTCTCTGTGTGAGTCTATGGGTCTCTGTGTGAGTCTATGGGTCTCTGTGTGAGTCTATGTGTCTCTGTGTGAGTCTGTGGGTCTCTGTGTGAGTCTATGGGTCTCTGTGTGAGTCTAAGGGTCTCTGTGTGAGTCTATGGGTCTCTGAGTGAGTCTATGGGTCTCTATGTGAGTCTATGGGTCTCTGCGTGAGTCTATGGGTCTCTGAGTGAGTCTTTTGGTCTCTGTGTGAGTCTATGGGGTCTCTGTGTGAGTCTATGTGTCTCTGTGTGACTCTATGGGTCTCTGTGTGAGTCTATGGGTCTCTGTGTGAGTCTATGGGTCTCTGTGTGAGTCTGTGGGTCTCTGTGTGAGTCTATGGGTCTCTGTGTGAGGCTATGTGTCTCTGTGTGAGTCTATGGGTCTCTGTGTGAGTTTATGGGTCTCTGTGTTAGTCTATGGGTCTATGTGTGAGTCTGTGGATCTATATGCGAGTCTATGGGTTTCTGTGTAAGTCTGTGGGTCTCTGTGTGAGTCTATGGGTCTCTGTGTGAGTCTATGGGTCTCTGTGTGGGTCTATGGGTCTCTGTGTGAGTCTATGGGTCTCTGTGTGAGTCTATGGGTCTCTGTGTGAGTCTATGGGTTCTCTGTGTGAGTCTGTGGGTCTCTGTGTGAGTCTACGGGTCTCTGTGTGAGTCTATGGGTCTCTGTGTGAGTCTATGTGTCTCTGTGTGAGTCTGTGGGTCTCTGTGTGAGTATATGGGTCTCTGTGTGAGTCTAAGGGTCTCTGTGTGAGTCTATGGGTCTCTGAGTGAGTCTATGGGTCTCTATGTGAATCTATGGGTCTCTGCGTGAGTCTATGGGTCTCTGAGTGAGTCTTTTGGTCTCTGTGTGAGTCTATGGGGTCTCTGTGTGAGTCTATGTGTCTCTGTGTGACTCTATGGGTCTCTGTGTGAGTCTATGGGTCTCTGTGTGAGTCTATGGGTCTCTGTGTGAGTCTATGGGTCTCTGTGTGAGTCTATGGGTCTCTGTGTGAGTCTGTGGATCTCTGTGCGAGTCTGTGGGTCTCTGTGTGAGTCTATGGGTCTCTGTGTGAGTCTATGGGTCTCTGTGTGAGTCTATGGGTCTCTGTGTGAGTTTATGGGTCTCTGTGTGAGTCTATGGGTCTATGTGTGAGTCTGTGGATCTCTGTGTGAGTCTATGGGTCGCTTTGTGAGTCTATGGGTCTCTGTGTGAGTCTATGTGTCTCTGTGTGAGTCTGTGGGTCTCTGTGTGAGTCTATGGGTCTCTGTGTGAGTCTAAGGGTCTCTGTGTGAGTCTATGGGTCTCTGAGTGAGTCTATGGGTCTCTATGTGAATCTATGGGTCTCTGCGTGAGTCTATGGGTCTCTGAGTGAGTCTTTTGGTCTCTGTGTGAGTCTATGGGATCTCTGTTTGAGTCTATGTGTCTCTGTGTGACTCTATGGGTCTCTGTGTGAGTCTATGGGTCTCTGTGTGAGTCTATGGGTCTCTGTGTGAGTCTATGGGTCTCTGTGTGAGTCTATGGGTCTCTGTGTGAGTCTGTGGATCTCTGTGCGAGTCTGTGGGTCTCTGTGTGAGTCTATGGGTCTCTGTGTGAGTCTATGGGTCTCTGTGTGAGTCTATGGGTCTCTGTGTGAGTTTATGGGTCTCTGTGTGAGTCTATGGGTCTATGTGTGAGTCTGTGGATCTCTGTGTGAGTCTATGGGTCGCTTTGTGAGTCTATGGGTCTCTGTGTGAGTCTAAGGGTCTCTGTGTGAGTCTATGGGTCTCTGAGTGAGTCTATGGGTCTCTATGTGAGTCTATGGGTCTCTGCGTGAGTCTATGGGTCTCTGAGTGAGTCTTTTGGTCTCTGTGTGAGTCTATGGGGTCTCTGTGTGAGTCTATGTGTCTCTGTGTGACTCTATGGGTCTCTGTGTGAGTCTATGGGTCTCTGTGTGAGTCTATGGGTCTCTGTGTGAGTCTATGGGTCTCTGTGTGAGTCTGTGGATCTCTGTGCGAGTCTGTGGGTCTCTGTGTGAGTCTATGGGTCTCTGTGTGAGTCTATGGGTCTCTGTGTGAGTCTATGGGTCTCTGTGTGAGTTTATGGGTCTCTGTGTGAGTCTATGGGTCTATGTGTGAGTCTGTGGATCTCTGTGTGAGTCTATGGGTCGCTTTGTGAGTCTATGGGTCTCTGTGTGAGTCTATGGGTCTCTGTGTGAGTCTATGGGTCTCTGTGTGAGTCTATGGGTCTCTGTGTGAGTCTGTGGGTCTCTGTGTGAGTCTATGGGTCTCTGTGTGAGTCTGTGGGTCTCTGTGTGAGTCTATGTGTCTCTGTGTGAGTCTATGGGTCTCTGTGTGAGTCTGTGGGTCTCTGTGTGAGTCTATGGGTCTCTGTGTGAGTCTGTGGGTCTCTGTGTGAGTCTATGGGTCTCTGTGTGAGTCTATGGGTCTCTGTCTGAGTTTATGGGTCACTGTGTGAGTCTATGGGTCTATGTGTGAGTCTGTGGATCTCTGTGTGAGTCTATGGGTTGCTTTGTGAGTCTATGGGTCTCTGTGTGAGTCTGTGGGTCTCTGTGTGAGTCTATGGGTCTCTGTGTGAGTCTATGGGTCTCTGTGTGAGTCTATGGGTCTCTGTGTGAGTCTATGGGTCTCTGTGTGAGTCTGTGGGTCTCTGTGTAAGTCTATGGGTCTCTGTGTGAGTCTATGGGTCTCTGTGTGAGTTTATGGGTCTCTGTGTGAGTCTATGGGTCTATGTGTGAGTCTGTGGATCTCTGTGGGAGTCTGTGGGTCTGTGTGTGAGTCTGTGGGTCTCTGTGTGAGTCTATGGGTCTCTGTGTGAGTCTGTGGGTCTCTGTGTGAGTCTATGGGTCTCTGTGTGAGTCTATGTGTCTCTGTGTGAGTCTATGTGTCTCTGTGTGAGTCTATGGGTCTCTGTGTGAGTCTATGGGTCTCTGTGTGAGTCTGTGGGTCTCTGTGTGAGTCTATGGGTCTCTGTGTGAGTCTATGGGTCTCTGTGTGGGTCTATGTGTCTCTGTGTGAGTCTATGGGTCTCTGTGTGAGGCTATGTGTCTCTGTGTGAGTCTATGGGTCTCTGTGTGAGTCAATGGGTCTCTGTGTGAGTCTATGGGTCTCTGTGTGAGTCTATGGGTCTCTGTGTGACTCTGTGGGTCTCTGTGTGAGTCTGTGGGTCTCTGTGTGAGTCTATGTGTCTCTGTGTGCGTCTATGGGTCTCTGTGTGAGTCTATGTGTCTCTGTGTGAGTCTGTGGGACTCTGCTGTGAGTCTATGGGTCTATGTGTGAGTCTGTGGATCTCTGTGTGAGTCTATGGGTCGCTTTGTGAGTCTATGGGTCTCTGTGTGAGTCTGTGGGTCTCTGTGTGAGTCTATGGGTCTCTGTGTGAGTCGATGGGTCTCTGTGTGAGTCTGTGGGTCTCTGTGTGAGTCGATGGGTCTCTATGTGAGTCTGTGGGTCTCTGTGTAAGTCTATCGGTCTCTGTGTGAGTCTATGGGTCTCTGTGTGACTTTATGGGTCTCTGTGTGAGTCTATGGGTCTATGTGTGAGTCTGTGGATCTCTGTGCGAGTCTGTGGGTCTCTGTGTGAGTCTGTGGGTCTCTGTGTGAGTCTATGGGTCTCTGTGTGAGTCTGTGGGTCTCTGTGTGAGTCTATGGGTCTCTGTGTGAGGCTATGTGTCTCTGTGTGAGTCTATGGGTCTCTGTGTGAGTTTATGGGTCTCTGTGTTAGTCTATGGGTCTATGTGTGAGTCTGTGGATCCATATGCGAGTCTATGGGTTTCTGTGTAAGTCTGTGGGTCTCTGTGTGAGTCTATGGGTCTCTGTGTGAGTCTATGGGTCTCTGTGTGGGTCTATGGGTCTCTGTGTGAGTCTATGTGTCTCTGTGTGAGTCTATGAGTCTCTGTGTGAGTCTATGTGTCTCTGTGTGAGTCTATGGGTCTCTGTGTGAGTCTATGGGTCTCTGTGTGAGTCTATGGGTCTCTGTGTGAGTCTATGGGTCTCTGTGTGAGTCTATGGGTCTCTGTGTGAGTCTATGGGTCTCTGTGTGAGTCTATGGGTCTCTGTGTGAGTCTGTGGGTCTCTGTGTGAGTCTATGTGTCTCTGTGTGAGTCTATGGGTCTCTGTGTGAGTCTATGTGTCTCTGTGTGAGTCTATGTGTCTCTGTGTGAGTCTATGGGTCTCTGTGTGAGTCTATGGGTCTCTGTGTGAGTCTATGTGTCTCTGTGTGAGTCTGTGGGTCTCTGTGTGAGTCTATGGGTCTCTGTGTGAGTCTAAGGGTCTCTGTGTGAGTCTATGGGTCTCTGAGTGAGTCTATGGGTCTCTACGTGAGTCTATGGGTCTCTGCGTGAGTCTATGGGTCTCTGAGTGAGTCTTTTGGTCTCTGTGTGAGTCTATGGGGTCTCTGTGTGAGTCTATGTGTCTCTGTGTGACTCTATGGGTCTCTGTGTGAGTCTATGGGTCTCTGTGTGAGTCTATGGGTCTCTGTGTGAGTCTGTGGATCTCTGTGCGAGTCTGTGGGTCTCTGTGTGAGTCTGTGGGTCTCTGTGTGAGTCTGTAGGTCTCTGTGTGAGTGTATGGGTCACTGCGTGAGTCTGTGGGTCTCTGTGTGAGTCTATGGTCTCTGTGTGAGTCTATGTGTCTCTGTGTGAGTCTATGGGTCTCTGTGTGAGTCTGTGGGTCTCTGTGTGAGTCTATGGGTCTCTGTGTGAGTTTATGGGTCTCTGTGTGAGTCTATGGGTCTATGTGTGAGTCTGTGGATCTCTGTGTGAGTCTATGGGTCGCTTTGTGAGTCTATGGGTCTCTGTGTGAGTCTATGGGTCTCTGTGTGAGTCTATGGGTCTCTGTGTGAGTCTATGGGTCTCTGTGTGAGTCTATGGGTCTCTGTGTGAGTCTGTGGGTCTCTGTGTGAGTCTATGGGTCTCTGTGTGAGTCTGTGGGTCTCTGTGTGAGTCTATGTGTCTCTGTGTGAGTCTATGGGTCTCTGTGTGAGTCTGTGGGTCTCTGTGTGAGTCTATGGGTCTCTGTGTGAGTCTGTGGGTCTCTGTGTGAGTCTATGGGTCTCTGTGTGAGTCTATGGGTCTCTGTGTGAGTTAATGGTCTCTGTGTGAGTCTATGGGTCTATGTGTGAGTCTGTGGATCTCTGTGTGAGTCTATGGGTCGCTTTGTGAGTCTATGGGTCTCTGTGTGAGTCTGTGGGTCTCTGTGTGAGTCTATGGGTCTCTGTGTGAGTCTATGGGTCTCTGTGTGAGTCTATGGGTCTCTGTGTGAGTCTGTGGGTCTCTGTGTGAGTCTATGGGTCTCTGTGTGAGTCTGTGGGTCTCTGTGTAAGTCTATGGGTCTCTGTGTGAGTCTATGGGTCTCTGTGTGAGTTTATGGGTCTCTGTGTGAGTCTATGGGTCTATGTGTGAGTCTGTGGATCTCTGTGGGAGTCTGTGGGTCTCTGTGTGAGTCTGTGGGTCTCTGTGTGAGTCTTTGGGTCTCTGTGTGAGTCTGTGGGTCTCTGTGTGAGTCTATGGGTCTCTGTGTGAGTCTATGTGTCTCTGTGTGAGTCTATGTGTCTCTGTGTGAGTCTATGGGTCTCTGTGTGAGTCTATGGGTCTCTGTGTGAGTCTGTGGGTCTCTGTGTGAGTCTATGGGTCTCTGTGTGAGTCTATGGGTCTCTGTGTGGGTCTATGTGTCTCTGTGTGAGTCTATGGGTCTCTGTGTGAGGCTATGTGTCTCTGTGTGAGTCTATGGGTCTCTGTGTGAGTCAATGGGTCTCTGTGTGAGTCTATGGGTCTCTGTGTGAGTCTATGGGTCTCTGTGTGACTCTGTGGGTCTCTGTGTGAGTCTGTGGGTCTCTGTGTGAGTCTATGTGTCTCTGTGTGCGTCTATGGGTCTCTGTGTGAGTCTATGTGTCTCTGTGTGAGTCTGTGGGACTCTGCTGTGAGTCTATGGGTCTATGTGTGAGTCTGTGGATCTCTGTGTGAGTCTATGGGTCGCTTTGTGAGTCTATGGGTCTCTGTGTGAGTCTGTGGGTCTCTGTGTGAGTCTATGGGTCTCTGTGTGAGTCGATGGGTCTCTGTGTGAGTCTATGGGTCTCTGTGTGAGTCTATGGGTCTCTGTGTGAGTCTATGGGTCTCTGTGTGAGTCTGTGGGTCTCTGTGTGAGTCTATGGGTCTCTGTGTGAGTCTGTGGGTCTCTGTGTGAGTCTATGTGTCTCTGTGTGAGTCTATGGGTCTCTGTGTGAGTCTGTGGGTCTCTGTGTGAGTCTATGGGTCTCTGTGTGAGTCTGTGGGTCTCTGTGTGAGTCTATGGGTCTCTGTGTGAGTCTATGGGTCTCTGTGTGAGTTAATGGTCTCTGTGTGAGTCTATGGGTCTATGTGTGAGTCTGTGGATCTCTGTGTGAGTCTGTGGGTCGCTTTGTGAGTCTATGGGTCTCTGTGTGAGTCTGTGGGTCTCTGTGTGAGTCTATGGGTCTCTGTGTGAGTCTATGGGTCTCTGTGTGAGTCTATGGGTCTCTGTGTGAGTCTGTGGGTCTCTGTGTGAGTCTATGGGTCTCTGTGTGAGTCTGTGGGTCTCTGTGTAAGTCTATGGGTCTCTGTGTGAGTCTATGGGTCTCTGTGTGAGTTTATGGGTCTCTGTGTGAGTCTATGGGTCTATGTGTGAGTCTGTGGATCTCTGTGGGAGTCTGTGGGTCTCTGTGTGAGTCTGTGGGTCTCTGTGTGAGTCTTTGGGTCTCTGTGTGAGTCTGTGGGTCTCTGTGTGAGTCTATGGGTCTCTGTGTGAGTCTATGTGTCTCTGTGTGAGTCTATGTGTCTCTGTGTGAGTCTATGGGTCTCTGTGTGAGTCTATGGGTCTCTGTGTGAGTCTGTGGGTCTCTGTGTGAGTCTATGGGTCTCTGTGTGAGTCTATGGGTCTCTGTGTGGGTCTATGTGTCTCTGTGTGAGTCTATGGGTCTCTGTGTGAGGCTATGTGTCTCTGTGTGAGTCTATGGGTCTCTGTGTGAGTCAATGGGTCTCTGTGTGAGTCTATGGGTCTCTGTGTGAGTCTATGGGTCTCTGTGTGACTCTGTGGGTCTCTGTGTGAGTCTGTGGGTCTCTGTGTGAGTCTATGTGTCTCTGTGTGCGTCTATGGGTCTCTGTGTGAGTCTATGTGTCTCTGTGTGAGTCTATGAGTCTCTGTGTGAGTCTATGTGTCTCTGTGTGAGTCTATGGGTCTCTGTGTGAGTCTATGGGTCTCTGTGTGAGTCTATGGGTCTCTGTGTGAGTCTATGGGTCTCTGTGTGAGTCTATGGGTCTCTGTGTGAGTCTATGGGTCTCTGTGTGAGTCTGTGGGTCTCTGTGTGAGTCTGTGGGTCTCTGTGTGAGTCTATGGGTCTCTGTGTGAGTCTATGGGTCTCTGTGTGAGTCTATGTGTCTCTCTGTGAGTCTATGTGTCTCTGTGTGAGTCTATGGGTCTCTGTGTGAGTCTATGGGTCTCTGTGTGAGTCTATGTGTCTCTGTGTGAGTCTGTGGGTCTCTGTGTGAGTCTATGGGTCTCTGTGTGAGTCTAAGGGTCTCTGTGTGAGTCTATGGGTCTCTGAGTGAGTCTATGGGTCTCTATGTGAGTCTATGGGTCTCTGCGTGAGTCTATGGGTCTCTGAGTGAGTCTTTTGGTCTCTGTGTGAGTCTATGGGGTCTCTGTGTGAGTCTATGTGTCTCTGTGTGACTCTATGGGTCTCTGTGTGAGTCTATGGGTCTCTGTGTGAGTCTATGGGTCTCTGTGTGAGTCTGTGGGTCTCTGTGTGAGTCTATGGGTCTCTGTGTGAGGCTATGTGTCTCTGTGTGAGTCTATGGGTCTCTGTGTGAGTTTATGGGTCTCTGTGTTAGTCTATGGGTCTATGTGTGAGTCTGTGGATCTATATGCGAGTCTATGGGTCTCTGTGTGAGTTTATGGGTCTCTGTGTGAGTCTATGGGTCTCTGTGTGAGTCTGTGGATCTCTGTGTGAGTCTATGGGTCGCTTTGTGAGTCTATGGGTCTCTGTGTGAGTCTATGGGTTCTCTGTGTGAGTCTGTGGGTCTCTGTGTGAGTCTGTGGGTCTCTGTGTGAGTCTATGGGTCTCTGTGTGAGTCTATGGGTCTCTGTGTGAGTCTGTGGGTCTCTGTGTGAGTCTGTGGGTCTCTGTGTGAGTCTATGGGTCTCTGTGTGAGTCTATGGGTCTCTGTGTGAGTCTATGTGTCTCTGTGTGAGTCTATGTGTCTCTGTGTGAGTCTACGGGTCTCTGTGTGAGTCTATGGGTCTCTGTGTGAGTCTGTGTCTCTGTGTGAGTGTGTGGGTCTCTGTGTGAGTCTGTGGGTCTCTGTGTGAGTCTATGTGTCTCTGCGTGAATCTATGGGTCTCTGTGTGAGTCTATGGGCCTCTGTGTGAGTCTATGGGTCTCTGTGTGAGTCTATGGGTCTCTGTGTGAGTCTATGGGTCTCTGTGTGAGTTTATGGGTCTCTGTGTGAGTCTATGGGTCTATGTGTGAGTCTGTGGATCTCTGTGTGAGTCTATGGGTCGCTTTGTGAGTCTATGGGTCTCTGTGTGAGTCTATGGGTCTCTGTGTGAGTCTATGGGTCTCTGTGTGAGTCTATGGGTCTCTGTGTGAGTCTATGGGTCTCTGTGTGAGTCTGTGGGTCTCTGTGTGAGTCTATGGGTCTCTGTGTGAGTCTGTGGGTCTCTGTGTAAGTCTATGGGTCTCTGTGTGAGTCTATGGGTCTCTGTGTGAGTTTATGGGTCTCTGTGTGAGTCTATGGGTCTATGTGTGAGTCTGTGGATCTCTGTGGGAGTCTGTGGGTCTCTGTGTGAGTCTGTGGGTCTCTGTGTGAGTCTATGGGTCTCTGTGTGAGTCTGTGGGTCTCTGTGTGAGTCTATGGGTCTCTGTGTGAGTCTATGTGTCTCTGTGTGAGTCTATGGGTCTCTGTGTGAGTTTATGGGTCTCTGTGTTAGTCTATGGGTCTATGTGTGAGTCTGTGGATCTCTGTGCGAGTCTATGGGTTTCTGTGTGAGTCTGTGGGTCTCTGTGTGAGTCTATGGGTCTCTGTGTGAGTCTATGGGTCTCTGTGTGAGTCTATGTGTCTCTGTGTGAGTCTATGAGTCTCTGTGTGAGTCTATGTGTCTCTGTGTGAGTCTATGGGTCTCTGTGTGAGTCTATGGGTCTCTGTGTGAGTCTGTGGGTCTCTGTGTGAGTCTATGGGTCTCTGTGTGAGTCTATGGGTCTCTGTGTGGGTCTATGTGTCTCTGTGTGAGTCTATAGGTCTCTGTGTGAGGCTATGTGTCTCTGTGTGAGTCTATGGGTCTCTGTGTGAGTCAATGGGTCCCTGTGTGAGTCTATGGGTCTCTGTGTGAGTCTATGGGTCTCTGTGTGACTCTGTGGGTCTCTGTGTGAGTCTGTGGGTCTCTGTGTGAGTCTATGTGTCTCTGTGTGCGTCTATGGGTCTCTGTGTGAGTCTATGGGTCTCTGTGTGAGTCTATGGGTCTCTGTGTGAGTCTATGTGTCTCTGTGTGAGTCTGTGGGACTCTGCTGTGAGTCTATGGGTCTCTGCTGTGTGAGTCTATGGGTCTCTGTGCGAGTCTGTGGGTCTCTGTGCGAGTCTGTGGGTCTCTGTGTGAGTCTATGGGTCTCTGCGTGAGTCTATGGGTCTCTGCTGTGTGAGTCTATGGGTCTCTGTGCGAGTCTGTGGGTCTCTGTGCGAGTCTATGTGTCTCTGTGTGAGTCTATGGGTCTCTGTGTGAGTCTATGGGTCTCTGTGTGAGTCTATGTGTCTCTGTGTGAATCTGTGGGTCTCTGCGTGAGTCTATGGGTCTCTGCTGTGAGTCTATGGGTCTCTGCTGTGTGAGTCTATGGGTCTCTGTGCGAGTCTGTGGGTCTCTGTGCGAGTCTGTGGGTCTCTGTGTGAGTCTATGGGTCTCTGCGTGAGTCTATGGGTCTCTGTGTGAGTCTATGTGTCTCTGCGTGAATCTATGGATCTGTGTGAGTCTATGGGTCTCTGTGTGAGTCTATGGGTCTCTGTGTGAGTCTATGGGTCTCTGTGTGAGTCTATGGGTCTCTGTGTGAGTTTATGGGTCTCTGTGTGAGTCTATGGGTCTATGTGTGAGTCTGTGGATCTCTGTGTGAGTCTATGGGTCGCTTTGTGAGTCTATGGGTCTCTGTGTGAGTCTGTGGGTCTCTGTGTGAGTCTATGGGTCTCTGTGTGAGTCGATGGGTCTCTGTGTGAGTCTGTGGGTCTCTGTGTGAGTCTATGGGTCTCTGTGTGAGTCTGTGGGTCTCTGTGTAAGTCTATCGGTCTCTGTGTGAGTCTATGGGTCTCTGTGTGACTTTATGGGTCTCTGTGTGAGTCTATGGGTCTATGTGTGAGTTTGTGGATCTCTGTGCGAGTCTGTGGGTTTCTGTGTGAGTCTGTGGGTCTCTGTGTGAGTCTATGGGTCTCTGTGTGAGTCTGTAGGTCTCTGTGTGAGTCTATGGGTCTCTGTGTGAGGCTATGTGTCTCTGTGTGAGTCTATGGGTCTCTGTGTGAGTTTATGGGTCTCTGTGTTAGTCTATGGGTCTATGTGTGAGTCTGTGGATCTATATGCGAGTCTATGGGTTTCTGTGTAAGTCTGTGGGTCTCTGTGTGAGTCTATGGGTCTCTGTGTGAGTCTATGGGTCTCTGTGTGGGTCTATGGGTCTCTGTGTGAGTCTATGTGTCTCTGTGTGAGTCTATGAGTCTCTGTGTGAGTCTATGTGTCTCTGTGTGAGTCTATGGGTCTCTGTGTGAGTCTATGGGTCTCTGTGTGAGTCTATGGGTCTCTGTGTGAGTCTATGGGTCTCTGTGTGAGTCTATGGGTCTCTGTGTGAGTCTATGGGTCTCTGTGTGAGTCTGTGGGTCTCTGTGTGAGTCTGTGGGTCTCTGTGTGAGTCTATGGGTCTCTGTGTGAGTCTATGGGTCTCTGTGTGAGTCTATGTGTCTCTCTGTGAGTCTATGTGTCTCTGTGTGAGTCTATGGGTCTCTGTGTGAGTCTATGGGTCTCTGTGTGAGTCTATGTGTCTCTGTGTGAGTCTGTGGGTCTCTGTGTGAGTCTATGGGTCTCTGTGTGAGTCTAAGGGTCTCTGTGTGAGTCTATGGGTCTCTGAGTGAGTCTATGGGTCTCTATGTGAGTCTATGGGTCTCTGCGTGAGTCTATGGGTCTCTGAGTGAGTCTTTTGGTCTCTGTGTGAGTCTATGGGGTCTCTGTGTGAGTCTATGTGTCTCTGTGTGACTCTATGGGTCTCTGTGTGAGTCTATGGGTCTCTGTGTGAGTCTATGGGTCTCTGTGTGAGTCTGTGGGTCTCTGTGTGAGTCTATGGGTCTCTGTGTGAGGCTATGTGTCTCTGTGTGAGTCTATGGGTCTCTGTGTGAGTTTATGGGTCTCTGTGTTAGTCTATGGGTCTATGTGTGAGTCTGTGGATCTATATGCGAGTCTATGGGTTTCTGTGTAAGTCTGTGGGTCTCTGTGTGAGTCTATGGGTCTCTGTGTGAGTCTATGGGTCTCTGTGTGGGTCTATGGGTCTCTGTGTGAGTCTATGGGTCTCTGTGTGAGTCTATGGGTCTCTGTGTGAGTCTATGGGTTCTCTGTGTGAGTCTGTGGGTCTCTGTGTGAGTCTACGGGTCTCTGTGTGAGTCTATGGGTCTCTGTGTGAGTCTATGTGTCTCTGTGTGAGTCTGTGGGTCTCTGTGTGAGTCTATGGGTCTCTGTGTGAGTCTGTGGGTCTCTGTGTGAGTCTGTGGGTCTCTGTGTGAGTCTATGGGTCTCTGTGTGAGTCTGTGGGTCTCTGTGTGAGTCTATGGGTCTCTGTGTGAGTCTATGTGTCTCTGTGTGAGTCTATGGGTCTCTGTGTGAGTTTATGGGTCTCTGTGTTAGTCTATGGGTCTATGTGTGAGTCTGTGGATCTCTGTGCGAGTCTATGGGTTTCTGTGTGAGTCTATGGGTCTCTGTGTGGGTCTATGGGTCTCTGTGTGAGTCTATGTGTCTCTGTGTGAGTCTATGAGTCTCTGTGTGAGTCTATGTGTCTCTGTGTGAGTCTATGGGTCTCTGTGTGAGTCTATGGGTCTCTGTGTGAGTCTATGGGTCTCTGTGTGAGTCTATGGGTCTCTGTGTGAGTCTATGGGTCTCTGTGTGAGTCTATGGGTCTCTGTGTGAGTCTGTGGGTCTCTGTGTGAGTCTATGGGTCTCTGTGTGAGTCTATGGGTCTCTGTGTGAGTCTGTGGGTCTCTGTGTGAGTCTATGTGTCTCTCTGTGAGTCTATGTGTCTCTGTGTGAGTCTATGGGTCTCTGTGTGAGTCTATGGGTCTCTGTGTGAGTCTATGTGTCTCTGTGTGAGTCTGTGGGTCTCTGTGTGAGTCTATGGGTCTCTGTGTGAGTCTAAGGGTCTCTGTGTGAGTCTATGGGTCTCTGAGTGAGTCTATGGGTCTCTATGTGAGTCTATGGGTCTCTGCGTGAGTCTATGGGTCTCTGAGTGAGTCTTTTGGTCTCTGTGTGAGTCTATGGGGTCTCTGTGTGAGTCTATGTGTCTCTGTGTGACTCTATGGGTCTCTGTGTGAGTCTATGGGTCTCTGTGTGAGTCTATGGGTCTCTGTGTGAGTCTATGGGTCTCTGTGTGAGTCTATGGGTCTCTGTGTGAGTCTGTGGGTCTCTGTGTGAGTCTATGGGTCTCTGTGTGAGTCTATGGGTCTCTGTGTGAGTCTATGGGTCTATGTGTGAGTCTGTGGATCTATATGCGAGTCTATGGGTCTCTGTGTGAGTTTATGGGTCTCTGTGTGAGTCTATGGGTCTCTGTGTGAGTCTGTGGATCTCTGTGTGAGTCTATGGGTCGCTTTGTGAGTCTATGGGTCTCTGTGTGAGTCTGTGGGTCTCTGTGTGAGTCTATGGGTTCTCTGTGTGAGTCTGTGGGTCTCTGTGTGAGTCTGTGGGTCTCTGTGTGAGTCTATGTGTCTCTGTGTGAGTCTATGGGTCTCTGTGTGAGTCTATGTGTCTCTGTGTGAGTCTATGTGTCTCTGTGTGAGTCTACGGGTCTCTGTGTGAGTCTATGGGTCTCTGTGTGAGTCTGTGTGTCTCTGTGTGAGTGTGTGGGTCTCTGTGTGAGTCTGTGGGTCTCTGTGTGAGTCTATGTGTCTCTGCGTGAATCTATGGGTCTCTGTGTGAGTCTATGGGCCTCTGTGTGAGTCTATGGGTCTCTGTGTGAGTCTATGGGTCTCTGTGTGAGTCTATGGGTCTCTGTGTGAGTTTATGGGTCTCTGTGTGAGTCTATGGGTCTATGTGTGAGTCTGTGGATCTCTGTGTGAGTCTATGGGTCGCTTTGTGAGTCTGTGGGTCTCTGTGTGAGTCTGTGGGTCTCTGTGTGAGTCTATGGGTTCTCTGTGTGAGTCTATGGGTCTCTGTGTGAGTCTGTGGGTCTCTGTGTGAGTCTATGGGTCTCTGTGTGAGTCTATGGGTCTCTGTGTGAGTCTATGTGTCTCTGTGTGAGTCTATGTGTCTCTGTGTGAGTCTGTGGGTCTCTGTGTAAGTCTATGGGTCTCTGTGTGAGTCTATGTGTCTCTGTGTGAGTGTGTGGGTCTCTGTGTGAGTCTGTGGGTCTCTGTGTGAGTCTATGTGTCTCTGCGTGAATCTATGGGTCTCTGTGTGAGTCTATGGGCCTCTGTGTGAGTCTATGGGTCTCTGTGTGAGTCTATGGGTCTCTGTGTGAGTCTATGGGTCTCTGTGTGAGTTTATGGGTCTCTGTGTGAGTCTATGGGTCTATGTGTGAGTCTGTGGATCTCTGTGTGAGTCTATGGGTCGCTTTGTGAGTCTATGGGTCTCTGTGTGAGTCTATGGGTCTCTGTGTGAGTCTATGGGTCTCTGTGTGAGTCTATGGGTCTCTGTGTGAGTCTATGGGTCTCTGTGTGAGTCTGTGGGTCTCTGTGTGAGTCTATGGGTCTCTGTGTGAGTCTGTGGGTCTCTGTGTAAGTCTATGGGTCTCTGTGTGAGTCTATGGGTCTCTGTGTGAGTTTATGGGTCTCTGTGTGAGTCTATGGGTCTATGTGTGAGTCTGTGGATCTCTGTGGGAGTCTGTGGGTCTCTGTGTGAGTCTGTGGGTCTCTGTGTGAGTCTGTGGGTCTCTGTGTGAGTCTGTGGGTCTCGGTGTGAGTCTATGGGTCTCTGTGTGAGTCTATGTGTCTCTGTGTGAGTCTATGGGTCTCTGTGTGAGTTTATGGGTCTCTGTGTTAGTCTATGGGTCTATGTGTGAGTCTGTGGATCTCTGTGCGAGTCTATGGGTTTCTGTGTGAGTCTGTGGGTCTCTGTGTGAGTCTATGGGTCTCTGTGTGAGTCTATGGGTCTCTGTGTGAGTCTATGTGTCTCTGTGTGAGTCTATGAGTCTCTGTGTGAGTCTATGTGTCTCTGTGTGAGTCTATGGGTCTCTGTGTGAGTCTATGGGTCTTTGTGTGAGTCTGTGGGTCTCTGTGTGAGTCTCTGGGTCTCTGTGTGAGTCTATGGGTCTCTGTGTGGGTCTATGTGTCTCTGTGTGAGTCTATAGGTCTCTGTGTGAGGCTATGTGTCTCTGTGTGAGTCTATGGGTCTCTGTGTGAGTCAATGGGTCCCTGTGTGAGTCTATGGGTCTCTGTGTGAGTCTATGGGTCTCTGTGTGACTCTGTGGGTCTCTGTGTGAGTCTGTGGGTCTCTGTGTGAGTCTATGTGTCTCTGTGTGCGTCTATGGGTCTCTGTGTGAGTCTATGGGTCTCTGTGTGAGTCTATGGGTCTCTGTGTGAGTCTATGTGTCTCTGTGTGAGTCTGTGGGACTCTGCTGTGAGTCTATGGGTCTCTGCTGTGTGAGTCTATGGGTCTCTGTGCGAGTCTGTGGGTCTCTGTGCGAGTCTGTGGGTCTCTGTGTGAGTCTATGGGTCTCTGCGTGAGTCTATGGGTCTCTGCTGTGTGAGTCTATGGGTCTCTGTGCGAGTCTGTGGGTCTCTGTGCGAGTCTATGTGTCTCTGTGTGAGTCTATGGGTCTCTGTGTGAGTCTATGGGTCTCTGTGTGAGTCTATGTGTCTCTGTGTGAATCTGTGGGTCTCTGCGTGAGTCTATGGGTCTCTGCTGTGAGTCTATGGGTCTCTGCTGTGTGAGTCTATGGGTCTCTGTGCGAGTCTGTGGGTCTCTGTGCGAGTCTGTGGGTCTCTGTGTGAGTCTATGGGTCTCTGCGTGAGTCTATGGGTCTCTGTGTGAGTCTATGTGTCTCTGCGTGAATCTATGGGTCTGTGTGAGTCTATGGGTCTCTGTGTGAGTCTATGGGTCTCTGTGTGAGTCTATGGGTCTCTGTGTGAGTCTATGGGTCTCTGTGTGAGTTTATGGGTCTCTGTGTGAGTCTATGGGTCTATGTGTGAGTCTGTGGATCTCTGTGTGAGTCTATGGGTCGCTTTGTGAGTCTATGGGTCTCTGTGTGAGTCTGTGGGTCTCTGTGTGAGTCTATGGGTCTCTGTGTGAGTCGATGGGTCTCTGTGTGAGTCTGTGGGTCTCTGTGTGAGTCTATGGGTCTCTGTGTGAGTCTGTGGGTCTCTGTGTAAGTCTATCGGTCTCTGTGTGAGTCTATGGGTCTCTGTGTGACTTTATGGGTCTCTGTGTGAGTCTATGGGTCTATGTGTGAGTTTGTGGATCTCTGTGCGAGTCTGTGGGTTTCTGTGTGAGTCTGTGGGTCTCTGTGTGAGTCTATGGGTCTCTGTGTGAGTCTGTGGGTCTCTGTGTGAGTCTATGGGTCTCTGTGTGAGGCTATGTGTCTCTGTGTGAGTCTATGGGTCTCTGTGTGAGTTTATGGGTCTCTGTGTTAGTCTATGGGTCTATGTGTGAGTCTGTGGATCTATATGCGAGTCTATGGGTTTCTGTGTAAGTCTGTGGGTCTCTGTGTGAGTCTATGGGTCTCTGTGTGAGTCTATGGGTCTCTGTGTGGGTCTATGGGTCTCTGTGTGAGTCTATGTGTCTCTGTGTGAGTCTATGAGTCTCTGTGTGAGTCTATGTGTCTCTGTGTGAGTCTATGGGTCTCTGTGTGAGTCTATGGGTCTCTGTGTGAGTCTATGGGTCTCTGTGTGAGTCTATGGGTCTCTGTGTGAGTCTGTGGGTCTCTGTGTGAGTCTGTGGGTCTCTGTGTGAGTCTATGGGTCTCTGTGTGAGTCTATGGGTCTCTGTGTGAGTCTATGTGTCTCTCTGTGAGTCTATGTGTCTCTGTGTGAGTCTATGGGTCTCTGTGTGAGTCTATGGGTCTCTGTGTGAGTCTATGTGTCTCTGTGTGAGTCTGTGGGTCTCTGTGTGAGTCTATGGGTCTCTGTGTGAGTCTAAGGGTCTCTGTGTGAGTCTATGGGTCTCTGAGTGAGTCTATGGGTCTCTATGTGAGTCTATGGGTCTCTGCGTGAGTCTATGGGTCTCTGAGTGAGTCTTTTGGTCTCTGTGTGAGTCTATGGGGTCTCTGTGTGAGTCTATGTGTCTCTGTGTGACTCTATGGGTCTCTGTGTGAGTCTATGGGTCTCTGTGTGAGTCTATGGGTCTCTGTGTGAGTCTGTGGGTCTCTGTGTGAGGCTATGTGTCTCTGTGTGAGTCTATGGGTCTCTGTGTGAGTTTATGGGTCTCTGTGTTAGTCTATGGGTCTATGTGTGAGTCTGTGGATCTATATGCGAGTCTATGGGTTTCTGTGTAAGTCTGTGGGTCTCTGTGTGAGTCTATGGGTCTCTGTGTGAGTCTATGGGTCTCTGTGTGGGTCTATGGGTCTCTGTGTGAGTCTATGGGTCTCTGTGTGAGTCTATGGGTCTCTGTGTGAGTCTATGGGTTCTCTGTGTGAGTCTGTGGGTCTCTGTGTGAGTCTACGGGTCTCTGTGTGAGTCTATGGGTCTCTGTGTGAGTCTATGTGTCTCTGTGTGAGTCTGTGGGTCTCTGTGTGAGTATATGGGTCTCTGTGTGAGTCTAAGGGTCTCTGTGTGAGTCTATGGGTCTCTGAGTGAGTCTATGGGTCTCTATGTGAATCTATGGGTCTCTGCGTGAGTCTATGGGTCTCTGAGTGAGTCTTTTGGTCTCTGTGTGAGTCTATGGGGTCTCTGTGTGAGTCTATGTGTCTCTGTGTGACTCTATGGGTCTCTGTGTGAGTCTATGGGTCTCTGTGTGAGTCTATGGGTCTCTGTGTGAGTCTATGGGTCTCTGTGTGAGTCTATGGGTCTCTGTGTGAGTCTGTGGATCTCTGTGCGAGTCTGTGGGTCTCTGTGTGAGTCTATGGGTCTCTGTGTGAGTCTATGGGTCTCTGTGTGAGTCTATGGGTCTCTGTGTGAGTTTATGGGTCTCTGTGTGAGTCTATGGGTCTATGTGTGAGTCTGTGGATCTCTGTGTGAGTCTATGGGTCGCTTTGTGAGTCTATGGGTCTCTGTGTGAGTCTATGTGTCTCTGTGTGAGTCTGTGGGTCTCTGTGTGAGTCTATGGGTCTCTGTGTGAGTCTAAGGGTCTCTGTGTGAGTCTATGGGTCTCTGAGTGAGTCTATGGGTCTCTATGTGAATCTATGGGTCTCTGCGTGAGTCTATGGGTCTCTGAGTGAGTCTTTTGGTCTCTGTGTGAGTCTATGGGATCTCTGTTTGAGTCTATGTGTCTCTGTGTGACTCTATGGGTCTCTGTGTGAGTCTATGGGTCTCTGTGTGAGTCTATGGGTCTCTGTGTGAGTCTATGGGTCTCTGTGTGAGTCTATGGGTCTCTGTGTGAGTCTGTGGATCTCTGTGCGAGTCTGTGGGTCTCTGTGTGAGTCTATGGGTCTCTGTGTGAGTCTATGGGTCTCTGTGTGAGTCTATGGGTCTCTGTGTGAGTTTATGGGTCTCTGTGTGAGTCTATGGGTCTATGTGTGAGTCTGTGGATCTCTGTGTGAGTCTATGGGTCGCTTTGTGAGTCTATGGGTCTCTGTGTGAGTCTAAGGGTCTCTGTGTGAGTCTATGGGTCTCTGAGTGAGTCTATGGGTCTCTATGTGAGTCTATGGGTCTCTGCGTGAGTCTATGGGTCTCTGAGTGAGTCTTTTGGTCTCTGTGTGAGTCTATGGGGTCTCTGTGTGAGTCTATGTGTCTCTGTGTGACTCTATGGGTCTCTGTGTGAGTCTATGGGTCTCTGTGTGAGTCTATGGGTCTCTGTGTGAGTCTATGGGTCTCTGTGTGAGTCTGTGGGTCTCTGTGTGAGTCTGTGGATCTCTGTGCGAGTCTGTGGGTCTCTGTGTGAGTCTATGGGTCTCTGTGTGAGTCTATGGGTCTCTGTGTGAGTCTATGGGTCTCTGTGTGAGTTTATGGGTCTCTGTGTGAGTCTATGGGTCTATGTGTGAGTCTGTGGATCTCTGTGTGAGTCTATGGGTCGCTTTGTGAGTCTATGGGTCTCTGTGTGAGTCTATGGGTCTCTGTGTGAGTCTATGGGTCTCTGTGTGAGTCTATGGGTCTCTGTGTGAGTCTGTGGGTCTCTGTGTGAGTCTATGGGTCTCTGTGTGAGTCTGTGGGTCTCTGTGTGAGTCTATGTGTCTCTGTGTGAGTCTATGGGTCTCTGTGTGAGTCTGTGGGTCTCTGTGTGAGTCTATGGGTCTCTGTGTGAGTCTGTGGGTCTCTGTGTGAGTCTATGGGTCTCTGTGTGAGTCTATGGGTCTCTGTGTGAGTTTATGGGTCACTGTGTGAGTCTATGGGTCTATGTGTGAGTCTGTGGATCTCTGTGTGAGTCTATGGGTTGCTTTGTGAGTCTATGGGTCTCTGTGTGAGTCTGTGGGTCTCTGTGTGAGTCTATGGGTCTCTGTGTGAGTCTATGGGTCTCTGTGTGAGTCTATGGGTCTCTGTGTGAGTCTATGGGTCTCTGTGTGAGTCTGTGGGTCTCTGTGTAAGTCTATGGGTCTCTGTGTGAGTCTATGGGTCTCTGTGTGAGTTTATGGGTCTCTGTGTGAGTCTATGGGTCTATGTGTGAGTCTGTGGATCTCTGTGGGAGTCTGTGGGTCTGTGTGTGAGTCTGTGGGTCTCTGTGTGAGTCTATGGGTCTCTGTGTGAGTCTGTGGGTCTCTGTGTGAGTCTATGGGTCTCTGTGTGAGTCTATGTGTCTCTGTGTGAGTCTATGTGTCTCTGTGTGAGTCTATGGGTCTCTGTGTGAGTCTATGGGTCTCTGTGTGAGTCTGTGGGTCTCTGTGTGAGTCTATGGGTCTCTGTGTGAGTCTATGGGTCTCTGTGTGGGTCTATGTGTCTCTGTGTGAGTCTATGGGTCTCTGTGTGAGGCTATGTGTCTCTGTGTGAGTCTATGGGTCTCTGTGTGAGTCAATGGGTCTCTGTGTGAGTCTATGGGTCTCTGTGTGAGTCTATGGGTCTCTGTGTGACTCTGTGGGTCTCTGTGTGAGTCTGTGGGTCTCTGTGTGAGTCTATGTGTCTCTGTGTGCGTCTATGGGTCTCTGTGTGAGTCTATGTGTCTCTGTGTGAGTCTGTGGGACTCTGCTGTGAGTCTATGGGTCTATGTGTGAGTCTGTGGATCTCTGTGTGAGTCTATGGGTCGCTTTGTGAGTCTATGGGTCTCTGTGTGAGTCTGTGGGTCTCTGTGTGAGTCTATGGGTCTCTGTGTGAGTCGATGGGTCTCTGTGTGAGTCTGTGGGTCTCTGTGTGAGTCGATGGGTCTCTATGTGAGTCTGTGGGTCTCTGTGTAAGTCTATCGGTCTCTGTGTGAGTCTATGGGTCTCTGTGTGACTTTATGGGTCTCTGTGTGAGTCTATGGGTCTATGTGTGAGTCTGTGGATCTCTGTGCGAGTCTGTGGGTCTCTGTGTGAGTCTGTGGGTCTCTGTGTGAGTCTATGGGTCTCTGTGTGAGTCTGTGGGTCTCTGTGTGAGTCTATGGGTCTCTGTGTGAGGCTATGTGTCTCTGTGTGAGTCTATGGGTCTCTGTGTGAGTTTATGGGTCTCTGTGTTAGTCTATGGGTCTATGTGTGAGTCTGTGGATCCATATGCGAGTCTATGGGTTTCTGTGTAAGTCTGTGGGTCTCTGTGTGAGTCTATGGGTCTCTGTGTGAGTCTATGGGTCTCTGTGTGGGTCTATGGGTCTCTGTGTGAGTCTATGTGTCTCTGTGTGAGTCTATGAGTCTCTGTGTGAGTCTATGTGTCTCTGTGTGAGTCTATGGGTCTCTGTGTGAGTCTATGGGTCTCTGTGTGAGTCTATGGGTCTCTGTGTGAGTCTATGGGTCTCTGTGTGAGTCTATGGGTCTCTGTGTGAGTCTATGGGTCTCTGTGTGAGTCTGTGGGTCTCTGTGTGAGTCTATGTGTCTCTGTGTGAGTCTATGGGTCTCTGTGTGAGTCTATGTGTCTCTGTGTGAGTCTATGTGTCTCTGTGTGAGTCTATGGGTCTCTGTGTGAGTCTATGGGTCTCTGTGTGAGTCTATGTGTCTCTGTGTGAGTCTGTGGGTCTCTGTGTGAGTCTATGGGTCTCTGTGTGAGTCTAAGGGTCTCTGTGTGAGTCTATGGGTCTCTGAGTGAGTCTATGGGTCTCTACGTGAGTCTATGGGTCTCTGCGTGAGTCTATGGGTCTCTGAGTGAGTCTTTTGGTCTCTGTGTGAGTCTATGGGGTCTCTGTGTGAGTCTATGTGTCTCTGTGTGACTCTATGGGTCTCTGTGTGAGTCTATGGGTCTCTGTGTGAGTCTATGGGTCTCTGTGTGAGTCTGTGGATCTCTGTGCGAGTCTGTGGGTCTCTGTGTGAGTCTGTGGGTCTCTGTGTGAGTCTGTAGGTCTCTGTGTGAGTGTATGGGTCACTGCGTGAGTCTGTGGGTCTCTGTGTGAGTCTATGGTCTCTGTGTGAGTCTATGTGTCTCTGTGTGAGTCTATGGGTCTCTGTGTGAGTCTGTGGGTCTCTGTGTGAGTCTATGGGTCTCTGTGTGAGTTTATGGGTCTCTGTGTGAGTCTATGGGTCTATGTGTGAGTCTGTGGATCTCTGTGTGAGTCTATGGGTCGCTTTGTGAGTCTATGGGTCTCTGTGTGAGTCTATGGGTCTCTGTGTGAGTCTATGGGTCTCTGTGTGAGTCTATGGGTCTCTGTGTGAGTCTATGGGTCTCTGTGTGAGTCTGTGGGTCTCTGTGTGAGTCTATGGGTCTCTGTGTGAGTCTGTGGGTCTCTGTGTGAGTCTATGGGTCTCTGTGTGAGTCTGTGGGTCTCTGTGTGAGTCTATGGGTCTCTGTGTGAGTCTGTGGGTCTCTGTGTGAGTCTATGGGTCTCTGTGTGAGTCTATGGGTCTCTGTGTGAGTTAATGGTCTCTGTGTGAGTCTATGGGTCTATGTGTGAGTCTGTGGATCTCTGTGTGAGTCTATGGGTCGCTTTGTGAGTCTATGGGTCTCTGTGTGAGTCTGTGGGTCTCTGTGTGAGTCTATGGGTCTCTGTGTGAGTCTATGGGTGTCTGTGTGAGTCTATGGGTCTCTGTGTGAGTCTGTGGGTCTCTGTGTGAGTCTGTGGGTCTCTGTGTAAGTCTATGGGTCTCTGTGTGAGTCTATGGGTCTCTGTGTGAGTTTATGGGTCTCTGTGTGAGTCTATGGGTCTATGTGTGAGTCTGTGGATCTCTGTGGGAGTCTGTGGGTCTCTGTGTGAGTCTGTGGGTCTCTGTGTGAGTCTTTGGGTCTCTGTGTGAGTCTGTGGGTCTCTGTGTGAGTCTATGGGTCTCTGTGCGAGTCTATGTGTCTCTGTGTGAGTCTATGTGTCTCTGTGTGAGTCTATGGGTCTCTGTGTGAGTCTATGGGTCTCTGTGTGAGTCTGTGGGTCTCTGTGTGAGTCTATGGGTCTCTGTGTGAGTCTATGGGTCTCTGTGTGGGTCTATGTGTCTCTGTGTGAGTCTATGGGTCTCTGTGTGAGGCTATGTGTCTCTGTGTGAGTCTATGGGTCTCTGTGTGAGTCAATGGGTCTCTGTGTGAGTCTATGGGTCTCTGTGTGAGTCTATGGGTCTCTGTGTGACTCTGTGGGTCTCTGTGTGAGTCTGTGGGTCTCTGTGTGAGTCTGTGGGACTCTGCTGTGAGTCTATGGGTCTATGTGTGAGTCTGTGGATCTCTGTGTGAGTCTATGGGTCGCTTTGTGAGTCTATGGGTCTCTGTGTGAGTCTGTGGGTCTCTGTGTGAGTCTATGGGTCTCTGTGTGAGTCGATGGGTCTCTGTGTGAGTCTATGGGTCTCTGTGTGAGTCTATGGGTCTCTGTGTGAGTCTATGGGTCTCTGTGTGAGTCTGTGGGTCTCTGTGTGAGTCTATGGGTCTCTGTGTGAGTCTGTGGGTCTCTGTGTGAGTCTATGTGTCTCTGTGTGAGTCTATGGGTCTCTGTGTGAGTCTGTGGGTCTCTGTGTGAGTCTATGGGTCTCTGTGTGAGTCTGTGGGTCTCTGTGTGAGTCTATGGGTCTCTGTGTGAGTCTATGGGTCTCTGTGTGAGTTAATGGTCTCTGTGTGAGTCTATGGGTCTATGTGTGAGTCTGTGGATCTCTGTGTGAGTCTATGGGTCGCTTTGTGAGTCTATGGGTCTCTGTGTGAGTCTGTGGGTCTCTGTGTGAGTCTATGGGTCTCTGTGTGAGTCTATGGGTCTCTGTGTGAGTCTATGGGTCTCTGTGTGAGTCTGTGGGTCTCTGTGTGAGTCTATGGGTCTCTGTGTGAGTCTGTGGGTCTCTGTGTAAGTCTATGGGTCTCTGTGTGAGTCTATGGGTCTCTGTGTGAGTTTATGGGTCTCTGTGTGAGTCTATGGGTCTATGTGTGAGTCTGTGGATCTCTGTGGGAGTCTGTGGGTCTCTGTGTGAGTCTGTGGGTCTCTGTGTGAGTCTTTGGGTCTCTGTGTGAGTCTGTGGGTCTCTGTGTGAGTCTATGGGTCTCTGTGTGAGTCTATGTGTCTCTGTGTGAGTCTATGTGTCTCTGTGTGAGTCTATGGGTCTCTGTGTGAGTCTATGGGTCTCTGTGTGAGTCTGTGGGTCTCTGTGTGAGTCTATGGGTCTCTGTGTGAGTCTATGGGTCTCTGTGTGGGTCTATGTGTCTCTGTGTGAGTCTATGGGTCTCTGTGTGAGGCTATGTGTCTCTGTGTGAGTCTATGGGTCTCTGTGTGAGTCAATGGGTCTCTGTGTGAGTCTATGGGTCTCTGTGTGAGTCTATGGGTCTCTGTGTGACTCTGTGGGTCTCTGTGTGAGTCTGTGGGTCTCTGTGTGAGTCTATGTGTCTCTGTGTGCGTCTATGGGTCTCTGTGTGAGTCTATGTGTCTCTGTGTGAGTCTGTGGGACTCTGCTGTGAGTCTATGGGTCTATGTGTGAGTCTGTGGATCTCTGTGTGAGTCTATGGGTCGCTTTGTGAGTCTATGGGTCTCTGTGTGAGTCTGTGGGTCTCTGTGTGAGTCTATGGGTCTCTGTGTGAGTCGATGGGTCTCTGTGTGAGTCTGTGGGTCTCTGTGTGAGTCTATGGGTCTCTGTGTGAGTCTGTGGGTCTCTGTGTAAGTCTATCGGTCTCTGTGTGAGTCTATGGGTCTCTGTGTGACTTTATGGGTCTCTGCGTGAGTCTATGGGTCTATGTGTGAGTCTGTGGATCTCTGTGCGAGTCTGTGGGTCTCTGTGTGAGTCTGTGGGTCTCTGTGTGAGTCTATGGGTCTCTGTGTGAGTCTGTGGGTCTCTGTGTGAGTCTATGGGTCTCTGTGTGAGGCTATGTGTCTCTGTGTGAGTCTATGGGTCTCTGTGTGAGTTTATGGGTCTCTGTGTTAGTCTATGGGTCTATGTGTGAGTCTATGGGTTTCTGTGTAAGTCTGTGGGTCTCTGTGTGAGTCTATGGGCCTCTGTGTGAGTCTATGGGTCTCTGTGTGGGTCTATGGGTCTCTGTGTGAGTCTATGTGTCTCTGTGTGAGTCTATGAGTCTCTGTGTGAGTCTATGTGTCTCTGTGTGAGTCTATGGGTCTCTGTGTGAGTCTATGGGTCTCTGTGTGAGTCTATGGGTCTCTGTGTGAGTCTATGGGTCTCTGTGTGAGTCTGTGGGTCTCTGTGTGAGTCTGTGGGTCTCTGTGTGAGTCTATGGGTCTCTGTGTGAGTCTATGGGTCTCTGTGTGAGTCTATGTGTCTCTGTGTGAGTCTATGTGTCTCTGTGTGAGTCTATGGTTCTCTGTGTGAGTCTATGGGTCTCTGTGTGAGTCTATGTGTCTCTGTGTGAGTCTGTGGGTCTCTGTGTGAGTCTATGGGTCTCTGTGTGAGTCTAAGGGTCTCTGTGTGAGTCTATGGGTCTCTGAGTGAGTCTATGGGTCTCTATGTGAGTCTATGGGTCTCTGCGTGAGTCTATGGGTCTCTGAGTGAGTCTTTTGGTCTCTGTGTGAGTCTATGGGGTCTCTGTGTGAGTCTATGTGTCTCTGTGTGACTCTATGGGTCTCTGTGTGAGTCTATGGGTCTCTGTGTGAGTCTATGGGTCTCTGTGTGAGTCTATGGGTCTCTGTGTGAGTCTATGGGTCTCTGTGTGAGTCTGTGGATCTCTGTGCGAGTCTGTGGGTCTCTGTGTGAGTCTGTGGGTCTCTGTGTGAGTCTGTAGGTCTCTGTGTGAGTGTATGGGTCACTGCGTGAGTCTGTGGGTCTCTGTGTGAGTCTATGGGTCTCTGTGTGAGTCTATGGGTCTCTGTGTGAGTCTGTGGGTCTCTGTGTGAGTCTATGGGTCTCTGTGTGAGTCTGTGGGTCTCTGTGTAAGTCTATGGGTCTCTGTGTGAGTCTATGGGTCTCTGTGTGAGTTTATGGGTCTCTGTGTGAGTCTATGGGTCTATGTGTGAGTCTGTGGATCTCTGTGGGAGTCTGTGGGTCTCTGTGTGAGTCTGTGGGTCTCTGTGTGAGTCTTTGGGTCTCTGTGTGAGTCTGTGGGTCTCTGTGTGAGTCTATGGGTCTCTGTGTGAGTCTATGTGTCTCTGTGTGAGTCTATGTGTCTCTGTGTGAGTCTATGGGTCTCTGTGTGAGTCTATGGGTCTCTGTGTGAGTCTGTGGGTCTCTGTGTGAGTCTATGGGTCTCTGTGTGAGTCTAAGGGTCTCTGTGTGGGTCTATGTGTCTCTGTGTGAGTCTATGGGTCTCTGTGTGAGGCTATGTGTCTCTGTGTGAGTCTATGGGTCTCTGTGTGAGTCAATGGGTCTCTGTGTGAGTCTATGGGTCTCTGTGTGAGTCTATGGGTCTCTGTGTGACTCTGTGGGTCTCTGTGTGAGTCTGTGGGTCTCTGTGTGAGTCTATGTGTCTCTGTGTGCGTCTATGGGTCTCTGTGTGAGTCTATGTGTCTCTGTGTGAGTCTGTGGGACTCTGCTGTGAGTCTATGGGTCTATGTGTGAGTCTGTGGATCTCTGTGTGAGTCTATGGGTCGCTTTGTGAGTCTATGGGTCTCTGTGTGAGTCTGTGGGTCTCTGTGTGAGTCTATGGGTCTCTGTGTGAGTCGATGGGTCTCTGTGTGAGTCTGTGGGTCTCTGTGTGAGTCTATGGGTCTCTGTGTGAGTCTGTGGGTCTCTGTGTAAGTCTATCGGTCTCTGTGTGAGTCTATGGGTCTCTGTGTGACTTTATGGGTCTCTGCGTGAGTCTATGGGTCTATGTGTGAGTCTGTGGATCTCTGTGCGAGTCTGTGGGTCTCTGTGTGAGTCTGTGGGTCTCTGTGTGAGTCTATGGGTCTCTGTGTGAGTCTGTGGGTCTCTGTGTGAGTCTATGGGTCTCTGTGTGAGGCTATGTGTCTCTGTGTGAGTCTATGGGTCTCTGTGTGAGTTTATGGGTCTCTGTGTTAGTCTATGGGTCTATGTGTGAGTCTATGGGTTTCTGTGTAAGTCTGTGGGTCTCTGTGTGAGTCTATGGGTCTCTGTGTGAGTCTATGGGTCTCTGTGTGGGTCTATGGGTCTCTGTGTGAGTCTGTGTCTCTGTGTGAGTCTATGAGTCTCTGTGTGAGTCTATGTGTCTCTGTGTGAGTCTATGGGTCTCTGTGTGAGTCTATGGGTCTCTGTGTGAGTCTATGGGTCTCTGTGTGAGTCTATGGGTCTCTGTGTGAGTCTATGGGTCTCTGTGTGAGTCTGTGGGTCTCTGTGTGAGTCTGTGGGTCTCTGTGTGAGTCTATGGGTCTCTGTGTGAGTCTATGGGTCTCTGTGTGAGTCTATGTGTCTCTGTGTGAGTCTATGTGTCTCTGTGTGAGTCTATGGTTCTCTGTGTGAGTCTATGGGTCTCTGTGTGAGTCTATGTGTCTCTGTGTGAGTCTGTGGGTCTCTGTGTGAGTCTATGGGTCTCTGTGTGAGTCTAAGGGTCTCTGTATGAGTCTATGGGTCTCTGAGTGAGTCTATGGGTCTCTATGTGAGTCTATGGGTCTCTGCGTGAGTCTATGGGTCTCTGAGTGAGTCTTTTGGTCTCTGTGTGAGTCTATGGGGTCTCTGTGTGAGTCTATGTGTCTCTGTGTGACTCTATGGGTCTCTGTGTGAGTCTATGGGTCTCTGTGTGAGTCTATGGGTCTCTGTGTGAGTCTATGGGTCTCTGTGTGAGTCTATGGGTCTCTGTGTGAGTCTGTGGATCTCTGTGCGAGTCTGTGGGTCTCTGTGTGAGTCTGTGGGTCTCTGTGTGAGTCTGTAGGTCTCTGTGTGAGTGTATGGGTCACTGCGTGAGTCTGTGGGTCTCTGTGTGAGTCTATGGGTCTCTGTGTGAGTCTATGGGTCTCTGTGTGAGTCTATGTGTCTCTGTGTGAGTCTATGGGTCTCTGTGTGAGTCTATGTGTCTCTGTGTGAGTCTATGGGTCTCTGTGTGAGTCTGTGGGTCTCTGTGTGAGTCTATGGGTCTCTGTGTGAGTCTGTGGGTCTCTGTGTGAGTCTATGTGTCTCTGCGTGAATCTATGGGTCTCTGTGTGAGTCTGTGGGTCTCTGTGTGAGTCTATGGGTCTCTGTGTGAGTCTATGGGTCTCTGTGTGAGTCTATGGGTCTCTGTGTGAGTTTATGGGTCTCGGTGTGAGTCTATGGGTCTATGTGTGAGTCTGTGGATCTCTGTGTGAGTCTATGGGTCGCTTTGTGAGTCTATGGGTCTCTGTGTGAGTCTGTGGGTCTCTGTGTGAGTCTATGGGTCTCTGTGTGAGTCTATGGGTCTCTGTGTGAGTCTGTGGGTCTCTGTGTGAGTCTATGGGTCTCTGTGTGAGTCTGTGGGTCTCTGTGTAAGTCTATGGGTCTCTGTGTGAGTCTATGGGTCTCTGTGTGAGTTTATGGGTCTCTGTGTGAGTCTATGGGTCTATGTGTGAGTCTGTGGAGCTCTGTGCGAGTCTGTGGGTCTCTGTGTGAGTCTGTGGGTCTCTGTGTGAGTCTATGGGTCTCTGTCTGAGTCTGTGGGGCTCTGTGTGAGTCTATGGGTCTCTGTGTGAGTCTATGTGTCTCTGTGTGAGTCTATGGGTCTCTGTGTGAGTTTATGGGTCTCTGTGTTAGTCTATGGGTCTATGTGTGAGTCTGTGGATCTCTGTGCGAGTCTATGGGTTTCTGTGTGAGTCTGTGGGTCTCTGTGTGAGTCTATGGGTCTCTGTGTGAGTCTATGGGTCTCTGTGTGAGTCTATGTGTCTCTGTGTGAGTCTATGAGTCTCTGTGTGAGTCTATGTGTCTCTGTGTGAGTCTATGGGTCTCTGTGTGAGTCTATGGGTCTCTGTGTGAGTCTGTGGGTCTCTGTGTGAGTCTATGGGTCTCTGTGTGGGTCTATGTGACTCTGTGTGAGTCTATGGGTCTCTGTGTGAGGCTATGTGTCTCTGTGTGAGTCTATGGGTCTCTGTGTGAGTCAATGGGTCTCTGTGTGAGTCTATGGGTCTCTGTGTGAGTCAATGGGTCTCTGTGTGAGTCTATGGGTCTCTGTGTGAGTCTATGGGTCTCTGTGTGACTCTGTGGGTCTCTGTGTGAGTCTGTGGGTCTCTGTGTGAGTCTATGTGTCTCTGTGTGAGGCTATGTGTCTCTGTGTGAGTCTATGGGTCTCTGTGTGAGGCTATGTGTCTCTGTGTGAGTCTATGGGTCTCTGTGTGAGTCAATGGGTCTCTGTGTGAGTCTATGGGTCTCTGTGTGAGTCTATGGGTCTCTGTGTGACTCTGTGGGTCTCTGTGTGAGTCTGTGGGTCTCTGTGTGAGTCTATGTGTCTCTGTGTGCGTCTATGGGTCTCTGTGTGAGTCTATGGGTCTCTGTGTGAGTCTATGGGTCTCTGTGTGAGTCTATGTGTCTCTGTGTGAGTCTGTGGGACTCTGCTGTGAGTCTATGGGTCTCTGCTGTGTGAGTCTATGGGTCTCTGTGCGAGTCTGTGGGTCTCTGTGCGAGTCTGTGGGTCTCTGTGTGAGTCTATGGGTCTCTGCGTGAGTCTATGGGTCTCTGCTGTGTGAGTCTATGGGTCTCTGTGCGAGTCTGTGGGTCTCTGTGCGAGTCTATGTGTCTCTGTGTGAGTCTATGGGCCTCTGTGTGAGTCTATGGGTCTCTGTGTGAGTCTATGTGTCTCTGTGTGAATCTGTGGGTCTCTGCGTGAGTCTATGGGTCTCTGCTGTGAGTCTATGGGTCTCTGCTGTGAGTCTATGCGTCTCTGTGCGAGTCTGTGGGTCTCTGTGCGAGTCTGTGGGTCTATGTGTGAGTCTATGGGTCTCTGCGTGAGTCTATGGGTCTCTGCTGTGTGAGTCTATGGGTCTCTGTGCGAGTCTGTGGGTCTCTGTGCGAGTCTTTTGGTCTCTGTGTGAGTCTATGGGTCTCTATGTGAGTCTATGGGTCTCTGTGTGAGTCTATGGGTCTCTGTGTGAGTCTATGGGTCGTTGTGTGAGTCTATGGGTCTCTGTGTGAGTCTATGGGTCTCTGTGTGAATCTGTGGGTCTCTGCGTGAGTCTATGGGTCTCTGCTGTGAGTCTATGGGTCTCTGCTGTGAGTCTATGGGTCTCTGTGCGAGTCTGTGGGTCTCTGTGCGAGTCTGTGGGTCTATGTGTGAGTCTATGGGTCTCTGCGTGAGTCTATGGGTCTCTGCTGTGTGAGTCTATGGGTCTCTGTGCGAGTCTGTGGGTCTCTGTGCGAGTCTTTTGGTCTCTGTGTGAGTCTATGGGTCTCTATGTGAGTCTATGGGTCTCTGTGTGAGTCTATGGGTCTCTGTGTGAGTCTATGGGTCGTTGTGTGAGTCTATGGGTCTCTGTGTGAGTCTATGGGTCTCTGTGTGAGTCTGTGGATCTCTGTGCGAGTTTTTGGGTCTCTGTGTGAGTCTGTGGGTCTCTGTGTGAGTCTGTGGGTCTCTGTGTGAGTCTATGGGTCTCTGTGTGAGTCTGTGGGTCTCTGTGTAAGTCTATGGGTCTCTGTGTGAGTCTATGGGTCTCTGTGTGAGTTTATGGGTCTCTGTGTGAGTCTATGGGTCTATGTGTGAGTCTGTGGATCTCTGTGCGAGTCTGTGGGTGTCTGTGTGAGTCTGTGGGTCTCTGTGTGAGTCTGTGGGTCTCTGTGTGAGTCTGTGGGTCTCTGTGTGAGTCTATGGGTCTCTGTGTGAGTCTATGTGTCTCTGTGTGAGTTTATGGGTCTCTGTGTGAGTCTATGGGTCTATGTGTGAGTCTGTGGATCTCTGTGTGAGTCTATGGGTCGCTTTGTGAGTCTATGGGTCTCTGTGTGAGTCTGTGGGTCTCTGTGTGAGTCGATGGGTCTCTGTGTGAGTCTATGGGTCTCTGTGTGAGTCTATGGGTCTCTGTGTGAGTCTATGGGTCTCTGTGTGAGTCTATGGGTCTCTGTGCGAGTCTGTGGGTCTCTGTGCGAGTCTATGTGTCTCTGTGTGAGTCTGTGGGTCTCTGTGTGAGTCTATGGGTCTCTGTGTGAGTCTATGTGCCTCTGTGTGAATCTGTGGGTCTCTGCGTGAGTCTATGGGTCTCTGCTGTGAGTCTATGGGTCTCTGCTGTGTGAGTCTATGGGTCTCTGTGCGAGTCTGTGGGTCTCTGTGCGAGTCTGTGGGTCTATGTGTGAGTCTATGGGTCTCTGCGTGAGTCTATGGGTCTCTGCTGTGTGAGTCTATGGGTCTCTGTGCGAGTCTGTGGGTCTCTGTGCGCGTCTTTTGGTCTCTGTGTGAGTCTATGGGTCTCTATGTGAGTCTATGGGTCTCTGTGTGAGTCTATGGGTCTCTGTGTGAGTCTATGGGTCGTTGTGTGAGTCTATGGGTCTCTGTGTGAGTCTATGGGTCTCTGTGTGAGTCTATGGATCTCTGTGCGAGTCTTTGGGTCTCTGTGTAAGTCTATGGGTCTCTGTGTGAGTCTATGGGTCTATGTGTGAGTCTGTGGATCTCTGTGCGAGTCTGTGGGTCTCTGTGTGAGTCTGTGGGTCTCTGTGTGAGTCTATGGGTCTCTGTCTGAGTCTGTGGGTCTCTGTGTGAGTCTATGGGTCTCTGTGTGAGTCTATGTGTCTCTGTGTGAGTCTATGGGTCTCTGTGCGAGTTTATGGGTCTCTGTGTTAGTCTATGGGTCTATGTGTGAGTCTGTGGATCTCTGTCCGAGTCTATGGGTTTCTGTGTGAGTCTGTGGGTCTCTGTGTGAGTCTATGGGTCTCTGTGTGAGTCTATGGGTCTCTGTGTGAGTCTATGTGTCTCTGTGTGAGTCTATGTGTCTCTGTGTGAGTCTATGAGTCTCTGTGTGAGTCTATGTGTCTCTGTGTGAGTCTATGGGTCTTTGTGTGAGTCTATGGGTCTCTGTGTGAGTCTGTGGGTCTCTGTGTGAGTCTATGGGTCTCTGTGTGAGTCTATGGGTCTCTGTGTGGGTCTATGTGTCTCTGTGTGAGTCTATGGGTCTCTGTGTGAGGCTATGTGTCTCTGTGTGAGTCTATGGGTCTCTGTGTGAGTCAATGGGTCTCTGTGTGAGTCTATGGGTCTCTGTGTGAGTCTATGGGTCTCTGTGTGACTCTGTGGGTCTCTGTGTGAGTCTGTGGGTCTCTGTGTGAGTCTATGTGTCTCTGTGTGCGTCTATGGGTCTCTGTGTGAGTCTATGGGTCTCTGTGTGAGTCTATGGGTCTCTGTGTGAGTCTATGTGTCTCTGTGTGAGTCTGTGGGACTCTGCTGTGAGTCTATGGGTCTCTGCTGTGTGAGTCTATGGGTCTCTGTGCGAGTCTGTGGGTCTCTGTGCGAGTCTGTGGGTCTCTGTGTGAGTCTATGGGTCTCTGCGTGAGTCTATGGGTCTCTGCTGTGTGAGTCTGTGGGTCTCTGTGTGAGTCTATGGGTCTCTGTGTGAGTCTATGTGTCTCTGTGTGAGTCTGTGGGACTCTGCTGTGAGTCTATGGGTCTCTGCTGTGTGAGTCTATGGGTCTCTGTGCGAGTCTGTGGGTCTCTGTGCGAGTCTGTGGGTCTCTGTGTGAGTCTATGGGTCTCTGCGTGAGTCTATGGGTCTCTGCTGTGTGAGTCTATGGGTCTCTGTGCGAGTCTGTGGGTCTCTGTGCGAGTCTATGTGTCTCTGTGTGAGTCTATGGGTCTCTGTGTGAGTCTATGGGTCTCTGTGTGAGTCTATGTGTCTCTGTGTGAATCTGTGGGTCTCTGCGTGAGTCTATGGGTCTCTGCTGTGAGTCTATGGGTCTCTGCTGTGAGTCTATGGGTCTCTGTGCGAGTCTGTGGGTCTCTGTGCGAGTCTGTGGGTCTATGTGTGAGTCTATGGGTCTCTGCGTGAGTCTATGGGTCTCTGCTGTGTGAGTCTATGGGTCTCTGTGCGAGTCTGTGGGTCTCTGTGCGAGTCTTTTGGTCTCTGTGTGAGTCTATGGGTCTCTATGTGAGTCTATGGGTCTCTGTGTGAGTCTATGGGTCTCTGTGTGAGTCTATGGGTCGTTGTGTGAGTCTATGGGTCTCTGTGTGAGTCTATGGGTCTCTGTGTTGGTCTGTGGATCTCTGTGCGAGTCTTTGGGTCTTTGTGTGAGTCTGTGGGTCTCTGTGTGAGTCTGTGGGTCTCTGTGTGAGTCTATGGGTCTCTGTGTGAGTCTGTGGGTCTCTGTGTAAGTCTATGGGTCTCTGTGTGAGTCTATGGGTCTCTGTGTGAGTTTATGGGTCTCTGTGTGAGTCTATGGGTCTATGTGTGAGTCTGTGGATCTCTGTGCGAGTCTGTGGGTGTCTGTGTGAGTCTGTGGGTCTCTGTGTGAGTCTGTGGATCTCTGTGTGAGTCGGTGGGTCTCTGTGTGAGTCAATGGGTCTCTGTGTGAGTCTATGTGTCTCTGTGTGAGTCTATGGGTCTGTGTGTGAGTCTATGTGTCTCTGTGTGAGTCTATGGGTCTCTGTGTGAGTCTATGGGTCTCTGTGTGAAACTATGGGTCTCTGTGTGAGTTTATGGGTCTCTGTGTTAGTCTATGGGTCTCTGTGTGAGTCTGTGGATCTCTGTGCGAGTCTGTGGGTCTCTGTGTGAGTCTGTGGGTCTCTGTGTGAGTCTATGGGTCTCTGTGTGAGTCTGTGGGTCTCTGTGTGAGTCTATGGGTCTCTGTGTGAGTCTATGTGTCTCTGTGTGAGTCTATGGGTCTCTGTGTGAGTCTATGTGTCTCTGTGTGAGTCTATGGGTCTCTGTGTGAGTCTGTGGGTCTCTGTGTGAGTCTATGGGTCTCTGTGTGAGTCTGTGGGTCTCTGTGTGAGTCTATGTTTCTCTGCGTGAATCTATGGGTCTCTGTGTGAGTCTATGGGTCTCTGTGTGAGTCTATGTGTCTCTGTGTGAGTCTATGGGTCTCTGTGTGAGTTTATGGGTCTCTGTGTGAGTCTATGGGTCTATGTGTGAGTCTGTGGATCTCTGTGTGAGTCTATGGGTCTCTGTGTGACTCTGTGGGTCTCTGTGTGAGTCTGTGGGTCTCTGTGTGAGTCTATGTGTCTCTGTGTGCGTCTATGGGTCTCTGTGTGAGTCTATGGGTCTCTGTGTGAGTCTATGGGTCTCTGTGTGAGTCTATGAGTCTCTGTGTGAGTCTATGTGTCTCTGTGTGAGTCTATGGGTCTCTGTGCGAGTCTGTGGGTGTCTGTGTGAGTCTGTGGGTCTCTGTGTGAGTCTGTGGGTCTCTGTGTGAGTCTGTGGGTCTCTGTGTGAGTCTATGGGTCTCTGTGTGAGTCTATGTGTCTCTGTGTGAGTTTATGGGTCTCTGTGTGAGTCTATGGGTCTATGTGTGAGTCTGTGGATCTCTGTGTGAGTCTATGGGTCGCTTTGTGAGTCTATGGGTCTCTGTGTGAGTCTGTGGGTCTCTGTGTGAGTCGATGGGTCTCTGTGTGAGTCTATGGGTCTCTGTGTGAGTCTATGGGTCTCTGTGTGAGTCTATGGGTCTCTGTGTGAGTCTGTGGGTCTCTGTGTGAGTCTATGGGTCTCTGTGTGAGTCTATGGGTCTCTGCTGTGTGAGTCTATGGGTCTCTGTGCGAGTCTGTGGGTCTCTGTGCGAGTCTATGTGTCTCTGTGTGAGTCTGTGGGTCTCTGCGTGAGTCTATGGGTCTCTGTGTGAGTCTATGTGTCTCTGTGTGAATCTGTGGGTCTCTGCGTGAGTCTATGGGTCTCTGCTGTGAGTCTATGGGTCTCTGCTGTGTGAGTCTATGGGTCTCTGTGCGAGTCTGTGGGTCTCTGTGCGAGTCTGTGGGTCTATGTGTGAGTCTATGGGTCTCTACGTGAGTCTATGGGTCTCTGCTGTGTGAGTCTATGGGTCTCTGTGCGAGTCTTTGGGTCTCTGTGTAAGTCTATGGGTCTCTGTGTGAGTCTATGGGTCTATGTGTGAGTCTGTGGATCTCTGTGCGAGTCTGTGGGTCTCTGTGTGAGTCTGTGGGTCTCTGTGTGAGTCTATGGGTCTCTGTCTGAGTCTGTGGGTCTCTGTGTGAGTCTATGGGTCTCTGTGTGAGTCTATGTGTCTCTGTGTGAGTCTATGGGTCTCTGTGCGAGTTTATGGGTCTCTGTGTTAGTCTATGGGTCTATGTGTGAGTCTGTGGATCTCTGTCCGAGTCTATGGGTTTCTGTGTGAGTCTGTGGGTCTCTGTGTGAGTCTATGGGTCTCTGTGTGAGTCTATGGGTCTCTGTGTGAGTCTATGTGTCTCTGTGTGAGTCTATGTGTCTCTGTGTGAGTCTATGAGTCTCTGTGTGAGTCTATGTGTCTCTGTGTGAGTCTATGGGTCTTTGTGTGAGTCTATGGGTCTCTGTGTGAGTCTGTGGGTCTCTGTGTGAGTCTATGGGTCTCTGTGTGAGTCTATGGGTCTCTGTGTGGGTCTATGTGTCTCTGTGTGAGTCTATGGGTCTCTGTGTGAGGCTATGTGTCTCTGTGTGAGTCTATGGGTCTCTGTGTGAGTCAATGGGTCTCTGTGTGAGTCTATGGGTCTCTGTGTGAGTCTATGGGTCTCTGTGTGACTCTGTGGGTCTCTGTGTGAGTCTGTGGGTCTCTGTGTGAGTCTATGTGTCTCTGTGTGCGTCTATGGGTCTCTGTGTGAGTCTATGGGTCTCTGTGTGAGTCTATGGGTCTCTGTGTGAGTCTATGTGTCTCTGTGTGAGTCTGTGGGACTCTGCTGTGAGTCTATGGGTCTCTGCTGTGTGAGTCTATGGGTCTCTGTGCGAGTCTGTGGGTCTCTGTGCGAGTCTGTGGGTCTCTGTGTGAGTCTATGGGTCTCTGCGTGAGTCTATGGGTCTCTGCTGTGTGAGTCTGTGGGTCTCTGTGTGAGTCTATGGGTCTCTGTGTGAGTCTATGTGTCTCTGTGTGAGTCTGTGGGACTCTGCTGTGAGTCTATGGGTCTCTGCTGTGTGAGTCTATGGGTCTCTGTGCGAGTCTGTGGGTCTCTGTGCGAGTCTGTGGGTCTCTGTGTGAGTCTATGGGTCTCTGCGTGAGTCTATGGGTCTCTGCTGTGTGAGTCTATGGGTCTCTGTGCGAGTCTGTGGGTCTCTGTGCGAGTCTATGTGTCTCTGTGTGAGTCTATGGGTCTCTGTGTGAGTCTATGGGTCTCTGTGTGAGTCTATGTGTCTCTGTGTGAATCTGTGGGTCTCTGCGTGAGTCTATGGGTCTCTGCTGTGAGTCTATGGGTCTCTGCTGTGAGTCTATGGGTCTCTGTGCGAGTCTGTGGGTCTCTGTGCGAGTCTGTGGGTCTATATGTGAGTCTATGGGTCTCTGCGTGAGTCTATGGGTCTCTGCTGTGTGAGTCTATGGGTCTCTGTGCGAGTCTGTGGGTCTCTGTGCGAGTCTTTTGGTCTCTGTGTGAGTCTATGGGTCTCTATGTGAGTCTATGGGTCTCTGTGTGAGTCTATGGGTATCTGTGTGAGTCTATGGGTCGTTGTGTGAGTCTATGGGTCTCTGTGTGAGTCTATGGGTCTCTGTGTTGGTCTGTGGATCTCTGTGCGAGTCTTTGGGTCTTTGTGTGAGTCTGTGGGTCTCTGTGTGAGTCTGTGGGTCTCTGTGTGAGTCTATGGGTCTCTGTGTGAGTCTGTGGGTCTCTGTGTAAGTCTATGGGTCTCTGTGTGAGTCTATGGGTCTCTGTGTGAGTTTATGGGTCTCTGTGTGAGTCTATGGGTCTATGTGTGAGTCTGTGGATCTCTGTGCGAGTCTGTGGGTGTCTGTGTGAGTCTGTGGGTCTCTGTGTGAGTCTGTGGATCTCTGTGTGAGTCGGTGGGTCTCTGTGTGAGTCTATGGGTCTCTGTGTGAGTCTATGTGTCTCTGTGTGAGTCTATGGGTCTGTGTGTGAGTCTATGTGTCTCTGTGTGAGTCTATGGGTCTCTGTGTGAGTCTATGGGTCTCTGTGTGAGTCTATGGGTCTCTGTGTGAAACTATGGGTCTCTGTGTGAGTTTATGGGTCTCTGTGTTAGTCTATGGGTCTCTGTGTGAGTCTGTGGATCTCTGTGCGAGTCTGTGGGTCTCTGTGTGAGTCTGTGGGTCTCTGTGTGAGTCTATGGGTCTCTGTGTGAGTCTGTGGGTCTCTGTGTGAGTCTATGGGTCTCTGTGTGAGTCTATGTGTCTCTGTGTGAGTCTATGGGTCTCTGTGTGAGTCTATGTGTCTCTGTGTGAGTCTATGGGTCTCTGTGTGAGTCTGTGGGTCTCTGTGTGAGTCTATGGGTCTCTGTGTGAGTCTGTGGGTCTCTGTGTGAGTCTATGTTTCTCTGCGTGAATCTATGGGTCTCTGTGTGAGTCTATGGGTCTCTGTGTGAGTCTATGTGTCTCTGTGTGAGTCTATGGGTCTCTGTGTGAGTTTATGGGTCTCTGTGTGAGTCTATGGGTCTATGTGTGAGTCTGTGGATCTCTGTGTGAGTCTATGGGTCTCTGTGTGACTCTGTGGGTCTCTGTGTGAGTCTGTGGGTCTCTGTGTGAGTCTATGTGTCTCTGTGTGCGTCTATGGGTCTCTGTGTGAGTCTATGGGTCTCTGTGTGAGTCTATGGGTCTCTGTGTGAGTCTATGAGTCTCTGTGTGAGTCTATGTGTCTCTGTGTGAGTCTATGGGTCTCTGTGCGAGTCTGTGGGTGTCTGTGTGAGTCTGTGGGTCTCTGTGTGAGTCTGTGGGTCTCTGTGTGAGTCTGTGGGTCTCTGTGTGAGTCTATGGGTCTCTGTGTGAGTCTATGTGTCTCTGTGTGAGTTTATGGGTCTCTGTGTGAGTCTATGGGTCTATGTGTGAGTCTGTGGATCTCTGTGTGAGTCTATGGGTCGCTTTGTGAGTCTATGGGTCTCTGTGTGAGTCTGTGGGTCTCTGTGTGAGTCGATGGGTCTCTGTGTGAGTCTATGGGTCTCTGTGTGAGTCTATGGGTCTCTGTGTGAGTCTATGGGTCTCTGTGTGAGTCTGTGGGTCTCTGTGTGAGTCTATGGGTCTCTGTGTGAGTCTATGGGTCTCTGCTGTGTGAGTCTATGGGTCTCTGTGCGAGTCTGTGGGTCTCTGTGCGAGTCTATGTGTCTCTGTGTGAGTCTGTGGGTCTCTGCGTGAGTCTATGGGTCTCTGTGTGAGTCTATGTGTCTCTGTGTGAATCTGTGGGTCTCTGCGTGAGTCTATGGGTCTCTGCTGTGAGTCTATGGGTCTCTGCTGTGTGAGTCTATGGGTCTCTGTGCGAGTCTGTGGGTCTCTGTGCGAGTCTGTGGGTCTATGTGTGAGTCTATGGGTCTCTACGTGAGTCTATGGGTCTCTGCTGTGTGAGTCTATGGGTCTCTGTGCGAGTCTGTGGGTCTCTGTGCGCGTCTTTTGGTCTCTGTGTGAGTCTATGGGTCTCTATGTGAGTCTATGGGTCTCTGTGTGAGTCTATGGGTCTCTGTGTGAGTCTATGGGTCGTTGTGTGAGTCTATGGGTCTCTGTGTGAGTCTATGGGTCTCTGTGTGAGTCTATGGATCTATGTGCGAGTCTTTGGGTCTCTGTGTAAGTCTATGGGTCTCTGTGTGAGTCTATGGGTCTATGTGTGAGTCTGTGGATCTCTGTGCGAGTCTGTGGGTCTCTGTGTGAGTCTGTGGGTCTCTGTGTGAGTCTATGGGTCTCTGTCTGAGTCTGTGGGTCTCTGTGTGAGTCTATGGGTCTCTGTGTGAGTCTATGTGTCTCTGTGTGAGTCTATGGGTCTCTGTGCGAGTTTATGGGTCTCTGTGTTAGTCTATGGGTCTATGTGTGAGTCTGTGGATCTCTGTCCGAGTCTATGGGTTTCTGTGTGAGTCTGTGGGTCTCTGTGTGAGTCTATGGGTCTCTGTGTGAGTCTATGTGTCTCTGTGTGAGTCTATGTGTCTCTGTGTGAGTCTATGAGTCTCTGTGTGAGTCTATGTGTCTCTGTGTGAGTCTATGGGTCTTTGTGTGAGTCTATGGGTCTCTGTGTGAGTCTGTGGGTCTCTGTGTGAGTCTATGGGTCTCTGTGTGAGTCTATGGGTCTCTGTGTGGGTCTATGTGTCTCTGTGTGAGTCTATGGGTCTCTGTGTGAGGCTATGTGTCTCTGTGTGAGTCTATGGGTCTCTGTGTGAGTCAATGGGTCTCTGTGTGAGTCTATGGGTCTCTGTGTGAGTCTATGGGTCTCTGTGTGACTCTGTGGGTCTCTGTGTGAGTCTGTGGGTCTCTGTGTGAGTCTATGTGTCTCTGTGTGCGTCTATGGGTCTCTGTGTGAGTCTATGGGTCTCTGTGTGAGTCTATGGGTCTCTGTGTGAGTCTATGTGTCTCTGTGTGAGTCTGTGGGACTCTGCTGTGAGTCTATATGGGTCTCTGCTGTGTGAGTCTATGGGTCTCTGTGCGAGTCTGTGGGTCTCTGTGCGAGTCTGTGGGTCTCTGTGTGAGTCTATGGGTCTCTGCGTGAGTCTATGGGTCTCTGCTGTGTGAGTCTATGGGTCTCTGTGCGAGTCTGTGGGTCTCTGTGCGAGTCTATGTGTCTCTGTGTGAGTCTATGGGTCTCTGTGTGAGTCTATGGGTCTCTGTGTGAGTCTATGTGTCTCTGTGTGAATCTGTGGGTCTCTGCGTGAGTCTATGGGTCTCTGCTGTGAGTCTATGGGTCTCTGCTGTGAGTCTATGGGTCTCTGTGCGAGTCTGTGGGTCTCTGTGCGAGTCTGTGGGTCTATGTGTGAGTCTATGGGTCTCTGCGTGAGTCTATGGGTCTCTGCTGTGTGAGTCTATGGGTCTCTGTGCGAGTCTGTGGGTCTCTGTGCGAGTCTTTTGGTCTCTGTGTGAGTCTATGGGTCTCTATGTGAGTCTATGGGTCTCTGTGTGAGTCTATGGGTCTCTGTGTGAGTCTATGGGTCGTTGTGTGAGTCTATGGGTCTCTGTGTGAGTCTATGGGTCTCTGTGTGAGTCTGTGGATCTCTGTGCGAGTCTTTGGGTCTTTGTGTGAGTCTGTGGGTCTCTGTGTGAGTCTGTGGGTCTCTGTGTGAGTCTATGGGTCTCTGTGTGAGTCTGTGGGTCTCTGTGTAAGTCTATGGGTCTCTGTGTGAGTCTATGGGTCTCTGTGTGAGTTTATGGGTCTCTGTGTGAGTCTATGGGTCTATGTGTGAGTCTGTGGATCTCTGTGCGAGTCTGTGGGTGTCTGTGTGAGTCTGTGGGTCTCTGTGTGAGTCTGTGGGTCTCTGTGTGAGTCTGTGGGTCTCTGTGTGAGTCTATGTGTCTCTGTGTGAGTCTATGGGTCTGTGTGTGAGTCTATGTGTCTCTGTGTGAGTCTGTGGGTCTCTGTGTGAGTCTATGGGTCTCTGTGTGAATCTATGGGTCTCTGTGTGAGTTTATGGGTCTCTGTGTTAGTCTATGGGTCTCTGTGTGAGTCTGTGGATCTCTGTGCGAGTCTGTGGGTCTCTGTGTGAGTCTGTGGGTCTCTGTGTGAGTCTATGGGTCTCTGTGTGAGTCTGTGGGTCTCTGTGTGAGTCTATGGGTCTCTGTGTGAGTCTATGTGTCTCTGTGTGAGTCTATGGGTCTCTGTGTGAGTCTATGTGTCTCTGTGTGAGTCTATGGGTCTCTGTGTGAGTCTGTGGGTCTCTGTGTGAGTCTATGGGTCTCTGTGTGAGTCTGTGGGTCTCTGTGTGAGTCTATGTTTCTCTGCGTGAATCTATGGGTCTCTGTGTGAGTCTATGGGTCTCTGTGTGAGTCTATGTGTCTCTGTGTGAGTCTATGGGTCTCTGTGTGAGTTTATTGGTCTTTGTGTGAGTCTATGGGTCTATGTGTGAGTCTGTGGATCTCTGTGTGAGTCTATGGGTCTCTGTGTGACTCTGTGGGTCTCTGTGTGAGTCTGTGGGTCTCTGTGTGAGTCTATGTGTCTCTGTGTGCGTCTATGGGTCTCTGTGTGAGTCTATGGGTCTCTGTGTGAGTCTATGGGTCTCTGTGTGAGTCTATGAGTCTCTGTGTGAGTCTATGTGTCTCTGTGTGAGTCTATGGGTCTATGTGTGAGTCTATGGGTCTCTGTGTGAGTCTGTGGGTCTCTGTGTGAGTCTATGGGTCTCTGTGTGAGTCTATGGGTCTCTGTGTGGGTCTATGTGTCTCTGTGTGAGTCTATGGGTCTCTGTGTGAGGCTATGTGTCTCTGTGTAAGTCTATGGGTCTCTGTGTGAGTCAATGGGTCTCTGTGTGAGTCTATGGGTCTCTGTGTGAGTCTATGGGTCTCTGTTTGACTCTGTGGGTCTCTGTGTGAGTCTGTGGGTCTCTGTGTGAGTCTATGTGTCTCTGTGTGCGTCTATGGGTCTCTGTGTGAGTCTATGGGTCTCTGTGTGAGTCTATGGGTCTCTGTGTGAGTCTACGTGTCTCTGTGTGAGTCTGTGGGACTCTGCTGTGAGTCTATGGGTCTCTGCTGTGTGAGTCTATGGGTCTCTGTGCGAGTCTGTGGGTCTCTGTGCGAGTCTGTGGGTCTCTGTGTGAGTCTATGGGTCTCTGCGTGAGTCTATGGGTCTCTGCTGTGTGAGTCTATGGGTCTCTGTGCGAGTCTGTGGGTCTCTGTGCGAGTCTATGTGTCTCTGTGTGAGTCTATGGGTCTCTGTGTGAGTCTATGGGTCTCTGTGTGAGTCTATGTGTCTCTGTGTGAATCTGTGGGTCTCTGCGTGAGTCTATGGGTCTCTGCTGTGAGTCTATGGGTCTCTGCTGTGAGTCTATGGGTCTCTGTGCGAGTCTGTGGGTCTCTGTGCGAGTCTGTGGGTCTATGTGTGAGTCTATGGGTCTCTGCGTGAGTCTATGGGTCTCTGCTGTGTGAGTCTATGGGTCTCTGTGCGAGTCTGTGGGTCTCTGTGCGAGTCTTTTGGTCTCTGTGTGAGTCTATGGGTCTCTATGTGAGTCTATGGGTCTCTGTGTGAGTCTATGGGTCTCTGTGTGAGTCTATGGGTCGTTGTGTGAGTCTATGGGTCTCTGTGTGAGTCTATGGGTCTCTGTGTGAGTCTGTGGATCTCTGTGCGAGTCTTTGGGTCTCTGTGTGAGTCTGTGGGTCTCTGTGTGAGTCTGTGGGTCTCTGTGTGAGTCTATGGGTCTCTGTGTGAGTCTGTGGGTCTCTGTGTAAGTCTATGGGTCTCTGTGTGAGTCTATGGGTCTCTGTGTGAGTTTATGGGTCTCTGTGTGAGTCTATGGGTCTATGTGTGAGTCTGTGGATCTCTGTGCGAGTCTGTGGGTGTCTGTGTGAGTCTGTGGGTCTCTGTGTGAGTCTGTGGGTCTCTGTTTGAGTCTGTGGGTCTCTGTGTGAGTCTATGGGTCTCTGTGTGAGTCTATGTGTCTCTGTGTGAGTCTATGGGTCTGTGTGTGAGTCTATGTGTCTCTGTGTGAGTCTATGGGTCTCTGTGTGAGTCTATGGGTCTCTGTGTGAATCTATGGGTCTCTGTGTTAGTCTATGGGTCTCTGTGTGAGTCTATGGGTCTCTGTGTGAGTCTGTGGATCTTTGTGCGAGTCTGTGGGTCTCTGTGTGAGTCTGTGGGTCTCTGTGTGAGTCTATGGGTCTCTGTGTGAGTCTATGGGTCTCTGTGTGAGTCTATGGGTCTCTGTGTGAGTCTATGTGTCTCTGTGTGAGTCTATGGGTCTCTGTGTGAGTCTGTGGGTCTCTGTGTGAGTCTGTGGGTCTCTGTGTGAGTCTATGGGTCTCTGTGTGAGTCTGTGGGTCTCTGTGTGAGTCTATGTGTCTATGCATGAATCTATGGGTCTCTGTGTGAGTCTATGGGTCTCTGTGTGAGTCTATGGGTCTCTGTGTGAGTCTATGTGTCTCTGTGTGAGTCTATGGGTCTCTGTGTGAGTTTATGGGTCTCTGTGTGAGTCTATGGGTCTCTGTGTGAGTCTATGGGTCTATATGTGAGTCTGTGGATCTCTGTGTGAGTCTATGGGTCGCTTTGTGAGTCTATGGGTCTCTGTGTGAGTCTGTGGGTCTCTGTGTGAGTCTATGGGTCTCTGTGTGAGTCTATGGGTCTCTGTGTGAGTCTATGGGTCTCTGTGTGAGTCTGTGGGTCTCTGTGTGAGTCTATGGGTCTCTGTGTGAGTCTATGGGTCTCTGCTGTGTGAGTCTATGGGTCTCTGTGCGAGTCTGTGGGTCTCTGTGCGAGTCTATGTGTCTCTGTGTGAGTCTATGGGTCTCTGTGTGAGTCTATGGGTCTCTGTGTGAGTCTATGTGTCTCTGTGTGAATCTGTGGGTCTCTGCGTGAGTCTATGGGTCTCTGCTGTGAGTCTATGGGTCTCTGCTGTGTGAGTCTATGGGTCTCTGTGCGAGTCTGTGGGTCTCTGTGCGAGTCTGTGGGTCTATGTGTGAGTCTATGGGTCTCTGCGTGAGTCTATGGGTCTCTGCTGTGTGAGTCTATGGGTCTCTGTGCGAGTCTGTGGGTCTCTGTGCGAGTCTTTTGGTCTCTGTGTGAGTCTATGGGTCTCTATGTGAGTCTATGGGTCTCTGTGTGAGTCTATGGGTCTCTGTGTGAGTCTATGGGTCGTTGTGTGAGTCTATGGGTCTCTGTGTGAGTCTATGGGTCTCTGTGTGAGTCTATGGATCTCTGTGCGAGTCTTTGGGTCTCTGTGTAAGTCTATGGGTCTCTGTGTGAGTCTATGGGTCTCTGTGTGAGTTTATGGGTCTCTGTGTGAGTCTATGGGTCTATGTGTGAGTCTGTGGATCTCTGTGCGAGTCTGTGGGTCTCTGTGTGAGTCTGTGGGTCTCTGTGTGAGTCTATGGGTCTCTATGTGAGTCTATGTGTCTCTGTGTGAGTCTATGGGTCTCTGTGTGAGTCTATGTGTCTCTGTGTGAGTCTATGGGTCTCTGTGTGAGTCTATGGGTCTCTGTGTGAATCTATGGGTCTCTGTGTGAGTTTATGGGTCTCTGTGTTAGTCTATGGGTCTCTGTGTGAGTCTGTGGATCTCTGTGCGAGTCTGTGGGTCTCTGTGTGAGTCTGTGGGTCTCTGTGTGAGTCTGTGGGTCTCTGTGTGAGTCTATGGGTCTCTGTGTGAGTCTATGTGTCTCTGTGTGAGTCTATGGGTCTCTGTGTGAGTCTATGTGTCTCTGTGTGAGTCTATGGGTCTCTGTGTGAGTCTGTGGGTCTCTGTGTGAGTCTATGGGTCTCTGTGTGAGTCTGTGGGTCTCTGTGTGAGTCTATGTGTCTCTGCGTGAATCTATGGGTCTCTGTGTGAGTCTATGGGTCTCTGTGTGAGTCTATGGGTCTCTGTGTGAGTCTATGTGTCTCTGTGTGAGTCTATGGGTCTCTGTGTGAGTTTATGGGTCTCTGTGTGAGTCTATGGGTCTATGTGTGAGTCTGTGGATCTCTGTGTGAGTCTATGGGTCGCTTTGTGAGTCTATGGGTCTCTGTGTGAGTCTGTGGGTCTCTGTGTGAGTCGATGGGTCTCTGTGTGAGTCTATGGGTCTCTGTGTGAGTCTATGGGTCTCTGTGTGAGTCGATGGGTCTCTGTGTGAGTCTGTGGGTCTCTGTGTGAGTCTATGGGTCTCTGTGTGAGTCTATGGGTCTCTGCTGTGTGAGTCTATGGGTCTCTGTGCGAGTCTGTGGGTCTCTGTGCGAGTCTATGTGTCTCTGTGTGAGTCTATGGGTCTCTGTGTGAGTCTATGGGTCTCTGTGTGAGTCTATGTGTCTCTGTGTGAGTCTATGGGTCTCTGTGTGAGTCTATGGGTCTCTGTGCGAGTCTATGTGTCTATGCATGAATCTATGGGTCTCTGTGTGAGTCTATGGGTCTCTGTGTGAGTCTATGGGTCTCTGTGTGAGTCTATGTGTCTCTGTGTGAGTCTATGGGTCTCTGTGTGAGTTTATGGGTCTCTGTGTGAGTCTATGGGTCTATATGTGAGTCTGTGGATCTCTGTGTGAGTCTATGGGTCGCTTTGTGAGTCTATGGGTCTCTGTGTGAGTCTGTGGGTCTCTGTGTGAGTCTATGGGTCTCTGTGTGAGTCTATGGGTCTCTGTGTGAGTCTATGGGTCTCTGTGTGAGTCTGTGGGTCTCTGTGTGAGTCTATGGGTCTCTGTGTGAGTCTATGGGTCTCTGCTGTGTGAGTCTATGGGTCTCTGTGCGAGTCTGTGGGTCTCTGTGCGAGTCTATGTGTCTCTGTGTGAGTCTATGGGTCTCTGTGTGAGTCTATGGGTCTCTGTGTGAGTCTATGTGTCTCTGTGTGAATCTGTGGGTCTCTGCGTGAGTCTATGGGTCTCTGCTGTGAGTCTATGGGTCTCTGCTGTGTGAGTCTATGGGTCTCTGTGCGAGTCTGTGGGTCTCTGTGCGAGTCTGTGGGTCTATGTGTGAGTCTATGGGTCTCTGCGTGAGTCTATGGGTCTCTGCTGTGTGAGTCTATGGGTCTCTGTGCGAGTCTGTGGGTCTCTGTGCGAGTCTGTGGGTCTATGTGTGAGTCTATGGGTCGCTTTGTGAGTCTATGGGTCTCTGTGTGAGTCTGTGGGTCTCTGTGTGAGTCGATGGGTCTCTGTGTGAGTCTATGGGTCTCTGTGTGAGTCTATGGGTCTCTGTGTGAGTCGATGGGTCTCTGTGTGAGTCTGTGGGTCTCTGTGTGAGTCTATGGGTCTCTGTGTGAGTCTATGGGTCTCTGCTGTGTGAGTCTATGGGTCTCTGTGCGAGTCTGTGGGTCTCTGTGCGAGTCTATGTGTCTCTGTGTGAGTCTATGGGTCTCTGTGTGAGTCTATGGGTCTCTGTGTGAGTCTATGTGTCTCTGTGTGAGTCTATGGGTCTCTGTGTGAGTCTATGGGCCTCTGTGCGAGTCTATGTGTCTATGCATGAATCTATGGGTCTCTGTGTGAGTCTATGGGTCTCTGTGTGAGTCTATGGGTCTCTGTGTGAGTCTATGTGTCTCTGTGTGAGTCTATGGGTCTCTGTGTGAGTTTATGGGTCTCTGTGTGAGTCTATGGGTCTATATGTGAGTCTGTGGATCTCTGTGTGAGTCTATGGGTCGCTTTGTGAGTCTATGGGTCTCTGTGTGAGTCTGTGGGTCTCTGTGTGAGTCTATGGGTCTCTGTGTGAGTCTATGGGTCTCTGTGTGAGTCTATGGGTCTCTGTGTGAGTCTGTGGGTCTCTGTGTGAGTCTATGGGTCTCTGTGTGAGTCTATGGGTCTCTGCTGTGTGAGTCTATGGGTCTCTGTGCGAGTCTGTGGGTCTCTGTGCGAGTCTATGTGTCTCTGTGTGAGTCTATGGGTCTCTGTGTGAGTCTATGGGTCTCTGTGTGAGTCTATGTGTCTCTGTGTGAATCTGTGGGTCTCTGCGTGAGTCTATGGGTCTCTGCTGTGAGTCTATGGGTCTCTGCTGTGTGAGTCTATGGGTCTCTGTGCGAGTCTGTGGGTCTCTGTGCGAGTCTGTGGGTCTATGTGTGAGTCTATGGGTCTCTGCGTGAGTCTATGGGTCTCTGCTGTGTGAGTCTATGGGTCTCTGTGCGAGTCTGTGGGTCTCTGTGCGAGTCTTTTGGTCTCTGTGTGAGTCTATGGGTCTCTATGTGAGTCTATGGGTCTCTGTGTGAGTCTATGGGTCTCTGTGTGAGTCTATGGGTCGTTGTGTGAGTCTATGGGTCTCTGTGTGAGTCTATGGGTCTCTGTGTGAGTCTATGGATCTCTGTGCGAGTCTTTGGGTCTCTGTGTAAGTCTATGGGTCTCTGTGTGAGTCTATGGGTCTCTGTGTGAGTTTATGGGTCTCTGTGTGAGTCTATGGGTCTATGTGTGAGTCTGTGGATCTCTGTGCGAGTCTGTGGGTCTCTGTGTGAGTCTGTGGGTCTCTGTGTGAGTCTATGGGTCTCTATGTGAGTCTATGTGTCTCTGTGTGAGTCTATGGGTCTCTGTGTGAGTCTATGTGTCTCTGTGTGAGTCTATGGGTCTCTGTGTGAGTCTATGGGTCTCTGTGTGAATCTATGGGTCTCTGTGTGAGTTTATGGGTCTCTGTGTTAGTCTATGGGTCTCTGTGTGAGTCTGTGGATCTCTGTGCGAGTCTGTGGGTCTCTGTGTGAGTCTGTGGGTCTCTGTGTGAGTCTGTGGGTCTCTGTGTGAGTCTATGGGTCTCTGTGTGAGTCTATGTGTCTCTGTGTGAGTCTATGGGTCTCTGTGTGAGTCTATGTGTCTCTGTGTGAGTCTATGGGTCTCTGTGTGAGTCTGTGGGTCTCTGTGTGAGTCTATGGGTCTCTGTGTGAGTCTGTGGGTCTCTGTGTGAGTCTATGTGTCTCTGCGTGAATCTATGGGTCTCTGTGTGAGTCTATGGGTCTCTGTGTGAGTCTATGGGTCTCTGTGTGAGTCTATGTGTCTCTGTGTGAGTCTATGGGTCTCTGTGTGAGTTTATGGGTCTCTGTGTGAGTCTATGGGTCTATGTGTGAGTCTGTGGATCTCTGTGTGAGTCTATGGGTCGCTTTGTGAGTCTATGGGTCTCTGTGTGAGTCTGTGGGTCTCTGTGTGAGTCGATGGGTCTCTGTGTGAGTCTATGGGTCTCTGTGTGAGTCTATGGGTCTCTGTGTGAGTCGATGGGTCTCTGTGTGAGTCTGTGGGTCTCTGTGTGAGTCTATGGGTCTCTGTGTGAGTCTATGGGTCTCTGCTGTGTGAGTCTATGGGTCTCTGTGCGAGTCTGTGGGTCTCTGTGCGAGTCTATGTGTCTCTGTGTGAGTCTATGGGTCTCTGTGTGAGTCTATGGGTCTCTGTGTGAGTCTATGTGTCTCTGTGTGAATCTGTGGGTCTCTGTGTGAGTCTATGGGTCTCTGCTGTGAGTCTATGGGTCTCGGCTGTGTGAGTCTATGGGGCTCTGTGCGAGTCTGTGGGTCTCTGTGCGAGTCTGTGGGTCTATGTGTGAGTCTATGGGTCTCTGCGTGAGTCTATGGGTCTCTGCTGTGTGAGTCTATGGGTCTCTGTGCGAGTCTGTGGGTCTCTGTGCGAGTCTTTTGGTCTCTGTGTGAGTCTATGGGTCTCTATGTGAGTCTATGGGTCTCTGTGTGAGTCTATGGGTCTTATTGTGAGTCTATGGGTCGTTGTGTGAGTCTATGGGTCTCTGTGTGAGTCTATGGGTCTCTGTGTGAGTCTATGGATCTCTGTGCGAGTCTTTGGGTCTCTGTGTGAGTCTGTGGGTCTCTGTGTGAGTCTGTGGGTCTCTGTGTGAGTCTATGGGTCTCTGTGTGAGTCTGTGGGTCTCTGTGTAAGTCGATGGGTCTCTGTGTGAGTCTATGGGTCTCTGTGTGAGTTTATGGGTCTCTGTGTGAGTCTATGGGTCTATGTGTGAGTCTGTGGATCTCTGTGCGAGTCTGTGGGTGTCTGTGTGAGTCTGTGGGTCTCTGTGTGAGTCTGTGGGTCTCTGTGTGAGTCTGTGGGTCTCTGTGTGAGTCTATGGGTCTCTGTGTGAGTCTATGTGTCTCTGTGTGAGTCTATGTGTCTCTGTGTGAGTCTATGGGTCTCTGTGTGAGTCTATGTGTCTCTGTGTGAGTCTATGGGTCTCTGTGTGAGTCTATGTGTCTCTGTGTGAGTCTATGGGTCTCTGTGTGAGTCTATGGGTCTCTGTGTGAATCTATGGGTCTCTGTGTGAGTTTATGGGTCTCTGTGTTAGTCTATGGGTCTCTGTGTGAGTCTGTGGATCTCTGTGCGAGTCTGTGGGTCTCTGTGTGAGTCTGTGGGTCTCTGTGTGAGTCTATGGGTCTCTGTGTGAGTCTGTGGGTCTCTGTGTGAGTCTATGGGTCTCTGTGTGAGTCTATGTGTCTCTGTGTGAGTCTATGGGTCTCTGTGTGAGTCTATGTGTCTCTGTGTGAGTCTATGGGTCTCTGTGTGAGTCTGTGGGTCTCTGTGTGAGTCTATGGGTCTCTGTGTGAGTCTGTGGGTCTCTGTGTAAGTCTATGTGTCTCTGCGTGAATCTATGGGTCTCTGTGTGAGTCTATGGGTCTCTGTGTGAGTCTATGGGTCTCTGTGTGAGTCTATGTGTCTCTGTGTGAGTCTATGGGTCTCTGTGTGAGTTTATGGGTCTCTGTGTGAGTCTATGGGTCTATGTGTGAGTCTGTGGATCTCTGTGTGAGTCTATGGGTCGCTTTGTGAGTCGATGGGTCTCTGTGTGAGTCTGTGGGTCTCTGTGAGTCGATGGGTCTCTGTGTGAGTCTATGGGTCTCTGTGTGAGTCTATGGGTCTCTGTGTGAGTCTATGGGTCTCTGTGTGAGTCTGTGGGTCTCTGTGTGAGTCTATGGGTCTCTGTGTGAGTCTGTGGGTCTCTGTGTAAGTCTATGGGTCTCTGTGTGAGTCTATGGGTCTCTGTGTGAGTTTATGGGTCTCTGTGTGAGTCTATGGGTCTATGTGTGAGTCTGTGGATTTCTGTGCGAGTCTGTGGGTCTCTGTGTGAGTCTGTGGGTCTCTGTGTGAGTCTGTGGGTCTCTGTGTGAGTCTATGGGTCTCTGTGCGAGTCTATGTGTCTCTGTGTGAGTCTATGGGTCTCTGTGTGAGTCTATGGGTCTCTGTGTGAGTCTATGTGTCTCTGTGTGAATCTGTGGGTCTCTGCGTGAGTCGATGGGTCTCTGCTGTGAGTCTATGGGTCTCTGCTGTGTGAGTCTATGGGTCTCTGTGCGAGTCTGTGGGTCTTTGTGTGAGTCTGTGGGTCTATGTGTGAGTCTATGGGTCTCTGCGTGAGTCTATGGGTCTCTGCTGTGTGAGTCTATGGGTCTCTGTGCGAGTCTATGGATCTCTGTGCGAGTCTTTGGGTCTCTGTGTAAGTCTATGGGTCTCTGTGTGAGTCTATGGGTCTCTGTGTGAGTTTATGGGTCTCTGTGTGAGTCTATGGGTCTATGTGTGAGTCTGTGGATCTCTGTGCGAGTCTGTGGGTCTCTGTGTGAGTCTGTGGGTCTCTGTGTGAGTCTATGGGTCTCTGTGTGAGTCTATGTGTCTCTGTGTGAGTCTATGGGTCTCTGTGCGAGTCTTTTGGTCTCTGTGTGAGTCTATGGGTCTCTATGTGAGTCTGTGGGTCTCTGTGTAAGTCGATGGGTCTCTGTGTGAGTCTATGGGTCTCTGTGTGAGTTTATGGGTCTCTGTGTGAGTCTATGGGTCTATGTGTGAGTCTGTGGATCTCTGTGCGAGTCTGTGGGTGTCTGTGTGAGTCTGTGGGTCTCTGTGTGAGTCTGTGGGTCTCTGTGTGAGTCTGTGGGTCTCTGTGTGAGTCTATGGGTCTCTGTGTGAGTCTATGTGTCTCTGTGTGAGTCTATGTGTCTCTGTGTGAGTCTATGGGTCTCTGTGTGAGTCTATGTGTCTCTGTGTGAGTCTATGGGTCTCTGTGTGAGTCTATGTGTCTCTGTGTGAGTCTATGGGTCTCTGTGTGAGTCTATGGGTCTCTGTGTGAATCTATGGGTCTCTGTGTGAGTTTATGGGTCTCTGTGTTAGTCTATGGGTCTCTGTGTGAGTCTGTGGATCTCTGTGCGAGTCTGTGGGTCTCTGTGTGAGTCTGTGGGTCTCTGTGTGAGTCTATGGGTCTCTGTGTGAGTCTGTGGGTCTCTGTGTGAGTCTATGGGTCTCTGTGTGAGTCTATGTGTCTCTGTGTGAGTCTATGGGTCTCTGTGTGAGTCTATGTGTCTCTGTGTGAGTCTATGGGTCTCTGTGTGAGTCTGTGGGTCTCTGTGTGAGTCTATGGGTCTCTGTGTGAGTCTGTGGGTCTCTGTGTGAGTCTATGTGTCTCTGCGTGAATCTATGGGTCTCTGTGTGAGTCTATGGGTCTCTGTGTGAGTCTATGGGTCTCTGTGTGAGTCTATGTGTCTCTGTGTGAGTCTATGGGTCTCTGTGTGAGTTTATGGGTCTCTGTGTGAGTCTATGGGTCTATGTGTGAGTCTGTGGATCTCTGTGTGAGTCTATGGGTCGCTTTGTGAGTCGATGGGTCTCTGTGTGAGTCTGTGGGTCTCTGTGAGTCGATGGGTCTCTGTGTGAGTCTATGGGTCTCTGTGTGAGTCTATGGGTCTCTGTGTGAGTCTATGGGTCTCTGTGTGAGTCTGTGGGTCTCTGTGTGAGTCTATGGGTCTCTGTGTGAGTCTGTGGGTCTCTGTGTAAGTCTATGGGTCTCTGTGTGAGTCTATGGGTCTCTGTGTGAGTTTATGGGTCTCTGTGTGAGTCTATGGGTCTATGTGTGAGTCTGTGGATTTCTGTGCGAGTCTGTGGGTCTCTGTGTGAGTCTGTGGGTCTCTGTGTGAGTCTGTGGGTCTCTGTGTGAGTCTATGGGTCTCTGTGCGAGTCTATGTGTCTCTGTGTGAGTCTATGGGTCTCTGTGTGAGTCTATGGGTCTCTGTGTGAGTCTATGTGTCTCTGTGTGAATCTGTGGGTCTCTGCGTGAGTCGATGGGTCTCTGCTGTGAGTCTATGGGTCTCTGCTGTGTGAGTCTATGGGTCTCTGTGCGAGTCTGTGGGTCTTTGTGTGAGTCTGTGGGTCTATGTGTGAGTCTATGGGTCTCTGCGTGAGTCTATGGGTCTCTGCTGTGTGAGTCTATGGGTCTCTGTGCGAGTCTATGGATCTCTGTGCGAGTCTTTGGGTCTCTGTGTAAGTCTATGGGTCTCTGTGTGAGTCTATGGGTCTCTGTGTGAGTTTATGGGTCTCTGTATGAGTCTATGGGTCTATGTGTGAGTCTGTGGATCTCTGTGCGAGTCTGTGGGTCTCTGTGTGAGTCTGTGGGTCTCTGTGTGAGTCTATGGGTCTCTGTGTGAGTCTATGTGTCTCTGTGTGAGTCTATGGGTCTCTGTGCGAGTCTTTTGGTCTCTGTGTGAGTCTATGGGTCTCTATGTGAGTCTATGGGTCTCTGTGTGAGTCTATGGGTCTCTGTGTGAGTCTATGGGTCGTTGTGTGAGTCTATGGGTCTCTGTGTGAGTCTATGGGTCTCTGTGTGAGTCTATGGATCTCTGTGCGAGTCTTTGGGTCTCTGTGTAAGTCTATGGGTCTCTGTGTGAGTCTATGGGTCTCTGTGTGAGTTTATGGGTCTCTGTGTGAGTCTATGGGTCTATGTGTGAGTCTGTGGATCTCTGTGCGAGTCTGTGGGTCTCTGTGTGAGTCTGTGGGTCTCTGTGTGAGTCTATGGGTCTCTGTGTGAGTCTATGTGTCTCTGTGTGAGTCTATGGGTCTCTGTGTGAGTCTATGTGTCTCTGTGTGAGTCTATGGGTCTCTGTGTGAGTCTATGGGTCTCTGTGTGAATCTATGGGTCTCTGTGTGAGTTTATGGGTCTCTGTGTTAGTCTATGGGTCTCTGTGTGAGTCTGTGGATCTCTGTGCGAGTCTGTGGGTCTCTGTGTGAGTCTGTGGGTCTCTGTGTGAGTCTATGGGTCTCTGTGTGAGTCTGTGGGTCTCTGTGTGAGTCTATGGCTCTCTGTGTGAGTCTATGTGTCTCTGTGTGAGTCTATGGGTCTCTGTGTGAGTCTATGTGTCTCTGTGTGAGTCTATGGGTCTCTGTGTGAGTCTGTGGGTCTCTGTGTGAGTCTATGGGTCTCTGTGTGAGTCTGTGGGTCTCTGTGTGAGTCTATGTGTCTCTGCGTGAATCTATGGGTCTCTGTGTGAGTCTATGGGTCTCTGTGTGAGTCTATGGGTCTCTGTGTGAGTCTATGTGTCTCTGTGTGAGTCTATGGGTCTCTGTGTGAGTTTATGGGTCTCTGTGTGAGTCTATGGGTCTATGTGTGAGTCTGTGGATCTCTGTGTGAGTCTATGGGTCGCTTTGTGAGTCTATGGGTCTCTGTGTGAGTCTGTGGGTCTCTGTGTGAGTCGATGGGTCTCTGTGTGAGTCTATGGGTCTCTGTGTGAGTCTATGTGTCTCTGTGTGAATCTGTGGGTCTCTGTGTGAGTCTATGGGTCTCTGCTGTGAGTCTATGGGTCTCGGCTGTGTGAGTCTATGGGGCTCTGTGCGAGTCTGTGGGTCTCTGTGCGAGTCTGTGGGTCTATGTGTGAGTCTATGGGTCTCTGCGTGAGTCTATGGGTCTCTGTGCGAGTCTTTTGGTCTCTGTGTGAGTCTATGGGTCTCTATGTGAGTCTATGGGTCTCTGTGTGAGTCTATGGGTCTTATTGTGAGTCTATGGGTCATTGTGTGAGTCTATGGGTCTCTGTGTGAGTCTATGGGTCTCTGTGTGAGTCTATGGATCTCTGTGCGAGTCTTTGGGTCTCTGTGTGAGTCTGTGGGTCTCTGTGTGAGTCTGTGGGTCTCTGTGTGAGTCTATGGGTCTCTGTGTGAGTCTGTGGGTCTCTGTGTAAGTCTATGGGTCTCTGTGTGAGTCTATGGGTCTCTGTGTGAGTTTATGGGTCTCTGTGTGAGTCTATGGGTCTATGTGTGAGTCTGTGGATCTCTGTGCGAGTCTGTGGGTGTCTGTGTGAGTCTGTGGGTCTCTGTGTGAGTCTGTGGGTCTCTGTGTGAGTCTGTGGGTCTCTGTGTGAGTCTATGTGTCTCTGTGTGAGTCTATGTGTCTCTGTGTGAGTCTATGGGTCTCTGTGTGAGTCTATGTGTCTCTGTGTGAGTCTATGGGTCTCTGTGTGAGTCTATGTGTCTCTGTGTGAGTCTATGGGTCTCTGTGTAAGTCTATGGGTCTCTGTGTGAGTCTATGGGTCTCTGTGTGAGTTTATGGGTCTCTGTGTGAGTCTATGGGTCTATGTGTGAGTCTGTGGATTTCTGTGCGAGTCTGTGGGTCTCTGTGTGAGTCTGTGGGTCTCTGTGTGAGTCTGTGGGTCTCTGTGTGAGTCTATGGGTCTCTGTGCGAGTCTATGTGTCTCTGTGTGAGTCTATGGGTCTCTGTGTGAGTCTATGGGTCTCTGTGTGAGTCTATGTGTCTCTGTGTGAATCTGTGGGTCTCTGCGTGAGTCTATGGGTCTCTGCTGTGAGTCTATGGGTCTCTGCTGTGTGAGTCTATGGGTCTCTGTGTGAGTCTATGTGTCTCTGTGTGAGTCTATGGGTCTCTGTGTGAGTTTATGGGTCTCTGTGTGAGTCTATGGGTCTATGTGTGAGTCTGTGGATCTCTGTGTGAGTCTATGGGTCGCTTTGTGAGTCTATGGGTCTCTGTGTGAGTCTGTGGGTCTCTGTGTGAGTCGATGGGTCTCTGTGTGAGTCTATGGGTCTCTGTGTGAGTCTATGTGTCTCTGTGTGAATCTGTGGGTCTCTGTGTGAGTCTATGGGTCTCTGCTGTGAGTCTATGGGTCTCGGCTGTGTGAGTCTATGGGGCTCTGTGCGAGTCTGTGGGTCTCTGTGCGAGTCTGTGGGTCTATGTGTGAGTCTATGGGTCTCTGCGTGAGTCTATGGGTCTCTGTGCGAGTCTTTTGGTCTCTGTGTGAGTCTATGGGTCTCTATGTGAGTCTATGGGTCTCTGTGTGAGTCTATGGGTCTTATTGTGAGTCTATGGGTCATTGTGTGAGTCTATGGGTCTCTGTGTGAGTCTATGGGTCTCTGTGTGAGTCTATGGATCTCTGTGCGAGTCTTTGGGTCTCTGTGTGAGTCTGTGGGTCTCTGTGTGAGTCTGTGGGTCTCTGTGTGAGTCTATGGGTCTCTGTGTGAGTCTGTGGGTCTCTGTGTAAGTCTATGGGTCTCTGTGTGAGTCTATGGGTCTCTGTGTGAGTTTATGGGTCTCTGTGTGAGTCTATGGGTCTATGTGTGAGTCTGTGGATCTCTGTGCGAGTCTGTGGGTGTCTGTGTGAGTCTGTGGGTCTCTGTGTGAGTCTGTGGGTCTCTGTGTGAGTCTGTGGGTCTCTGTGTGAGTCTATGGGTCTCTGTGTGAGTCTATGTGTCTCTGTGTGAGTCTATGTGTCTCTGTGTGAGTCTATGGGTCTCTGTGTGAGTCTATGTGTCTCTGTGTGAGTCTATGGGTCTCTGTGTGAGTCTATGTGTCTCTGTGTGAGTCTATGGGTCTCTGTGTAAGTCTATGGGTCTCTGTGTGAGTCTATGGGTCTCTGTGTGAGTTTATGGGTCTCTGTGTGAGTCTATGGGTCTATGTGTGAGTCTGTGGATTTCTGTGCGAGTCTGTGGGTCTCTGTGTGAGTCTGTGGGTCTCTGTGTGAGTCTGTGGGTCTCTGTGTGAGTCTATGGGTCTCTGTGCGAGTCTATGTGTCTCTGTGTGAGTCTATGGGTCTCTGTGTGAGTCTATGGGTCTCTGTGTGAGTCTATGTGTCTCTGTGTGAATCTGTGGGTCTCTGCGTGAGTCTATGGGTCTCTGCTGTGAGTCTATGGGTCTCTGCTGTGTGAGTCTATGGGTCTCTGTGCGAGTCTGTGGGTCTTTGTGTGAGTCTGTGGGTCTATGTGTGAGTCTATGGGTCTCTGCGTGAGTCTATGGGTCTCTGCTGTGTGAGTCTATGGGTCTCTGTGCGAGTCTATGGATCTCTGTGCGAGTCTTTGGGTCTCTGTGTAAGTCTATGGGTCTCTGTGTGAGTCTATGGGTCTCTGTGTGAGTTTATGGGTCTCTGTGTGAGTCTATGGGTCTATGTGTGAGTCTGTGGATCTCTGTGCGAGTCTGTGGGTCTCTGTGTGAGTCTGTGGGTCTCTGTGTGAGTCTATGGGTCTCTGTGTGAGTCTATGTGTCTCTGTGTGAGTCTATGGGTCTCTGTGCGAGTCTTTTGGTCTCTGTGTGAGTCTATGGGTCTCTATGTGAGTCTATGGGTCTCTGTGTGAGTCTATGGGTCTCTGTGTGAGTCTATGGGTCGTTGTGTGAGTCTATGGGTCTCTGTGTGAGTCTATGGGTCTCTGTGTGAGTCTATGGATCTCTGTGCGAGTCTTTGGGTCTCTGTGTAAGTCTATGGGTCTCTGTGTGAGTCTATGGGTCTCTGTGTGAGTTTATGGGTCTCTGTGTGAGTCTATGGGTCTATGTGTGAGTCTGTGGATCTCTGTGCGAGTCTGTGGGTCTCTGTGTGAGTCTGTGGGTCTCTGTGTGAGTCTATGGGTCTCTGTGTGAGTCTATGTGTCTCTGTGTGAGTCTATGGGTCTCTGTGTGAGTCTATGTGTCTCTGTGTGAGTCTATGGGTCTCTGTGTGAGTCTATGGGTCTCTGTGTGAATCTATGGGTCTCTGTGTGAGTTTATGGGTCTCTGTGTTAGTCTATGGGTCTCTGTGTGAGTCTGTGGATCTCTGTGCGAGTCTGTGGGTCTCTGTGTGAGTCTGTGGGTCTCTGTGTGAGTCTATGGGTCTCTGTGTGAGTCTGTGGGTCTCTGTGTGAGTCTATGGGTCTCTGTGTGAGTCTATGTGTCTCTGTGTGAGTCTATGGGTCTCTGTGTGAGTCTATGTGTCTCTGTGTGAGTCTATGGGTCTCTGTGTGAGTCTGTGGGTCTCTGTGTGAGTCTATGGGTCTCTGTGTGAGTCTGTGGGTCTCTGTGTGAGTCTATGTGTCTCTGCGTGAATCTATGGGTCTCTGTGTGAGTCTATGGGTCTCTGTGTGAGTCTATGGGTCTCTGTGTGAGTCTATGTGTCTCTGTGTGAGTCTATGGGTCTCTGTGTGAGTTTATGGGTCTCTGTGTGAGTCTATGGGTCTATGTGTGAGTCTGTGGATCTCTGTGTGAGTCTATGGGTCGCTTTGTGAGTCTATGGGTCTCTGTGTGAGTCTGTGGGTCTCTGTGTGAGTCGATGGGTCTCTGTGTGAGTCTATGGGTCTCTGTGTGAGTCTATGTGTCTCTGTGTGAATCTGTGGGTCTCTGTGTGAGTCTATGGGTCTCTGCTGTGAGTCTATGGGTCTCGGCTGTGTGAGTCTATGGGGCTCTGTGCGAGTCTGTGGGTCTCTGTGCGAGTCTGTGGGTCTATGTGTGAGTCTATGGGTCTCTGCGTGAGTCTATGGGTCTCTGTGCGAGTCTTTTGGTCTCTGTGTGAGTCTATGGGTCTCTATGTGAGTCTATGGGTCTCTGTGTGAGTCTATGGGTCTTATTGTGAGTCTATGGGTCATTGTGTGAGTCTATGGGTCTCTGTGTGAGTCTATGGGTCTCTGTGTGAGTCTATGGATCTCTGTGCGAGTCTTTGGGTCTCTGTGTGAGTCTGTGGGTCTCTGTGTGAGTCTGTGGGTCTCTGTGTGAGTCTATGGGTCTCTGTGTGAGTCTGTGGGTCTCTGTGTAAGTCTATGGGTCTCTGTGTGAGTCTATGGGTCTCTGTGTAAGTTTATGGGTCTCTGTGTGAGTCTATGGGTCTATGTGTGAGTCTGTGGATCTCTGTGCGAGTCTGTGGGTGTCTGTGTGAGTCTGTGGGTCTCTGTGTGAGTCTGTGGGTCTCTGTGTGAGTCTGTGGGTCTCTGTGTGAGTCTATGGGTCTCTGTGTGAGTCTATGTGTCTCTGTGTGAGTCTATGGGTCTCTGTGTGAGTCTATGTGTCTCTGTGTGAGTCTATGGGTCTCTATGTGAGTCTATGTGTCTCTGTGTGAGTCTATGGGTCTCTGTGTGAGTCTATGGGTCTCTGTGTGAATCTATGGGTCTCTGTGTGAGTTTATGGGTCTCTGTGTTAGTCTATGGGTCTCTGTGTGAGTCTGTGGATCTCTGTGCGAGTCTGTGGGTCTCTGTGTGAGTCTGTGGGTCTCTGTGTGAGTCTATGGGTCTCTGTGTGAGTCTGTGGGTCTCTGTGTGAGTCTATGGGTCTCTGTGTGAGTCTATGTGTCTCTGTGTGAGTCTATGGGTCTCTGTGTGAGTCTATGTGTCTCTGTGTGAGTCTATGGGTCTCTGTGTGAGTCTGTGGGTCTCTGTGTGAGTCTATGGGTCTCTGTGTGAGTCTGTGGGTCTCTGTGTGAGTCTATGTGTCTCTGCGTGAATCTATGGGTCTCTGTGTGAGTCTATGGGTCTCTGTGTGAGTCTATGGGTCTCTGTGTGAGTCTATGTGTCTCTGTGTGAGTCTATGGGTCTCTGTGTGAGTTTATGGGTCTCTGTGTGAGTCTATGGGTCTATGTGTGAGTCTGTGGATCTCTGTGTGAGTCTATGGGTCGCTTTGTGAGTCGATGGGTCTCTGTGTGAGTCTGTGGGTCTCTGTGTGAGTCGATGGGTCTCTGTGTGAGTCTATGGGTCTCTGTGTGAGTCTATGGGTCTCTGTGTGAGTCTATGGGTCTCTGTGTGAGTCTGTGGGTCTCTGTGTGAGTCTATGGGTCTCTGTGTGAGTCTGTGGGTCTCTGTGTAAGTCTATGGGTCTCTGTGTGAGTCTATGGGTCTCTGTGTGAGTTTATGGGTCTCTGTGTGAGTCTATGGGTCTATGTGTGAGTCTGTGGATTTCTGTGCGAGTCTGTGGGTCTCTGTGTGAGTCTGTGGGTCTCTGTGTGAGTCTGTGGGTCTCTGTGTGAGTCTATGGGTCTCTGTGTGAGTCTATGGGTCTCTGTGTGAGTTTATGGGTCTCTGTGTGAGTCTATGGGTCTATGTGTGAGTCTGTGGATCTCTGCGCGAGTCTGTGGGTGTCTGTGTGAGTCTGTGGGTCTCTGTGTGAGTCTGTGGGTCTCTGTGTGAGTCTGTGGGTCTCTGTGTGAGTCTATGGGTCTCTGTGTGAGTCTATGTGTCTCTGTGTGAGTCTATGGGTCTCTGTGTGAGTCTATGTGTCTCTGTGTGAGTCTATGGGTCTCTGTGTGAGTCTATGTGTCTCTGTGTGAGTCTATGGGTCTCTGTGTGAGTCTATGTGTCTCTGTGTGAGTCTATGGGTCTCTGTGTGAGTCTATGGGTCTCTGTGTGAATCTATGGGTCTCTGTGTGAGTTTATGGGTCTCTGTGTTAGTCTATGGGTCTCTGTGTGAGTCTGTGGATCTCTGTGCGAGTCTGTGGGTCTCTGTGTGAGTCTGTGGGTCTCTGTGTGAGTCTATGGGTCTCTGTGTGAGTCTGTGGGTCTCTGTGTGAGTCTATGGGTCTCTGTGTGAGTCTACGTGTCTCTGTGTGAGTCTATGGGTCTCTGTGTGAGTCTATGTGTCTCTGTGTGAGTCTATGGGTCTCTGTGTGAGTCTGTGGGTCTCTGTGTGAGTCTATGGGCCTCTGTGTGAGTCTGTGGGTCTCTGTGTGAGTCTATGTGTCTCTGCGTGAGTCTATGGGTCTCTGTGTGAGTCTATGGGTCTCTGTGTGAGTCTATGGGTCTCTGTGTGAGTTTATGGGTCTCTGTGTGAGTCTATGGGTCTATGTGTGAGTCTGTGGATCTCTGTGTGAGTCTATGGGTCGCTTTGTGAGTCTATGGGTCTCTGTGTGAGTCTGTGGGTCTCTGTGTGAGTCGATGGGTCTCTGTGTGAGTCTATGGGTCTCTGTGTGAGTCTATGGGACTCTGTGTGAGTCTATGGGTCTCTGTGTGAGTCTGTGGGTCTCTGTGTGAGTCTATGGGTCTATGTGTGAGTCTGTGGATTTCTGTGCGAGTCTGTGGGTCTCTGTGTGAGTCTGTGGGTCTCTGTGTGAGTCTGTGGGTCTCTATGTGAGTCTATGGGTCTCTGTGTGAGTCTATGGGTCTCTGTGTGAGTCTGTGGGTCTCTGTGTGAGTCTATGGGTCTCTGTGTGAGTCTGTGGGTGTCTGTGTGAGTCTATGGGTCTCTGTGTAAGTCTGTGGGTCTCTGTGTAAGTCTATGGGTCTCTGTGTGAGTCTATGGGTCTCTGTGTGAGTTTATGGGTCTCTGTGTGAGTCTATGGGTCTATGTGTGAGTCTGTGGATTTCTGTGCGAGTCTGTGGGTCTCTGTGTGAGTCTTTGGGTCTCTGTGTGAGTCTGTGGGTCTCTATGTGAGTCTATGGGTCTCTGTGTGAGTCTATGTGTCTCTGTGTGAGTCTATGAGTCTCTGTGTGAGTCTATGTGTCTCTGTGTGAGTCTATGGGTCTCTGTGTGAGTCTATGTGTCTCTGTGTGAGTCTATGGGTCTCTGTGTGAGTCTATGTGTCTCTGTGTGAGTCTATGGGTCTCTGTGTGAGTCTATGGGTCTCTGTGTGAATCTATGGGTCTCTGTGTGAGTTTATGGGTCTCTGTGTTAGTCTATGGGTCTCTGTGTGAGTCTGTGGATCTCTGTGCGAGTCTGTGGGTCTCTGTGTGAGTCTGTGGGTCTCTGTGTGAGTCTATGGGTCTCTGTGTGAGTCTGTGGGTCTCTGTGTGAGTCTATGGGTCTCTGTGTGAGTCTATGTGTCTCTGTGTGAGTCTATGGGTCTCTGTGTGAGTCTATGTGTCTCTGTGTGAGTCTATGGGTCTCTGTGTGAGTCTATGGGTCGCTTTGTGAGTCTATGGGTCTCTGTGTGAGTCTGTGGGTCTCTGTGTGAGTCGATGGGTCTCTGTGTGAGTCTATGGGTCTCTGTGTGAGTCTATGGGACTCTGTGTGAGTCTATGGGTCTCTGTGTGAGTCTGTGGGTCTCTGTGTGAGTCTATGGGTCTATGTGTGAGTCTGTGGATTTCTGTGCGAGTCTGTGGGTCTCTGTGTGAGTCTGTGGGTCTCTGTGTGAGTCTGTGGGTCTCTATGTGAGTCTATGGGTCTCTGTGTGAGTCTATGGGTCTCTGTGTGAGTCTGTGGGTCTCTGTGTGAGTCTATGGGTCTCTGTGTGAGTCTGTGGGTGTCTGTGTGAGTCTATGGGTCTCTGTGTAAGTCTGTGGGTCTCTGTGTAAGTCTATGGGTCTCTGTGTGAGTCTATGGGTCTCTGTGTGAGTTTATGGGTCTCTGTGTGAGTCTATGGGTCTATGTGTGAGTCTGTGGATTTCTGTGCGAGTCTGTGGGTCTCTGTGTGAGTCTTTGGGTCTCTGTGTGAGTCTGTGGGTCTCTATGTGAGTCTATGGGTCTCTGTGTGAGTCTATGGGTCTCTGTGTGAGTCTATGAGTCTCTGTGTGAGTCTATGTGTCTCTGTGTGAGTCTATGGGTCTCTGTGTGAGTCTATGTGTCTCTGTGTGAGTCTATGGGTCTCTGTGTGAGTCTATGGGTCTCTGTGTGAGTCTGTGGGTCTCTGTGTGAGTCTATGGGTCTCTGTGTGAGTCTGTGGGTGTCTGTGTGAGTCTATGGGTCTCTGTGTAAGTCTGTGGGTCTCTGTGTAAGTCTATGGGTCTCTGTGTGAGTCTATGGGTCTCTGTGTGAGTTTATGGGTCTCTGTGTGAGTCTATGGGTCTATGTGTGAGTCTGTGGATTTCTGTGCGAGTCTGTGGGTCTCTGTGTGAGTCTTTGGGTCTCTGTGTGAGTCTGTGGGTCTCTATGTTAGTCTATGGGTCTCTGTGTGAATCTCTGTGCGAGTCTGTGGGTCTCTGTGTGAGTCTGTGGGTCTCTGTGTGAGTCTATGGGTCTCTGTGTGAGTCTTTGGGTCTCTGTGTGAGTCTATGGGTCTCTGTGTGAGTCTATGTGTCTCTGTGTGAGTCTATGGGTCTCTGTGTGAGTCTATGTGTCTCTGTGTGAGTCTATGGGTCTCTGTGTGAGTCTGTGGGTCTCTGTGTGAGTCTATGGGTCTCTGTGTGAGTCTGTGGGTCTCTGTGTGAGTCTATGTGTCTCTGCGTGAATCTATGGGTCTCTGTGTGAGTCTATGGGTCTCTGTGTGAGTCTATGGGTCTCTGTGTGAGTCTATGGGTCTCTGTGTGAGTCTGTGGCACTCTGTGTGAGTCTATGGGTCTCTGTGTGAGTCTGTGGGTCTCTGTGTAAGTCTATGGGTCTCTGTGTGAGTCTATGGGTCTCTGTGTGAGTTTATGGGTCTATGTGTGAGTCTGTGGATTTCTGTGCGAGTCTGTGGGTCTCTGTGTGAGTCTGTGGGTCTCTGTGTGAGTCTGTGGGTCTCTATGTGAGTCTATGGGTCTCTGTGTGAGTCTATGGGTCTCTGTGTGAGTCTGTGGGACTCTGCTGTGAGTCTATGGGTCTCTGCTGTGTGAGTCTATGGGTCTCTGTGCGAGTCTGTGGGTGTCTGTGTGAGTCTGTGGGTCTCTTTGTGAGTCTGTGGGTCTCTGTGTGAGTCTGTGGGTTTCTGTGTGAGTCTGTGGGTCTCTGTGTGAGTCTATGGGTCTCTGTGTGAGTCTATGTGTCTCTGTGTGAGTCTATGGGTCTCTGTGTGAGTCTGTGGGTCTCTGTGTGAGTCTATGGGTCTCTGTGTGAGTCTGTGGGTCTCTGTGTGAGTCTATGGGTCTCTGTGTGAGTCTATGGGTCTCTGTGTGAGTCTATGTGTCTCTGTGTGAGTCTATGGGTCTCTGTGTGAGTCTATGGGTCTCTGCTGTGTGAGTCTATGGGTCTCTGTGCGAGTCTGTGGGTCTCTGTGCGAGTCTGTGGGTCTCTGTGTGAGTCTATGGGTCTCTGCGTGAGTCTATGGGTCTCTGTGTGAGTCTATGTGTCTCTGTGTGAGTCTATGGGTCTCTGTGTGAGTCTATGTGTCTCTGTGTGAGTCTATGGGTCTCTGTGTGAGTCTGTGGGTCTCTGTGTGAGTCTATGGGTCTCTGTGTGAGTGTGTGGGTCTCTGTGTGAGTCTATGTGTCTCTGCGTGAATCTATGGGTCTCTGTGTGAGTCTATGGGTCTCTGTGTGAGTCTATGGGTCTCTGTGTGAGTCTATGTGTCTCTGTGTGAGTCTATGGGTCTCTGTGTGAGTTTATGGGTCTCTGTGTGAGTCTATGGGTCTATGTGTGAGTCTGTGGATCTCTGTGTGAGTCTATGGGTCGCTTTGTGATTCTATGGGTCTCTGTGTGAGTCTGTGGGTCTCTGTGTGAGTCGGTGGGTCTCTGTGTGAGTCTATGGGTCTCTGTGTGAGTCTATGGGTCTCTGTGTGAGTCTATGGGTCTCTGTGTGAGTCTGTGGGTCTCTGTGTGAGTCTATGGGTCTCTGTGTGAGTCTGTGGGTCTCTGTGTAAGTCTATGGGTCTCTGTGTGAGTCTATGGGTCTCTGTGTGAGTCTATGGGTCTCTGTGTGAGTCTGTGGGTGTCTGTGTGAGTCTATGGGATCTCTGTGTGAGTCTGTGGGTCTCTGTGTGAGTCTATGGGTCTCTGTGTGAGTCTATGTGTCTCTGTGTGAGTCTATGGGTCTCTGTGTGAGTCTATGTGTCTCTGTGTGAGTCTATGGGTCTCTGTGTGAGTCAATGGGTCTCTGTGTGAATCTATGGGTCTCTGTGTGAGTTTATGGGTCTCTGTGTTAGTCTATGGGTCTCTGTGTGAGTCTGTGGATCTCTGTGCGAGTCTGTGGGTCTATGTGTGAGTCTGTGGGTCTCTGTGTGAGTCTATGGGTCTCTGTGTGAGTCTTTGGGTCTCTGTGTGAGTCTATGGGTCTCTGTGTGAGTCTATGTGTCTCTGTGTGAGTCTATGGGTCTCTGTGTGAGTCTATGTGTCTCTGTGTGAGTCTATGGGTCTCTGTGTGAGTCTGTGGGTCTCTGTGTGAGTCTATGGGTCTCTGTGTGAGTCTGTGGGTCTCTGTGTGAGTCTATGTGTCTCTGCGTGAATCTATGGGTCTCTGTGTGAGTCTATGGGTCTCTGTGTGAGTCTATGGGTCTCTGTGTGAGTCTATGGGTCTCTGTGTGAGTCTGTGGCACTCTGTGTGAGTCTATGGGTCTCTGTGTGAGTCTGTGGGTCTCTGTGTAAGTCTATGGGTCTCTGTGTCAGTCTATGGGTCTCTGTGTGAGTTTATGGGTCTATGTGTGAGTCTGTGGATTTCTGCGCGAGTCTGTGGGTCTCTGTGTGAGTCTGTGGGTCTCTGTGTGAGTCTGTGGGTCTCTATGTGAGTCTATGGGTCTCTGTGTGAGTCTATGGGTCTCTGTGTGAGTCTGTGGGACTCTGCTGTGAGTCTATGGGTCTCTGCTGTGTGAGTCTATGGGTCTCTGTGCGAGTCTGTGGTTGTCTGTGTGAGTCTGTGGGTCTCTTTGTGAGTCTGTGGGTCTCTGTGTGAGTCTGTGGGTCTCTGTGTGAGTCTGTGGGTCTCTGTGTGAGTCTATGGGTCTCTGTGTGAGTCTATGTGTCTCTGTGTGAGTCTATGGGTCTCTGTGTGAGTCTATGTGTCTCTGTGTGAGTCTATGGGTCTCTGTGTGAGTCTATGTGTCTCTGTGTGAGTCTATGGGTCTCTGTGTGAGTCTATGTGTCTCTGTGTGAGTCTATGGGTCTCTGTGTGAGTCTATGGGTCTCTGCTGTGTGAGTCTATGGGTCTCTGTGCGAGTCTGTGGGTCTCTGTGCGAGTCTGTGGGTCTCTGTGTGAGTCTATGGGTCTCTGCGTGAGTCTATGGGTCTCTGCTGTGTGAGTCTATGGGTCTCTGTGCGAGTCTGTGGGTCTCTGTGCGAGTCTATGTTGAATCTATGGGTCTCTGTGTGAGTTTATGGGTCTCTGTGTTAGTCTATGGGTCTCTGTGTGAGTCTGTCGATCTCTGTGCGAGTCTGTGGGTCTCTGTGCGAGTCTGTGGGTCTCTGTGTGAGTCTATGGGTCTCTGTGTGAGTCTGTGGGTCTCTGTGTGAGTCTATGGGTCTCTGTGTGAGTCTATGTGTCTCTGTGTGAGTCTATGGGTCTCTGTGTGAGTCTATGTGTCTCTGTGTGAGTCTATGGGTCTCTGTGTGAGTCTGTGGGTCTCTGTGTGAGTCTATGGGTCTCTGTGTGAGTGTGTGGGTCTCTGTGTGAGTCTATGTGTCTCTGCGTGAATCTATGGGTCTCTGTGTGAGTCTATGGGTCTCTGTGTGAGTCTATGGGTCTCTGTGTGAGTCTATGTGTCTCTGTGTGAGTCTATGGGTCTCTGTGTGAGTTTATGGGTCTCTGTGTGAGTCTATGGGTCTATGTGTGAGTCTGTGGATCTCTGTGTGAGTCTATGGGTCGCTTTGTGATTCTATGGGTCTCTGTGTGAGTCTGTGGGTCTCTGTGTGAGTCGATGGGTCTCTGTGTGAGTCTATGGGTCTCTGTGTGAGTCTATGGGTCTCTGTGTGAGTCTATGGGTCTCTGTGTGAGTCTGTGGGTCTCTGTGTGAGTCTATGGGTCTCTGTGTGAGTCTGTGGGTCTCTGTGTAAGTCTATGGGTCTCTGTGTGAGTCTATGGGTCTCTGTGTGAGTTTATGGGCCTCTGTGTGAGTCTATGGGTCTATGTGTGAGTCTGTTGATTTCTGTGCGAGTCTGTGGGTCTCTGTGTGAGTCTGTGGGTCTCTGTGTGAGTCTGTGGGTCTCTATGTGAGTCAATGGGTCTCTGTGTGAATCTATGGGTCTCTGTGTGAGTTTATGGGTCTCTGTGTTAGTCTATGGGTCTCTGTGTGAGTCTGTGGATCTCTGTGCGAGTCTGTGGGTCTATGTGTGAGTCTGTGGGTCTCTGTGTGAGTCTATGGGTCTCTGTGTGAGTCTTTGGGTCTCTGTGTGAGTCTATGGGTCTCTGTGTGAGTCTATGTGTCTCTGTGTGAGTCTATGGGTCTCTGTGTGAGTCTATGTGTCTCTGTGTGAGTCTATGGGTCTCTGTGTGAGTCTGTGGGTCTCTGTGTGAGTCTATGGGTCTCTGTGTGAGTCTGTGGGTCTCTGTGTGAGTCTATGTGTCTCTGCGTGAATCTATGGGTCTCTGTGTGAGTCTATGGGTCTCTGTGTGAGTCTATGGGTCTCTGTGTGAGTCTATGGGTCTCTGTGTGAGTCTGTGGCACTCTGTGTGAGTCTATGGGTCTCTGTGTGAGTCTGTGGGTCTCTGTGTAAGTCTATGGGTCTCTGTGTCAGTCTATGGGTCTCTGTGTGAGTTTATGGGTCTATGTGTGAGTCTGTGGATTTCTGCGCGAGTCTGTGGGTCTCTGTGTGAGTCTGTGGGTCTCTGTGTGAGTCTGTGGGTCTCTATGTGAGTCTATGGGTCTCTGTGTGAGTCTATGGGTCTCTGTGTGAGTCTGTGGGACTCTGCTGTGAGTCTATGGGTCTCTGCTGTGTGAGTCTATGGGTCTCTGTGCGAGTCTGTGGTTGTCTGTGTGAGTCTGTGGGTCTCTTTGTGAGTCTGTGGGTCTCTGTGTGAGTCTGTGGGTCTCTGTGTGAGTCTGTGGGTCTCTGTGTGAGTCTATGGGTCTCTGTGTGAGTCTATGTGTCTCTGTGTGAGTCTATGGGTCTCTGTGTGAGTCTATGTGTCTCTGTGTGAGTCTATGGGTCTCTGTGTGAGTCTATGTGTCTCTGTGTGAGTCTATGGGTCTCTGTGTGAGTCTATGTGTCTCTGTGTGAGTCTATGGGTCTCTGTGTGAGTCTATGGGTCTCTGCTGTGTGAGTCTATGGGTCTCTGTGCGAGTCTGTGGGTCTCTGTGCGAGTCTGTGGGTCTCTGTGTGAGTCTATGGGTCTCTGCGTGAGTCTATGGGTCTCTGCTGTGTGAGTCTATGGGTCTCTGTGCGAGTCTGTGGGTCTCTGTGCGAGTCTATGTTGAATCTATGGGTCTCTGTGTGAGTTTATGGGTCTCTGTGTTAGTCTATGGGTCTCTGTGTGAGTCTGTCGATCTCTGTGCGAGTCTGTGGGTCTCTGTGCGAGTCTGTGGGTCTCTGTGTGAGTCTATGGGTCTCTGTGTGAGTCTGTGGGTCTCTGTGTGAGTCTATGGGTCTCTGTGTGAGTCTATGTGTCTCTGTGTGAGTCTATGGGTCTCTGTGTGAGTCTATGTGTCTCTGTGTGAGTCTATGGGTCTCTGTGTGAGTCTGTGGGTCTCTGTGTGAGTCTATGGGTCTCTGTGTGAGTGTGTGGGTCTCTGTGTGAGTCTATGTGTCTCTGCGTGAATCTATGGGTCTCTGTGTGAGTCTATGGGTCTCTGTGTGAGTCTATGGGTCTCTGTGTGAGTCTATGTGTCTCTGTGTGAGTCTATGGGTCTCTGTGTGAGTTTATGGGTCTCTGTGTGAGTCTATGGGTCTATGTGTGAGTCTGTGGATCTCTGTGTGAGTCTATGGGTCGCTTTGTGATTCTATGGGTCTCTGTGTGAGTCTGTGGGTCTCTGTGTGAGTCGATGGGTCTCTGTGTGAGTCTATGGGTCTCTGTGTGAGTCTATGGGTCTCTGTGTGAGTCTATGGGTCTCTGTGTGAGTCTGTGGGTCTCTGTGTGAGTCTATGGGTCTCTGTGTGAGTCTGTGGGTCTCTGTGTAAGTCTATGGGTCTCTGTGTGAGTCTATGGGTCTCTGTGTGAGTTTATGGGCCTCTGTGTGAGTCTATGGGTCTATGTGTGAGTCTGTTGATTTCTGTGCGAGTCTGTGGGTCTCTGTGTGAGTCTGTGGGTCTCTGTGTGAGTCTGTGGGTCTCTATGTGAGTCTATGGGTCTCTGTGTGAGTCTATGGGTCTCTGTGTGAGTCTGTGGGACTCTGCTGTGAGTCTATGGGTCTCTGCTGTGTGAGTCTATGGGTCTCTGTGCGAGTCTGTGGGTCTCTGTGCGAGTCTGTGGGTCTCTGTGTGAGTCTATGGGTCTCTGTGTGAGTCTATGGGTCTCTGTGTGAGTCTGTGGGTCTCTGTGTGAGTCTATGGGTCTCTGTGTGAGTCTGTGGGTCGCTGTGTAAGTCTATGGGTCTCTGTGTGAGTCTATGGGTCTCTGTGTGAGTTTATGGGTCTCTGTGTGAGTCTATGTGTGAGTCTGTGGATCTCTGTGCGAGTCTGTGGGTTTCTGTGTGAGTCTGTGGGTCTCTGTGTGAGTCTATGGGTCTCTGTGTGAGTCTGTGGGTCTCTGTGAGTCTATGGGTCTCTGTTTGAGTCTATGTGTCTCTGTGTGAGTATATGGGTCTCTGTGTGAGTATTATGGGTCTCTGTGTTAGTCTATGGGTCTATGTGTGAGTCTGTGGATCTCTGTGCGAGTCTATGGGTCTCTGTGTGAGTCAATGGGTCTCTGTGTGAGTCTATGGGTCTCTGTGTGAGTCTATGGGTCTCTGTGTGAGTTTATGGGTCTCTGTGTGAGTCTATGGGTCTATGTGTGAGTCTGTGGATCTCTGTGTGAGTCTATGGGTCGCTTTGTGAGTCTATGGGTCTCTGTGTGAGTCTGTGGTTCTCTGTGTGAGTCGATGGGTCTCTGTGTGAGTCTATGGGTCTCTGTGTGAGTCTATGGGTCTCTGTGTGAGTCTATGGGTCTCTGTGTGAGTCTGTGGGTCTCTGTGTGAGTCTATGGGTCTCTGTGTGAGTCTGTGGGTCTCTGTGTAAGTCTATGGGTCTCTGTGTGAGTCTATGGGTCTCTGTGTGAGTTTATGGGTCTCTGTGTGAGTCTATGGGTATATGTGTGAGTCTGTGGATTTCTGTGCGAGTCTGTGGGTCTCTGTGTGAGTCTGTGGGTCTCTGTGTGAGTCTGTGGGTCTCTATGTGAGTCTATGGGTCTCTGTGTGAGTCTATGTGTCTCTGTGTGAGTCTATGAGTCTCTGTGTGAGTCTATGTGTCTCTGTGTGAGTCTATGGGTCTCTGTATGAGTCTATGTGTCTCTGTGTGAGTCTATGGGTCTCTGTGTGAGTCTATGGGTCTCTGTGTGAGTCTATGTGTCTCTGTGTGAGTCTATGGGTCTCTGTGTGAGTCTGTGTGTCTCTGTGTGAGTCTATGGGTCTCTGTGTGAGTCTATGTGTCTCTGTGTGAGTCTATGGGTCTCTGTGTGAGTCTATGTGTCTCTGTGTGAGTCTATGGGTCTCTGTGTGAGTCTATGGGTCTCTGCTGTGTGAGTCTATGGGTCTCTGTGCGAGTCTGTGGGTCTCTGTGCGAGTCTGTGGGTCTCTGTGTGAGTCTATGGGTCTCTGCGTGAGTCTATGGGTCTCTGCTGTGTGAGTCTATGGGTCTCTGTGCGAGTCTGTGGGTCTCTGTGCGAGTCTATGTTGAATCTATGGGTCTCTGTGTGAGTTTATGGGTCTCTGTGTTAGTCTATGGGTCTCTGTGTGAGTCTGTCGATCTCTGTGCGAGTCTGTGGGTCTCTGTGTGAGTCTGTGGGTCTCTGTGTGAGTCTATGGGTCTCTGTGTGAGTCTGTGGGTCTCTGTGTGAGTCTATGGGTCTCTGTGTGAGTCTATGTGTCTCTGTGTGAGTCTATGGGTCTCTGTGTGAGTCTATGTGTCTCTGTGTGAGTCTATGGGTCTCTGTGTGAGTCTGTGGGTCTCTGTGTGAGTCTATGGGTCTCTGTGTGAGTGTGTGGGTCTCTGTGTGAGTCTATGTGTCTCTGCGTGAATCTATGGGTCTCTGTGTGAGTCTATGGGTCTCTGTGTGAGTCTATGGGTCTCTGTGTGAGTCTATGTGTCTCTGTGTGAGTCTATGGGTCTCTGTGTGAGTTTATGGGTCTCTGTGTGAGTCTATGGGTCTATGTGTGAGTCTGTGGATCTCTGTGTGAGTCTATGGGTCGCTTTGTGATTCTATGGGTCTCTGTGTGAGTCTGTGGGTCTCTGTGTGAGTCGATGGGTCTCTGTGTGAGTCTATGGGTCTCTGTGTGAGTCTATGGGTCTCTGTGTGAGTCTATGGGTCTCTGTGTGAGTCTGTGGGTCTCTGTGTGAGTCTATGGGTCTCTGTGTGAGTCTGTGGGTCTCTGTGTAAGTCTATGGGTCTCTGTGTGAGTCTATGGGTCTCTGTGTGAGTTTATGGGCCTCTGTGTGAGTCTATGGGTCTATGTGTGAGTCTGTGGATTTCTGTGCGAGTCTGTGGGTCTCTGTGTGAGTCTGTGGGTCTCTGTGTGAGTCTGTGGGTCTCTATGTGAGTCTATGGGTCTCTGTGTGAGTCTATGGGTCTCTGTGTGAGTCTGTGGGACTCTGCTGTGAGTCTATGGGTCTCTGCTGTGTGAGTCTATGGGTCTCTGTGCGAGTCTGTGGGTCTCTGTGCGAGTCTGTGGGTCTCTGTGTGAGTCTATGGGTCTCTGTGTGAGTCTATGGGTCTCTGTGTGAGTCTGTGGGTCTCTGTGTGAGTCTATGGGTCTCTGTGTGAGTCTGTGGGTCGCTGTGTAAGTCTATGGGTCTCTGTGTGAGTCTATGGGTCTCTGTGTGAGTTTATGGGTCTCTGTGTGAGTCTATGTGTGAGTCTGTGGATCTCTGTGCGAGTCTGTGGGTTTCTGTGTGAGTCTGTGGGTCTCTGTGTGAGTCTATGGGTCTCTGTGTGAGTCTGTGGGTCTCTGTGAGTCTATGGGTCTCTGTTTGAGTCTATGTGTCTCTGTGTGAGTATATGGGTCTCTGTGTGAGTATTATGGGTCTCTGTGTTAGTCTATGGGTCTATGTGTGAGTCTGTGGATCTCTGTGCGAGTCTATGGGTCTCTGTGTGAGTCAATGGGTCTCTGTGTGAGTCTATGGGTCTCTGCGTGAGTCTATGGGTCTCTGTGTGAGTTTATGGGTCTCTGTGTGAGTCTATGGGTCTATGTGTGAGTCTGTGGATCTCTGTGTGAGTCTATGGGTCGCTTTGTGAGTCTATGGGTCTCTGTGTGAGTCTGTGGTTCTCTGTGTGAGTCGATGGGTCTCTGTGTGAGTCTATGGGTCTCTGTGTGAGTCTATGGGTCTCTGTGTGAGTCTATGGGTCTCTGTGTGAGTCTGTGGGTCTCTGTGTGAGTCTATGGGTCTCTGTGTGAGTCTGTGGGTCTCTGTGTAAGTCTATGGGTCTCTGTGTGAGTCTATGGGTCTCTGTGTGAGTTTATGGGTCTCTGTGTGAGTCTATGGGTATATGTGTGAGTCTGTGGATTTCTGTGCGAGTCTGTGGGTCTCTGTGTGAGTCTGTGGGTCTCTGTGTGAGTCTGTGGGTCTCTATGTGAGTCTATGGGTCTCTGTGTGAGTCTATGTGTCTCTGTGTGAGTCTATGAGTCTCTGTGTGAGTCTATGTGTCTCTGTGTGAGTCTATGGGTCTCTGTATGAGTCTATGTGTCTCTGTGTGAGTCTATGGGTCTCTGTGTGAGTCTATGTGTCTCTGTGTGAGTCTATGGGTCTCTGTGTGAGTCTATGGGTCTCTGTGTGAATCTATGGGTCTCTGTGTGAGTTTATGGGTCTCTGTGTTAGTCTATGGGTCTCTGTGCGAGTATGTGGGTCTCTGTGTGAGTCTGTGGGTCTCTGTGTGAGTCTATGGGTCTCTGTGTGAGTCTGTGGGGTCTCTGTGTGAGTCTATGGGTCTCTGTGTGAGTCTATGTGTCTCTGTGTGAGTCTATGGGTCTCTTTTTGAGTCTATGTGTCTCTGTGTGAGTCTATGGGTCTCTGTGTGAGTCTGTGGGTCTCTGTGTGAGTCTATGGGTCTCTGTGTGAGTCTGTGGGTCTCTGTGTGAGTCTATGTGTCTCTGCGTGAATCTATGGGTCTCTGTGTGAGTCTATGGGTCTCTGTGTGAGTCTATGGGTCTCTGTGTGAGTCTATGTGTCTCTGTGTGAGTCTATGGGTCTCTGTGTGAGTTTATGGGTCTCTGTGTGAGTCTATGGGTCTATGTGTGAGTCTGTGGATCTCTGTGTGAGTCTATGGGTCGCTTTGTGAGTCTATGGGTCTCTGTGTGAGTCTGTGGGTCTCTGTGTGAGTCTATGGGTCTCTGTGTGAGTCTATGGGTCTCTGTGTGAGTCTATGGGTCTCTGTGTGAGTCTATGGGTCTCTGTGTGAGTCTGTGGGTCTCTGTGTAAGTCTATGGGTCTCTGTGTGAGTCTATGGGTCTCTGTGTGAGTTTATGGGTCTCTGTGTGAGTCTATGGGTCTATGTGTGAGTCTGTGGATTTCTGTGCGAGTCTGTGGGTCTCTGTGTGAGTCTGTGGGTGTCTGTGTGAGTCTGTGGGTCTCTATGTGAGTCTATGGGTCTCTGTGTGAGTCTATGGGTCTCTGTGTGAGTCTGTGGGACTCTGCTGTGAGTCTATGAGTCTCTGCTGTGTGAGTCTATGGGTCTCTGTGCGAGTCTGTGGGTCTCTGTGCGAGTCTGTGGGTCTCTGTGTGAGTCTATGGGTCTCTGTGTGAGTCTATGGGTCTCTGTGTGAGTCTGTGGGTCTCTGTGTGAGTCTATGGGTCTCTGTGTGAGTCTGTGGGTCGCTGTGTAAGTCTATGGGTCTCTGTGTGAGTCTATGGGTCTCTGTGTGAGTTTATGGGTCTCTGTGTGAGTCTATGTGTGAGTCTGTGGAACTCTGTGCGAGTCTGTGGGTTTCTGTGTGAGTCTGTGGGTCTCTGTGTGAGTCTATGGGTCTCTGTGTGAGTCTGTGGGTCTCTGTGAGTCTATGGGTCTCTGTGTGAGTCTGTGGGTCTCTGTGTGAGTCTGTGGGTCTCTGTGTGAGTCTATGGGTCTCTGTGTGAGTCTATGCGTCTCTGTGTGAGTCTATGTGTCTCTGTGTGAGTCTATGTGTCTCTGTGTGAGTCTATGGGTCTCTGTGTGAGTCTATGGGTCTCTGTGTGAGTCTATGTGTCTCTGTGTGAGTCTGTAGGTCTCTGTGTGAGTCTATGTGTCTCTGTGTGAGTCTATGGGTCTCTGTGTGAGTTTATGGGTCTCTGTGTGAGTCTATGGGTCTATGTGTGAGTCTGTGGATCTCTGTGTGAGTCTATGGGTCGCTTTGTGAGTCTATGGGTCTCTGTGTGAGTCTGTGGGTCTCTGTGTGAGTCGATGGGTCTCTGTGTGAGTCTATGGGTCTCTGTGTGAGTCTATGGGTCTCTGTGTGAGTCTATGGGTCTCTGTGTGAGTCTGTGGGCCTCTGTGTGAGTCTATGGGTCTCTGTGTGAGTCTGTGGGTCTCTGTGTAAGTCTATGGGTCTCTGTGTGAGTCTATGGGTCTCTGTGTGAGTTTATGGGTCTCTGTGTGAGTCTATGGGTCTATGTGTGAGTCTGTGGATTTCTGTGCTAGTCTGTGGGTCTCTGTGTGAGTCTGTGGGTCTCTGTGTGAGTCTGTGGGTCTCTATGTGAGTCTATGGGTCTCTGTGTGAGTCTATGGGTCTCTGTGTGAGTCTGTGGGACTCTGCTGTGAGTCTATGGGTCTCTGCTGTGTGAGTCTATGGGTCTCTGTGCGAGTCTGTGGGTCTCTGTGCGAGTCTGTGGGTCTCTGTGTGAGTCTATGGGTCTCTGTGTGAGTCTATGGGTCTCTGTGTGAGTCTGTGGGTCTCTGTGTGAGTCTATGGGTCTCTGTGTGAGTCTGTGGGTCGCTGTGTAAGTCTATGGGTCTCTGTGTGAGTCTATGGGTCTCTGTGTGAGTTTATGGGTCTCTGTGTGAGTCTATGTGTGAGTCTGTGGATCTCTGTGCGAGTCTGTGGGTTTCTGTGTGAGTCTGTGGGTCTCTGTGTGAGTCTATGGGTCTCTGTGTGAGTCTGTGGGTCTCTGTGAGTCTATGGGTCTCTGTTTGAGTCTATGTGTCTCTGTGTGAGTATATGGGTCTCTGTGTGAGTTTATGGGTCTCTATGTTAGTCTATGGGTCTATGTGTGAGTCTGTGGATCTCTGTGCGAGTCTATGGGTCTCTGTGTGAGTCTATGGGTCTCTGTGTGAGTCTATGGGTCTCTGTGTGAGTTTATGGGTCTCTGTGTGAGTCTATGGGTCTGTGTGAGTCTGTGGATCTCTGTGTGAGTCTATGGGTCGCTTTGTGAGTCTATGGGTCTCTGTGTGAGTCTGTGGTTCTCTGTGTGAGTCGATGGGTCTCTGTGTGAGTCTATGGGTCTCTGTGTGAGTCTATGGGTCTCTGTGTGAGTCTGTGGGTCTCTGTGTGAGTCTATGGGTCTCTGTGTGAGTCTGTGGGTCTCTGTGTAAGTCTATGGGTCTCTGTGTGAGTCTATGGGTCTCTGTGTGAGTTTATGGGTCTCTGTGTGAGTCTATGGGTCTATGTGTGAGTCTGTGGATTTCTGTGCGAGTCTGTGGGTCTCTGTGTGAGTCTGTGGGTCTCTGTGTGAGTCTGTGGGTCTCTATGTGAGTCTATGGGTCTCTGTGTGAGTCTATGTGTCTCTGTGTGAGTCTATGAGTCTCTGTGTGAGTCTATGTGTCTCTGTGTGAGTCTATGGGTCTCTGTGTGAGTCTATGTGTGAGTCTGTGGATCTCTGTGCGAGTCTGTGGGTGTCTGTGTGAGTCTGTGGGTCTCTGTGTGAGTCTGTGGTTCTCCGTGTGAGTCTGTGGGTCTCTGTGTGAGTCTATGGGTCTCTGTGTGAGTCTGTGGGTCTCTGTGTGAGTCTATGGGTCTCTGTGTGAGTCTGTGGGTCGCTGTGTAAGTCTATGGGTCTCTGTGTGAGTCTATGGGTCTCTGTGTGAGTTTATGGGTCTCTATGTGAGTCTATGTGTGAGTCTGTGGATCTCTGTGCGAGTCTGTGGGTCTCTGTGTGAGTCTGTGGGTCTCTGTGTGAGTCTATGGGTCTCTGTGTGAGTCTGTGGGTCTCTGTGAGTCTATGGGTCTCTGTTTGAGTCTATGTGTCTCTGTGTGAGTATATGGGTCTCTGTGTGAGTTTATGGGTCTCTGTGTTAGTCTATGGGTCTATGTGTGAGTCTGTGGATCTCTGTGCGAGTCTGTGGGTCTCTGTGTGAGTCAATGGGTCTCTGTGTGAGTCTATGGGTCTCTGTGTGAGTCTATGGGTCTCTGTGTGAGTTTATGGGTCTCTGTGTGAGTCTATGGGTCTATGTGTGAGTCTGTAGATCTCTGTGTGAGTCTATGGGTCGCTTTGTGAGTCTATGGGTCTCTGTGTGAGTCTGTGGGTCTCTGTGTGAGTCGATGGGTCTCTGTGTGAGTCTATGGGTCTCTGTGTGAGTCTATGGGTCTCTGTGTGAGTCTATGGGTCTCTGTGTGAGTCTGTGGGTCTCTGTGTGAGTCTATGGGTCTCTGTGTGAGTCTGTGGGTCTCTGTGTAAGTCTATGGGTCTCTGTGTGAGTCTATGGGTCTCTGTGTGAGTTTATGGGTCTCTGTGTGAGTCTATGGGTCTATGTGTGAGTCTGTGGATTTCTGTGCGATTCTGTGGGTCTCTGTGTGAGTCTGTGGGTCTCTGTGTGAGTTTGTGGGTCTCTATGTGAGTCTATGGGTCTCTGTGTGAGTCTATGTGTCTCTGTGTGAGTCTATGAGTCTCTGTGTGAGTCTATGTGTCTCTGTGTGAGTCTATGGGTCTCTGTGTGAGTCTATGGGTCTCTGTGTGAGTCTATGGGTCTCTGTGTGAGTCTATGTGTCTCTGTGTGAGTCTGTGGGACTCTGCTGTGAGTCTATGGGTCTCTGCTGTGTGAGTCTATGGGTCTCTGTGCGAGTCTGTGGGTCTCTGTGCGAGTCTGTGGGTCTCTGTGTGAGTCTATGGGTCTCTGTGTGAGTCTATGGGTCTCTGTGTGAGTCTGTGGGTCTCTGTGTGAGTCTATGGGTCTCTGTGTGAGTCTATGTGTCTCTGTGTGAGTCTATGAGTCTCTGTGTGAGTCTATGTGTCTCTGTGTGAGTCTATGGGTCTCTGTGTGAGTCTATGGGTCTCTGTGTGAGTCTATGGGTCTCTGTGTGAGTCTATGTGTCTCTGTGTGAGTCTGTGGGACTCTGCTGTGAGTCTATGGGTCTCTGCTGTGTGAGTCTATGGGTCTCTGTGCGAGTCTGTGGGTCTCTGTGCGAGTCTGTGGGTCTCTGTGTGAGTCTATGGGTCTCTGTGTGAGTCTATGGGTCTCTGTGTGAGTCTGTGGGTCTCTGTGTGAGTCTATGGGTCTCTGTGTGAGTCTGTGGGTCACTGTGTAAGTCTATGGGCCTCTGTGTGAGTCTATGGGTCTCTGTGTGAGTTTATGGGTCTCTGTGTGAGTCTATGTGTGAGTCTGTGGATCTCTGTGCGAGTCTGTGGGTGTCTGTGTGAGTCTGTGGGTCTCTGTGTGAGTCTGTGGTTCTCCGTGTGAGTCTGTGGGTCTCTGTGGGAGTCTATGGGTCTCTGTGTGAGTCTATGGGTCTCTGTGTGAGTTTATGGGTCTCTGTGTGAGTCTATGGGTCTATGTGTGAGTCTGTGGATTTCTGTGCGAGTCTGTGGGTCTCTGTGTGAGTCTGTGGGTCTCTGTGTGAGTCTGTGGGTCTCTATGTGAGTCTATGGGTCTCTGTGTGAGTCTATGTGTCTCTGTGTGAGTCTATGGGTCTCTGTGTGAGTCTATGTGTCTCTGTGTGAGTCTATGGGTCTCTGTGCGAGTCTGTGGGTCTCTGTGCGAGTCTGTGGGTCTCTGTGTGAGTCTATGGGTCTCTGTGTGAGTCTATGGGTCTCTGTGTGAGTCTGTGGGTCTCTGTGTGAGTCTATGGGTCTCTGTGTGAGTCTGTGGGTCGCTGTGTAAGTCTATGGGTCTCTGTGTGAGTCTATGGGTCTCTGTGTGAGTTTATGGGTCTCTGTGTGAGTCTATGTGTGAGTCTGTGGATCTCTGTGCGAGTCTGTGGGTCTCTGTGTGAGTCTGTGGGTCTCTGTGTGAGTCTATGGGTCTCTGTGTGAGTCTGTGGGTCTCTGTGAGTCTATGGGTCTCTGTTTGAGTCTATGGGTCTCTGTGTGAGTTTATGGGTCTCTGTGTGAGTCTATGGGTCTATGTGTGAGTCTGTGGATCTCTGTGTGAGTCTATGGGTCGCTTTGTGAGTCTATGGGTCTCTGTGTGAGTCTGTGGTTCTCTGTGTGAGTCGATGGGTCTCTGTGTGAGTCTATGGGTCTCTGTGTGAGTCTATGGGTCTCTGTGTGAGTCTATGGGTCTCTGTGTGAGTCTGTGGGTCTCTGTGTGAGTCTATGGGTCTCTGTGTGAGTCTGTGGGTCTCTGTGTAAGTCTATGGGTCTCTGTGTGAGTCTATGGGTCTCTGTGTGAGTTTATGGGTCTCTGTGTGAGTCTATGGGTATATGTGTGAGTCTGTGGATTTCTGTGCGAGTCTGTGGGTCTCTGTGTGAGTCTGTGGGTCTCTGTGTGAGTCTGTGGGTCTCTATGTGAGTCTATGGGTCTCTGTGTGAGTCTATGTGTCTCTGTGTGAGTCTATGAGTCTCTGTGTGAGTCTATGTGTCTCTGTGTGAGTCTATGGGTCTCTGTATGAGTCTATGTGTCTCTGTGTGAGTCTATGGGTCTCTGTGTGAGTCTATGGGTCTCTGTGTGAGTCTATGTGTCTCTGTGTGAGTCTATGGGTCTCTGTGTGAGTCTATGTGTCTCTGTGTGAGTCTATGGGTCTCTGTGTGAGTCTATGTGTCTCTGTGTGAGTCTATGGGTCTCTGTGTGAGTCTATGTGTCTCTGTGTGAGTCTATGGGTCTCTGTGTGAGTCTATGGGTCTCTGCTGTGTGAGTCTATGGGTCTCTGTGCGAGTCTGTGGGTCTCTGTGCGAGTCTGTGGGTCTCTGTGTGAGTCTATGGGTCTCTGCGTGAGTCTATGGGTCTCTGCTGTGTGAGTCTATGGGTCTCTGTGCGAGTCTGTGGGTCTCTGTGCGAGTCTATGTTGAATCTATGGGTCTCTGTGTGAGTTTATGGGTCTCTGTGTTAGTCTATGGGTCTCTGTGTGAGTCTGTGGATCTCTGTGCGAGTCTGTGGGTCTCTGTGTGAGTCTGTGGGTCTCTGTGTGAGTCTATGGGTCTCTGTGTGAGTCTGTGGGTCTCTGTGTGAGTCTATGGGTCTCTGTGTGAGTCTATGTGTCTCTGTGTGAGTCTATGGGTCTCTGTGTGAGTCTATGTGTCTCTGTGTGAGTCTATGGGTCTCTGTGTGAGTCTGTGGGTCTCTGTGTGAGTCTATGGGTCTCTGTGTGAGTGTGTGGGTCTCTGTGTGAGTCTATGTGTCTCTGCGTGAATCTATGGGTCTCTGTGTGAGTCTATGGGTCTCTGTGTGAGTCTATGGGTCTCTGTGTGAGTCTATGTGTCTCTGTGTGAGTCTATGGGTCTCTGTGTGAGTTTATGGGTCTCTGTGTGAGTCTATGGGTCTATGTGTGAGTCTGTGGATCTCTGTGTGAGTCTATGGGTCGCTTTGTGATTCTATGGGTCTCTGTGTGAGTCTGTGGGTCTCTGTGTGAGTCGATGGGTCTCTGTGTGAGTCTATGGGTCTCTGTGTGAGTCTATGGGTCTCTGTGTGAGTCTATGGGTCTCTGTGTGAGTCTGTGGGTCTCTGTGTGAGTCTATGGGTCTCTGTGTGAGTCTGTGGGTCTCTGTGTAAGTCTATGGGTCTCTGTGTGAGTCTATGGGTCTCTGTGTGAGTTTATGGGCCTCTGTGTGAGTCTATGGGTCTATGTGTGAGTCTGTGGATTTCTGTGCGAGTCTGTGGGTCTCTGTGTGAGTCTGTGGGTCTCTGTGTGAGTCTGTGGGTCTCTATGTGAGTCTATGGGTCTCTGTGTGAGTCTATGGGTCTCTGTGTGAGTCTGTGGGACTCTGCTGTGAGTCTATGGGTCTCTGCTGTGTGAGTCTATGGGTCTCTGTGCGAGTCTGTGGGTCTCTGTGCGAGTCTGTGGGTCTCTGTGTGAGTCTATGGGTCTCTGTGTGAGTCTATGGGTCTCTGTGTGAGTCTGTGGGTCTCTGTGTGAGTCTATGGGTCTCTGTGTGAGTCTGTGGGTCGCTGTGTAAGTCTATGGGTCTCTGTGTGAGTCTATGGGTCTCTGTGTGAGTTTATGGGTCTCTGTGTGAGTCTATGTGTGAGTCTGTGGATCTCTGTGCGAGTCTGTGGGTTTCTGTGTGAGTCTGTGGGTCTCTGTGTGAGTCTATGGGTCTCTGTGTGAGTCTGTGGGTCTCTGTGAGTCTATGGGTCTCTGTTTGAGTCTATGTGTCTCTGTGTGAGTATATGGGTCTCTGTGTGAGTATTATGGGTCTCTGTGTTAGTCTATGGGTCTATGTGTGAGTCTGTGGATCTCTGTGCGAGTCTATGGGTCTCTGTGTGAGTCAATGGGTCTCTGTGTGAGTCTATGGGTCTCTGTGTGAGTCTATGGGTCTCTGTGTGAGTTTATGGGTCTCTGTGTGAGTCTATGGGTCTATGTGTGAGTCTGTGGATCTCTGTGTGAGTCTATGGGTCGCTTTGTGAGTCTATGGGTCTCTGTGTGAGTCTGTGGTTCTCTGTGTGAGTCGATGGGTCTCTGTGTGAGTCTATGGGTCTCTGTGTGAGTCTATGGGTCTCTGTGTGAGTCTATGGGTCTCTGTGTGAGTCTGTGGGTCTCTGTGTGAGTCTATGGGTCTCTGTGTGAGTCTGTGGGTCTCTGTGTAAGTCTATGGGTCTCTGTGTGAGTCTATGGGTCTCTGTGTGAGTTTATGGGTCTCTGTGTGAGTCTATGGGTATATGTGTGAGTCTGTGGATTTCTGTGCGAGTCTGTGGGTCTCTGTGTGAGTCTGTGGGTCTCTGTGTGAGTCTGTGGGTCTCTATGTGAGTCTATGGGTCTCTGTGTGAGTCTATGTGTCTCTGTGTGAGTCTATGAGTCTCTGTGTGAGTCTATGTGTCTCTGTGTGAGTCTATGGGTCTCTGTATGAGTCTATGTGTCTCTGTGTGAGTCTATGGGTCTCTGTGTGAGTCTATGTGTCTCTGTGTGAGTCTATGGGTCTCTGTGTGAGTCTATGGGTCTCTGTGTGAATCTATGGGTCTCTGTGTGAGTTTATGGGTCTCTGTGTTAGTCTATGGGTCTCTGTGCGAGTATGTGGGTCTCTGTGTGAGTCTGTGGGTCTCTGTGTGAGTCTATGGGTCTCTGTGTGAGTCTGTGGGGTCTCTGTGTGAGTCTATGGGTCTCTGTGTGAGTCTATGTGTCTCTGTGTGAGTCTATGGGTCTCTTTTTGAGTCTATGTGTCTCTGTGTGAGTCTATGGGTCTCTGTGTGAGTCTGTGGGTCTCTGTGTGAGTCTATGGGTCTCTGTGTGAGTCTGTGGGTCTCTGTGTGAGTCTATGTGTCTCTGCGTGAATCTATGGGTCTCTGTGTGAGTCTATGGGTCTCTGTGTGAGTCTATGGGTCTCTGTGTGAGTCTATGTGTCTCTGTGTGAGTCTATGGGTCTCTGTGTGAGTTTATGGGTCTCTGTGTGAGTCTATGGGTCTATGTGTGAGTCTGTGGATCTCTGTGTGAGTCTATGGGTCGCTTTGTGAGTCTATGGGTCTCTGTGTGAGTCTGTGGGTCTCTGTGTGAGTCTATGGGTCTCTGTGTGAGTCTATGGGTCTCTGTGTGAGTCTATGGGTCTCTGTGTGAGTCTATGGGTCTCTGTGTGAGTCTGTGGGTCTCTGTGTAAGTCTATGGGTCTCTGTGTGAGTCTATGGGTCTCTGTGTGAGTTTATGGGTCTCTGTGTGAGTCTATGGGTCTATGTGTGAGTCTGTGGATTTCTGTGCGAGTCTGTGGGTCTCTGTGTGAGTCTGTGGGTGTCTGTGTGAGTCTGTGGGTCTCTATGTGAGTCTATGGGTCTCTGTGTGAGTCTATGGGTCTCTGTGTGAGTCTGTGGGACTCTGCTGTGAGTCTATGAGTCTCTGCTGTGTGAGTCTATGGGTCTCTGTGCGAGTCTGTGGGTCTCTGTGCGAGTCTGTGGGTCTCTGTGTGAGTCTATGGGTCTCTGTGTGAGTCTATGGGTCTCTGTGTGAGTCTGTGGGTCTCTGTGTGAGTCTATGGGTCTCTGTGTGAGTCTGTGGGTCGCTGTGTAAGTCTATGGGTCTCTGTGTGAGTCTATGCGTCTCTGTGTGAGTTTATGGGTCTCTGTGTGAGTCTATGTGTGAGTCTGTGGAACTCTGTGCGAGTCTGTGGGTTTCTGTGTGAGTCTGTGGGTCTCTGTGTGAGTCTATGGGTCTCTGTGTGAGTCTGTGGGTCTCTGTGAGTCTATGGGTCTCTGTGTGAGTCTGTGGGTCTCTGTGTGAGTCTGTGGGTCTCTGTGTGAGTCTATGGGTCTCTGTGTGAGTCTATGCGTCTCTGTGTGAGTCTATGTGTCTCTGTGTGAGTCTATGTGTCTCTGTGTGAGTCTATGGGTCTCTGTGTGAGTCTATGGGTCTCTGTGTGAGTCTATGTGTCTCTGTGTGAGTCTGTAGGTCTCTGTGTGAGTCTATGTGTCTCTGTGTGAGTCTATGGGTCTCTGTGTGAGTTTATGGGTCTCTGTGTGAGTCTATGGGTCTATGTGTGAGTCTGTGGATCTCTGTGTGAGTCTATGGGTCGCTTTGTGAGTCTATGGGTCTCTGTGTGAGTCTGTGGGTCTCTGTGTGAGTCGATGGGTCTCTGTGTGAGTCTATGGGTCTCTGTGTGAGTCTATGGGTCTCTGTGTGAGTCTATGGGTCTCTGTGTGAGTCTGTGGGCCTCTGTGTGAGTCTATGGGTCTCTGTGTGAGTCTGTGGGTCTCTGTGTAAGTCTATGGGTCTCTGTGTGAGTCTATGGGTCTCTGTGTGAGTTTATGGGTCTCTGTGTGAGTCTATGGGTCTATGTGTGAGTCTGTGGATTTCTGTGCTAGTCTGTGGGTCTCTGTGTGAGTCTGTGGGTCTCTGTGTGAGTCTGTGGGTCTCTATGTGAGTCTATGGGTCTCTGTGTGAGTCTATGGGTCTCTGTGTGAGTCTGTGGGACTCTGCTGTGAGTCTATGGGTCTCTGCTGTGTGAGTCTATGGGTCTCTGTGCGAGTCTGTGGGTCTCTGTGCGAGTCTGTGGGTCTCTGTGTGAGTCTATGGGTCTCTGTGTGAGTCTATGGGTCTCTGTGTGAGTCTGTGGGTCTCTGTGTGAGTCTATGGGTCTCTGTGTGAGTCTGTGGGTCGCTGTGTAAGTCTATGGGTCTCTGTGTGAGTCTATGGGTCTCTGTGTGAGTTTATGGGTCTCTGTGTGAGTCTATGTGTGAGTCTGTGGATCTCTGTGCGAGTCTGTGGGTTTCTGTGTGAGTCTGTGGGTCTCTGTGTGAGTCTATGGGTCTCTGTGTGAGTCTGTGGGTCTCTGTGAGTCTATGGGTCTCTGTGGGAGTCTATGGGTCTCTGTGTGAATCTATGGGTCTCTGTGTGAGTTTATGGGTCTCTGTGTTAGTCTATGGGTCTCTGTGTGAGTCTGTGGATCTCTGTGCGAGTCTGTGGGTCTCTGTGTGAGTCTGTGGGTCTCTGTGTGAGTCTATGGGTCTCTGTGTGAGTCTGTGGGTCTCTGTGTGAGTCTATGGGTCTCTGTGTGAGTCTATGTGTCTCTGTGTGAGTCTATGGGTCTCTGTGTGAGTCTATGTGTCTCTGTGTGAGTCTATGGGTCTCTGTGTGAGTTTATGGGTCTCTGTGTGAGTCTCTGGGTCTCTGTGTGAGTCTATGTGTCTCTGCGTGAATCTATGGGTCTCTGTGTGAGTCTATGGGTCTCTGTGTGAGTCTATGGGTCTCTGTGTGAGTCTATGTGACTCTGTGTGAGTCTATGGGTCTCTGTGTGAGTTTATGGGTCTTTGTGTGAATCTATGGGTCTATGTGTGAGTCTGTGGATCTCTGTGTGAGTCTATGGGTCGCTTTGTGAGTCTATGGGTCTCTGTGTGAGTCTGTGGGTCTCTGTGTGAGTCTATGGGTCTCTGTGTGAGTCTGTGGGTCTCTGTGAGTCTATGGGTCTCTGTTTGAGTCTATGTGTCTCTGTGTGAGTATATGGGTCTCTGTGTGAGTTTATGGGTCTCTATGTTAGTCTATGGGTCTATGTGTGAGTCTGTGGATCTCTGTGCGAGTCTATGGGTCTCTGTGTGAGTCTATGGGTCTCTGTGTGAGTCTATGGGTCTCTGTGTGAGTTTATGGGTCTCTGTGTGAGTCTATGGGTCTATGTGTGAGTCTGTGGATCTCTGTGTGAGTCTATGGGTCGCTTTGTGAGTCTATGGGTCTCTGTGTGAGTCTGTGGTTCTCTGTGTGAGTCGATGGGTCTCTGTGTGAGTCTATGGGTCTCTGTGTGAGTCTATGGGTCTCTGTGTGAGTCTGTGGGTCTCTGTGTGAGTCTATGGGTCTCTGTGTGAGTCTGTGGGTCTCTGTGTAAGTCTATGGGTCTCTGTGTGAGTCTATGGGTCTCTGTGTGAGTTTATGGGTCTCTGTGTGAGTCTATGGGTCTATGTGTGAGTCTGTGGATTTCTGTGCGAGTCTATGGGTCTCTGTGCGAGTCTGTGGGTCTCTGTGCGAGTCTATGTTGAATCTATGGGTCTCTGTGTGAGTTTATGGGTCTCTGTGTTAGTCTATGGGTCTCTGTGTGAGTCTGTGGATCTCTGTGCGAGTCTGTGGGTCTCTGTGTGAGTCTGTGGGTCTCTGTGTGAGTCTATGGGTCTCTGTGTGAGTCTGTGGGTCTCTGTGTGAGTCTATGGGTCTCTGTGTGAGTCTATGTGTCTCTGTGTGAGTCTATGGGTCTCTGTGTGAGTCTATGTGTCTCTGTGTGAGTCTATGGGTCTCTGTGTGAGTCTGTGGGTCTCTGTGTGAGTCTATGGGTCTCTGTGTGAGTGTGTGGGTCTCTGTGTGAGTCTATGTGTCTCTGCGTGAATCTATGGGTCTCTGTGTGAGTCTATGGGTCTCTGTGTGAGTCTATGGGTCTCTGTGTGAGTCTATGTGTCTCTGTGTGAGTCTATGGGTCTCTGTGTGAGTTTATGGGTCTCTGTGTGAGTCTATGGGTCTATGTGTGAGTCTGTGGATCTCTGTGTGAGTCTATGGGTCGCTTTGTGATTCTATGGGTCTCTGTGTGAGTCTGTGGGTCTCTGTGTGAGTCGATGGGTCTCTGTGTGAGTCTATGGGTCTCTGTGTGAGTCTATGGGTCTCTGTGTGAGTCTATGGGTCTCTGTGTGAGTCTGTGGGTCTCTGTGTGAGTCTATGGGTCTCTGTGTGAGTCTGTGGGTCTCTGTGTAAGTCTATGGGTCTCTGTGTGAGTCTATGGGTCTCTGTGTGAGTTTATGGGCCTCTGTGTGAGTCTATGGGTCTATGTGTGAGTCTGTGGATTTCTGTGCGAGTCTGTGGGTCTCTGTGTGAGTCTGTGGGTCTCTGTGTGAGTCTGTGGGTCTCTATGTGAGTCTATGGGTCTCTGTGTGAGTCTATGGGTCTCTGTGTGAGTCTGTGGGACTCTGCTGTGAGTCTATGGGTCTCTGCTGTGTGAGTCTATGGGTCTCTGTGCGAGTCTGTGGGTCTCTGTGCGAGTCTGTGGGTCTCTGTGTGAGTCTATGGGTCTCTGTGTGAGTCTATGGGTCTCTGTGTGAGTCTGTGGGTCTCTGTGTGAGTCTATGGGTCTCTGTGTGAGTCTGTGGGTCGCTGTGTAAGTCTATGGGTCTCTGTGTGAGTCTATGGGTCTCTGTGTGAGTTTATGGGTCTCTGTGTGAGTCTATGTGTGAGTCTGTGGATCTCTGTGCGAGTCTGTGGGTTTCTGTGTGAGTCTGTGGGTCTCTGTGTGAGTCTATGGGTCTCTGTGTGAGTCTGTGGGTCTCTGTGAGTCTATGGGTCTCTGTTTGAGTCTGTGTCTCTGTGTGAGTATATGGGTCTCTGTGTGAGTATTATGGGTCTCTGTGTTAGTCTATGGGTCTATGTGTGAGTCTGTGGATCTCTGTGCGAGTCTATGGGTCTCTGTGTGAGTCAATGGGTCTCTGTGTGAGTCTATGGGTCTCTGTGTGAGTCTATGGGTCTCTGTGTGAGTTTATGGGTCTCTGTGTGAGTCTATGGGTCTATGTGTGAGTCTGTGGATCTCTGTGTGAGTCTATGGGTCGCTTTGTGAGTCTATGGGTCTCTGTGTGAGTCTGTGGTTCTCTGTGTGAGTCGATGGGTCTCTGTGTGAGTCTATGGGTCTCTGTGTGAGTCTATGGGTCTCTGTGTGAGTCTATGGGTCTCTGTGTGAGTCTGTGGGTCTCTGTGTGAGTCTATGGGTCTCTGTGTGAGTCTGTGGGTCTCTGTGTAAGTCTATGGGTCTCTGTGTGAGTCTATGGGTCTCTGTGTGAGTTTATGGGTCTCTGTGTGAGTCTATGGGTATATGTGTGAGTCTGTGGATTTCTGTGCGAGTCTGTGGGTCTCTGTGTGAGTCTGTGGGTCTCTGTGTGAGTCTGTGGGTCTCTATGTGAGTCTATGGGTCTCTGTGTGAGTCTATGTGTCTCTGTGTGAGTCTATGAGTCTCTGTGTGAGTCTATGTGTCTCTGTGTGAGTCTATGGGTCTCTGTATGAGTCTATGTGTCTCTGTGTGAGTCTATGGGTCTCTGTGTGAGTCTATGTGTCTCTGTGTGAGTCTATGGGTCTCTGTGTGAGTCTATGGGTCTCTGTGTGAATCTATGGGTCTCTGTGTGAGTTTATGGGTCTCTGTGTTAGTCTATGGGTCTCTGTGCGAGTATGTGGGTCTCTGTGTGAGTCTGTGGGTCTCTGTGTGAGTCTATGGGTCTCTGTGTGAGTCTGTGGGGTCTCTGTGTGAGTCTATGGGTCTCTGTGTGAGTCTATGTGTCTCTGTGTGAGTCTATGGGTCTCTTTTTGAGTCTATGTGTCTCTGTGTGAGTCTATGGGTCTCTGTGTGAGTCTGTGGGTCTCTGTGTGAGTCTATGGGTCTCTGTGTGAGTCTGTGGGTCTCTGTGTGAGTCTATGTGTCTCTGCGTGAATCTATGGGTCTCTGTGTGAGTCTATGGGTCTCTGTGTGAGTCTATGGGTCTCTGTGTGAGTCTATGTGTCTCTGTGTGAGTCTATGGGTCTCTGTGTGAGTTTATGGGTCTCTGTGTGAGTCTATGGGTCTATGTGTGAGTCTGTGGATCTCTGTGTGAGTCTATGGGTCGCTTTGTGAGTCTATGGGTCTCTGTGTGAGTCTGTGGGTCTCTGTGTGAGTCTATGGGTCTCTGTGTGAGTCTATGGGTCTCTGTGTGAGTCTATGGGTCTCTGTGTGAGTCTATGGGTCTCTGTGTGAGTCTGTGGGTCTCTGTGTAAGTCTATGGGTCTCTGTGTGAGTCTATGGGTCTCTGTGTGAGTTTATGGGTCTCTGTGTGAGTCTATGGGTCTATGTGTGAGTCTGTGGATTTCTGTGCGAGTCTGTGGGTCTCTGTGTGAGTCTGTGGGTGTCTGTGTGAGTCTGTGGGTCTCTATGTGAGTCTATGGGTCTCTGTGTGAGTCTATGGGTCTCTGTGTGAGTCTGTGGGACTCTGCTGTGAGTCTATGAGTCTCTGCTGTGTGAGTCTATGGGTCTCTGTGCGAGTCTGTGGGTCTCTGTGCGAGTCTGTGGGTCTCTGTGTGAGTCTATGGGTCTCTGTGTGAGTCTATGGGTCTCTGTGTGAGTCTGTGGGTCTCTGTGTGAGTCTATGGGTCTCTGTGTGAGTCTGTGGGTCGCTGTGTAAGTCTATGGGTCTCTGTGTGAGTCTATGCGTCTCTGTGTGAGTTTATGGGTCTCTGTGTGAGTCTATGTGTGAGTCTGTGGAACTCTGTGCGAGTCTGTGGGTTTCTGTGTGAGTCTGTGGGTCTCTGTGTGAGTCTATGGGTCTCTGTGTGAGTCTGTGGGTCTCTGTGAGTCTATGGGTCTCTGTGTGAGTCTGTGGGTCTCTGTGTGAGTCTGTGGGTCTCTGTGTGAGTCTATGGGTCTCTGTGTGAGTCTATGCGTCTCTGTGTGAGTCTATGTGTCTCTGTGTGAGTCTATGTGTCTCTGTGTGAGTCTATGGGTCTCTGTGTGAGTCTATGGGTCTCTGTGTGAGTCTATGTGTCTCTGTGTGAGTCTGTAGGTCTCTGTGTGAGTCTATGTGTCTCTGTGTGAGTCTATGGGTCTCTGTGTGAGTTTATGGGTCTCTGTGTGAGTCTATGGGTCTATGTGTGAGTCTGTGGATCTCTGTGTGAGTCTATGGGTCGCTTTGTGAGTCTATGGGTCTCTGTGTGAGTCTGTGGGTCTCTGTGTGAGTCGATGGGTCTCTGTGTGAGTCTATGGGTCTCTGTGTGAGTCTATGGGTCTCTGTGTGAGTCTATGGGTCTCTGTGTGAGTCTGTGGGCCTCTGTGTGAGTCTATGGGTCTCTGTGTGAGTCTGTGGGTCTCTGTGTAAGTCTATGGGTCTCTGTGTGAGTCTATGGGTCTCTGTGTGAGTTTATGGGTCTCTGTGTGAGTCTATGGGTCTATGTGTGAGTCTGTGGATTTCTGTGCTAGTCTGTGGGTCTCTGTGTGAGTCTGTGGGTCTCTGTGTGAGTCTGTGGGTCTCTATGTGAGTCTATGGGTCTCTGTGTGAGTCTATGGGTCTCTGTGTGAGTCTGTGGGACTCTGCTGTGAGTCTATGGGTCTCTGCTGTGTGAGTCTATGGGTCTCTGTGCGAGTCTGTGGGTCTCTGTGCGAGTCTGTGGGTCTCTGTGTGAGTCTATGGGTCTCTGTGTGAGTCTATGGGTCTCTGTGTGAGTCTGTGGGTCTCTGTGTGAGTCTATGGGTCTCTGTGTGAGTCTGTGGGTCGCTGTGTAAGTCTATGGGTCTCTGTGTGAGTCTATGGGTCTCTGTGTGAGTTTATGGGTCTCTGTGTGAGTCTATGTGTGAGTCTGTGGATCTCTGTGCGAGTCTGTGGGTTTCTGTGTGAGTCTGTGGGTCTCTGTGTGAGTCTATGGGTCTCTGTGTGAGTCTGTGGGTCTCTGTGAGTCTATGGGTCTCTGTGGGAGTCTATGGGTCTCTGTGTGAATCTATGGGTCTCTGTGTGAGTTTATGGGTCTCTGTGTTAGTCTATGGGTCTCTGTGTGAGTCTGTGGATCTCTGTGCGAGTCTGTGGGTCTCTGTGTGAGTCTGTGGGTCTCTGTGTGAGTCTATGGGTCTCTGTGTGAGTCTGTGGGTCTCTGTGTGAGTCTATGGGTCTCTGTGTGAGTCTATGTGTCTCTGTGTGAGTCTATGGGTCTCTGTGTGAGTCTATGTGTCTCTGTGTGAGTCTATGGGTCTCTGTGTGAGTTTATGGGTCTCTGTGTGAGTCTCTGGGTCTCCGTGTGAGTCTATGTGTCTCTGCGTGAATCTATGGGTCTCTGTGTGAGTCTATGGGTCTCTGTGTGAGTCTATGGGTCTCTGTGTGAGTCTATGTGACTCTGTGTGAGTCTATGGGTCTCTGTGTGAGTTTATGGGTCTTTGTGTGAATCTATGGGTCTATGTGTGAGTCTGTGGATCTCTGTGTGAGTCTATGGGTCGCTTTGTGAGTCTATGGGTCTCTGTGTGAGTCTGTGGGTCTCTGTGTGAGTCTATGGGTCTCTGTGTGAGTCTGTGGGTCTCTGTGAGTCTATGGGTCTCTGTTTGAGTCTATGTGTCTCTGTGTGAGTATATGGGTCTCTGTGTGAGTTTATGGGTCTCTATGTTAGTCTATGGGTCTATGTGTGAGTCTGTGGATCTCTGTGCGAGTCTATGGGTCTCTGTGTGAGTCTATGGGTCTCTGTGTGAGTCTATGGGTCTCTGTGTGAGTTTATGGGTCTCTGTGTGAGTCTATGGGTCTATGTGTGAGTCTGTGGATCTCTGTGTGAGTCTATGGGTCGCTTTGTGAGTCTATGGGTCTCTGTGTGAGTCTGTGGTTCTCTGTGTGAGTCGATGGGTCTCTGTGTGAGTCTATGGGTCTCTGTGTGAGTCTATGGGTCTCTGTGTGAGTCTGTGGGTCTCTGTGTGAGTCTATGGGTCTCTGTGTGAGTCTGTGGGTCTCTGTGTAAGTCTATGGGTCTCTGTGTGAGTCTATGGGTCTCTGTGTGAGTTTATGGGTCTCTGTGTGAGTCTATGGGTCTATGTGTGAGTCTGTGGATTTCTGTGCGAGTCTGTGGGTCTCTGTGTGAGTCTGTGGGTCTCTGTGTGAGTCTGTGGGTCTCTATGTGAGTCTATGGGTCTCTGTGTGAGTCTATGTGTCTCTGTGTGAGTCTATGAGTCTCTGTGTGAGTCTATGTGTCTCTGTGTGAGTCTATGGGTCTCTGTGTGAGTCTATGTGTGAGTCTGTGGATCTCTGTGCGAGTCTGTGGGTGTCTGTGTGAGTCTGTGGGTCTCTGTGTGAGTCTGTGGTTCTCCGTGTGAGTCTGTGGGTCTCTGTGTGAGTCTATGGGTCTCTGTGTGAGTCTGTGGGTCTCTGTGTGAGTCTATGGGTCTCTGTGTGAGTCTGTGGGTCGCTGTGTAAGTCTATGGGTCTCTGTGTGAGTCTATGGGTCTCTGTGTGAGTTTATGGGTCTCTATGTGAGTCTATGTGTGAGTCTGTGGATCTCTGTGCGAGTCTGTGGGTCTCTGTGTGAGTCTGTGGGTCTCTGTGTGAGTCTATGGGTCTCTGTGTGAGTCTGTGGGTCTCTGTGAGTCTATGGGTCTCTGTTTGAGTCTATGTGTCTCTGTGTGAGTATATGGGTCTCTGTGTGAGTTTATGGGTCTCTGTGTTAGTCTATGGGTCTATGTGTGAGTCTGTGGATCTCTGTGCGAGTCTGTGGGTCTCTGTGTGAGTCAATGGGTCTCTGTGTGAGTCTATGGGTCTCTGTGTGAGTCTATGGGTCTCTGTGTGAGTTTATGGGTCTCTGTGTGAGTCTATGGGTCTATGTGTGAGTCTGTAGATCTCTGTGTGAGTCTATGGGTCGCTTTGTGAGTCTATGGGTCTCTGTGTGAGTCTGTGGGTCTCTGTGTGAGTCTGTGGGTCTCTGTGTGAGTCTATGGGTCTCTGTGTGAGTTTATGGGTCTCTGTGTGAGTCTATGGGTCTATGTGTGAGTCTGTAGATCTCTTTGTGAGTCTATGGGTCGCTTTGTGAGTCTATGGGTCTCTGTGTGAGTCTGTGGGTCTCTGTGTGAGTCTGTGGGTCTCTGTGTGAGTCTATGGGTCTCTGTGTGAGTCTGTGGGTCTCTGTGTAAGTCTATGGGTCTCTGTGTGAGTCTATGGGTCTCTGTGTGAGTTTATGGGTCTCTGTGTGAGTCTATGGGTCTATGTGTGAGTCTGTGGATTTCTGTGCGATTCTGTGGGTCTCTGTGTGAGTCTGTGGGTCTCTGTGTGAGTTTGTGGGTCTCTATGTGAGTCTATGGGTCTCTGTGTGAGTCTATGTGTCTCTGTGTGAGTCTATGAGTCTCTGTGTGAGTCTATGTGTCTCTGTGTGAGTCTATGGGTCTCTGTGTGAGTCTATGGGTCTCTGTGTGAGTCTATGGGTCTCTGTGTGAGTCTATGTGTCTCTGTGTGAGTCTGTGGGACTCTGCTGTGAGTCTATGGGTCTCTGCTGTGTGAGTCTATGGGTCTCTGTGCGAGTCTGTGGGTCTCTGTGCGAGTCTGTGGGTCTCTGTGTGAGTCTATGGGTCTCTGTGTGAGTCTATGGGTCTCTGTGTGAGTCTGTGGGTCTCTGTGTGAGTCTATGGGTCTCTGTGTGAGTCTATGTGTCTCTGTGTGAGTCTATGAGTCTCTGTGTGAGTCTATGTGTCTCTGTGTGAGTCTATGGGTCTCTGTGTGAGTCTATGGGTCTCTGTGTGAGTCTATGGGTCTCTGTGTGAGTCTATGTGTCTCTGTGTGAGTCTGTGGGACTCTGCTGTGAGTCTATGGGTCTCTGCTGTGTGAGTCTATGGGTCTCTGTGCGAGTCTGTGGGTCTCTGTGCGAGTCTGTGGGTCTCTGTGTGAGTCTATGGGTCTCTGTGTGAGTCTATGGGTCTCTGTGTGAGTCTGTGGGTCTCTGTGTGAGTCTATGGGTCTCTGTGTGAGTCTGTGGGTCACTGTGTAAGTCTATGGGCCTCTGTGTGAGTCTATGGGTCTCTGTGTGAGTTTATGGGTCTCTGTGTGAGTCTATGTGTGAGTCTGTGGATCTCTGTGCGAGTCTGTGGGTGTCTGTGTGAGTCTGTGGGTCTCTGTGTGAGTCTGTGGTTCTCCGTGTGAGTCTGTGGGTCTCTGTGGGAGTCTATGGGTCTCTGTGTGAGTCTATGGGTCTCTGTGTGAGTTTATGGGTCTCTGTGTGAGTCTATGGGTCTATGTGTGAGTCTGTGGATTTCTGTGCGAGTCTGTGGGTCTCTGTGTGAGTCTGTGGGTCTCTGTGTGAGTCTGTGGGTCTCTATGTGAGTCTATGGGTCTCTGTGTGAGTCTATGTGTCTCTGTGTGAGTCTATGGGTCTCTGTGTGAGTCTATGTGTCTCTGTGTGAGTCTATGGGTCTCTGTGCGAGTCTGTGGGTCTCTGTGCGAGTCTGTGGGTCTCTGTGCGAGTCTATGGGTCTCTGTGTGAGTCTATGGGTCTCTGTGTGAGTCTGTGGGTCTCTGTGTGAGTCTATGGGTCTCTGTGTGAGTCTGTGGGTCGCTGTGTAAGTCTATGGGTCTCTGTGTGAGTCTATGGGTCTCTGTGTGAGTTTATGGGTCTCTGTGTGAGTCTATGTGTGAGTCTGTGGATCTCTGTGCGAGTCTGTGGGTCTCTGTGTGAGTCTGTGGGTCTCTGTGTGAGTCTATGGGTCTCTGTGTGAGTCTGTGGGTCTCTGTGAGTCTATGGGTCTCTGTTTGAGTCTATGTGTCTCTGTGTGAGTATATGGGTCTCTGTGTGAGTTTATGGGTCTCTGTGTTAGTCTATGGGTCTATGTGTGAGTCTGTGGATCTCTGTGCGAGTCTGTGGGTCTCTGTGTGAGTCAATGGGTCTCTGTGTGAGTCTATGGGTCTCTGTGTGAGTCTATGGGTCTCTGTGTGAGTTTATGGGTCTCTGTGTGAGTCTATGGGTCTATGTGTGAGTCTGTAGATCTCTGTGTGAGTCTATGGGTCGCTTTGTGAGTCTATGGGTCTCTGTGTGAGTCTATGGGTCTCTGTGTGAGTCTATGGGTCTCTGTGTGAGTCTGTGGGTCTCTGTGTGAGTCTATGGGTCTCTGTGTGAGTCTGTGGGTCTCTGTGTAAATCTATGGGTCTCTGTGTGAGTCTATGGGTCTCTGTGTGAGTTTATGGGTCTCTGTGTGAGTCTATGGGTCTATGTGTGAGTCTGTGGATTTCTGTGCGAGTCTGTGGGTCTCTGTGTGAGTCTGTGGGTCTCTGTGTGAGTCTGTGGGTCTCTATGTGAGTCTATGGGTCTCTGTGTGAGTCTATGTGTCTCTGTGTGAGTCTATGAGTCTCTGTGTGAGTCTATGTGTCTCTGTGTGAGTCTATGGGTCTCTGTGTGAGTCTATGGGTCTCTGTGTGAGTCTATGGGTCTCTGTGTGAGTCTATGTGTCTCTGTGTGAGTCTGTGGGACTCTGCTGTGAGTCTATGGGTCTCTGCTGTGTGAGTCTATGGGTCTCTGTGCGAGTCTGTGGGTCTCTGTGCGAGTCTGTGGGTCTCTGTGTGAGTCTATGGGTCTCTGTGTGAGTCTATGGGTCTCTGTGTGAGTCTGTGGGTCTCTGTGTGAGTCTATGGGTCTCTGTGTGAGTCTATGTGTCTCTGTGTGAGTCTATGAGTCTCTGTGTGAGTCTATGTGTCTCTGTGTGAGTCTATGGGTCTCTGTGTGAGTCTATGGGTCTCTGTGTGAGTCTATGGGTCTCTGTGTGAGTCTATGTGTCTCTGTGTGAGTCTGTGGGACTCTGCTGTGAGTCTATGGGTCTTTGCTGTGTGAGTCTATGGGTCTCTGTGCGAGTCTGTGGGTCTCTGTGCGAGTCTGTGGGTCTCTGTGTGAGTCTATGGGTCTCTGTGTGAGTCTATGGGTCTCTGTGTGAGTCTGTGGGTCTCTGTGTGAGTCTATGGGTCTCTGTGTGAGTCTGTGGGTCACTGTGTAAGTCTATGGGTCTCTGTGTGAGTCTATGGGTCTCTGTGTGAGTTTATGGGTCTCTGTGTGAGTCTATGTGTGAGTCTGTGGATCTCTGTGCGAGTCTGTGGGTGTCTGTGTGAGTCTGTGGGTCTCTGTGTGAGTCTGTGGTTCTCCGTGTGAGTCTGTGGGTCTCTGTGTGAGTCTATGTGTCTCTGTGTGAGTCTATGGGTCTCTGTGTGAGTCTATGGGTCTCTGTGGGAGTCTATGGGTCTCTGTGTGAATCTATGGGTCTCTGTGTGAGTTTATGGGTCTCTGTGTTAGTCTATGGGTCTCTGTGTGAGTCTGTGGATCTCTGTGCGAGTCTGTGGGTCTCTGTGTGAGTCTGTGGGTCTCTGTGTGAGTCTATGGGTCTCTGTGTGAGTCTGTGGGTCTCTGTGTGAGTCTATGGGTCTCTGTGTGAGTCTATGTGTCTCTGTGTGAGTCTATGGGTCTCTGTGTGAGTCTATGTGTCTCTGTGTGAGTCTATGGGTCTCTGTGTGAGTTTATGGGTCTCTGTGTGAGTCTCTGGGTCTCTGTGTGAGTCTATGTGTCTCTGCGTGAATCTATGGGTCTCTGTGTGAGTCTATGGGTCTCTGTGTGAGTCTATGGGTCTCTGTGTGAGTCTATGTGACTCTGTGTGAGTCTATGGGTCTCTGTGTGAGTTTATGGGTCTTTGTGTGAATCTATGGGTCTATGTGTGAGTCTGTGGATCTCTGTGTGAGTCTATGGGTCGCTTTGTGAGTCTATGGGTCTCTGTGTGAGTCTGTGGGTCTCTGTGTGAGTCGATGGGTCTCTGTGTGAGTCTATGGGTCTCTGTGTGAGTCTATGGGTCTCTGTGTGAGTCTATGGGTCTCTGTGTGAGTCTGTGGGTCTCTGTGTGAGTCTATGGGCCTCTGTGTGAGTCTGTGGGTCTCTGTGTAAGTCTATGGGTCTCTGTGTGAGTCTATGGGTCTCTGTGTGAGTTTATGGGTCTCTGTGTGAGTCTATGGGTCTATGTGTGAGTCTGTGGATTTCTGTGCGAGTCTGTGGGTCTCTGTGTGAGTCTGTGGGTCTCTGTGTGAGTCTGTGGGTCTCTATGTGAGTCTATGGGTCTCTGTGTGAGTCTATGTGTCTCTGTGTGAGTCTATGAGTCTCTGTGTGAGTCTATGTGTCTCTGTGTGAGTCTATGGGTCTCTGTGCGAGTCTGTGGGTCTCTGTGCGAGTCTGTGGGTCTCTGTGTGAGTCAATGGGTCTCTGTGTGAGTCTATGGGTCTCTGTGTGAGTCTGTGGGTCTCTGTGTGAGTCTATGGGTCTCTGTGTGAGTCTGTGGGTCGCTGTGTAAGTCTATGGGTCTCTGTGTGAGTCTATGGGTCTCTGTGTGAGTTTATGGGTCTCTGTGTGAGTCTATGTGTGAGTCTGTGGATCTCTGTGCGAGTCTGTGGGTCTCTGTGTGAGTCTGTGGGTCTCTGTGTGAGTCTATGGGTCTCTGTGTGAGTCTGTGGGTCTCTGTGAGTCTATGGGTCTCTGTTTGAGTCTATGTGTCTCTGTGTGAGTATATGGGTCTCTGTGTGAGTTTATGGGTCTCTGTGTTAGTCTATGGGTCTATGTGTGAGTCTGTGGATCTCTGTGCGAGTCTATGGGTCTCTGTGTGAGTCAATGGGTCTCTGTGTGAGTCTATGGGTCTCTGTGTGAGTCTATGGGTCTCTGTGTGAGTTTATGGGTCTCTGTGTGAGTCTATGGGTCTATGTGTGAGTCTGTAGATCTCTGTGTGAGTCTATGGGTCGCTTTGTGAGTCTATGGGTCTCTGTGTGAGTCTGTGGGTCTCTGTGAGAGTCGATGGGTCTCTGTGTGAGTCTATGGGTCTCTGTGTGAGTCTATGGGTCTCTGTGTGAGTCTATGGGTCTCTGTGTGAGTCTGTGGGTCTCTGTGTGAGTCTATGGGTCTCTGTGTGAGTCTGTGGATCTCTGTGCGAGTCTGTGGGACTCTGTGTGAGTCTGTGGGTCTCTGTGTGAGTCTATGGGCCTCTGTGTGAGTCTGTGGGTCTCTGTGTGAGTCTATGGGTCTCTGTGTGAGTCTATGGGTCTCTGTGTGAGTCTAAGGGTCTCTGTGTGAGTCTATGGGTCTCTGAGTGAGTCTATGGGTCTCTATGTGAGTCTATGGGTCTCTGCGTGAGTCTATGGGTCTCTGAGTGAGTCTTTTGGTCTCTGTGTGAGTCTATGGGGTCTCTGTGTGAGTCTATGTGTCTCTGTGTGACTCTATGGGTCTCTGTGTGAGTCTATGGGTCTCTGTGTGAGTCTATGGGTCTCTGTGTGAGTCTATGGGTCTCTGTGTGAGTCTATGGGTCTCTGTGTGAGTCTGTGGATCTCTGTGCGAGTCTGTGGGTCTCTGTGTGAGTCTGTGGGTCTCTGTGTGAGTCTGTGGGTCTCTGTGTGAGTGTATGGGTCACTGCGTGAGTCTGTGGGTCTCTGTGTGAGTCTATGGGTCTCTGTGTGAGTCTATGGGTCTCTGTGTGAGTCTATGTTTCTCTGTGTGAGTCTATGGGTCTCTGTGTGAGTCTATGTGTCTCTGTGTGAGTCTATGGGTCTCTGTGTGAGTCTGTGGGTCTCTGTGTGAGTCTACGGGTCTCTGTGTGAGTCTGTGGGTCTCTGTGTGAGTCTATGTGTCTCTGCGTGAATCTATGGGTCTCTGTGTGAGTCTATGGGTCTCTGTGTGAGTCTATGGGGCTCTGTGTGAGTCTATGGGTCTCTGTGTGAGTCTATGGGTCTCTGTGTGAGTTTATGGGTCTCTGTGTGAGTCTATGGGTCTATGTGTGAGTCTGTGGATCTATGTGTGAGTCTATGGGTCGCTTTGTGAGTCTATGGGTCTCTGTGTGAGTCTGTGGGTCTCTGTGTGAGTCTATGGGTCTCTGTGTGAGTCTATGGGTCTCTGTGTGAGTCTATGGGTCTCTGTGTGAGTCTATGGGTCTCTGTGTGAGTCTGTGGGTCTCTGTGTGAGTCTATGGGTCTCTGTGTGAGTCTGTGGGTCTCTGTGTGAGTCTATGTGTCTCTGTGTGAGTCTATGGGTCTCTGTGTGAGTCTGTGGGTCTCTGTGTGAGTCTATGGGTCTCTGTGTGAGTCTGTGGGTCTCTGTGTGAGTCTATGTGTCTCTGCGTGAATCTATGGGTCTCTGTGTGAGTCTATGGGTCTCTGTGTGAGTCTATGGGTCTTTGTGTGAGTCTATGGGTCTCTGTGTGAGTCTATGGGTCTCTGTGTGAGTCTGTGGGTCTCTGTGTGAGTCTATGGGTCTCTGTGTGAGTCTATGGGTCTATGTGTGAGTCTATGGGTCTCTGTGTGAGTCTATGGGTCTATGTGTGAGTCTGTGGATCTCTGTGTGAGTCTATGGGTCGCTTTGTGAGTCTATGGGTCTCTGTGTGAGTCTATGTGTCTCTGTGTGAGTCTATGGGTCTCTGTGTGAGTCTATGTGTCTCTGTGTGAGTCTATGGGTCTCTGTGTGAGTCTATGTGTCTCTGTGTGATTCTATGGGTCTCTGTGTGAGTCTATGTGTCTCTGTGTGAGTCTCTGGGGGTCTCTGTGTGAGTCTATGGGTCTCTGTGTGAATCTATGGGTCTCTGTGTGAGTTTATGGGTCTCTGTGCGAGTCTGTGGGACTCTGTGTGAGTCTGTGGGTCTCTGTGTGAGTCTATGGGCCTCTGTGTGAGTCTGTGGGTCTCTGTGTGAGTCTATGGGTTCTCTGTGTGAGTCTATGTGTCTCTGTGTGAGTCTATGGGTCTCTGTGTGAATCTATGTGTCTCTGTGTGAGTCTATGGGTCTCTGTGTGAGTCTGTGTGTCTCTGTGTGAGTCTATGGGTCTCTGTGTGAGTCTGTGGGTCTCTGTGTGAGTCTATGTGTCTCTGCGTGCATCTATGGGTCTCTGTGTGAGTCTATGGGTCTCTGTGTGAGTCTATGGGTCTCTGTGTGAGTCTATGGGTCTCTGTGTGAGTCTATGGGTCTCTGTGTGAGTTTATAGGTCTCTGTGTGAGTCTATGGGTCTATGTGTGAGTCTGTGGATCTCTGTGTGAGTCTATGGGTCGCTTTGTGAGTCTATGGGTCTCTGTGTGAGTCTGTGGGTCTCTGTGTGAGTCTATGGGTCTTTGTGTGAGTCTATGGGTCTCTGTGTGAGTCTATGGGTCTCTGTGTGAGTCGATGGGTCTCTGTGTGAGTCTGTGGGTCTCTGTGTGAGTCTATGGGTCTCTGTGTGAGTCTGTGGGTCTCTGTGTGAGTCTGTGGGTCTCTGTGCAAGTCTATCGGTCTCTGTGTGAGTCTATGGGTCTCTGTGTGACTTTATGGGTCTCTGTGTGAGTCTATGGGTCTATGTGTGAGTCTGTGGATCTCTGTGCGAGTCTGTGGGTCTCTGTGTGAGTCTGTGGGTCTCTGTGTGAGTCTATGGGTCTCTGTGTGAGTCTGTGGGTCTCTGTGTGAGTCTATGGGTCTCTGTGTGAGTTTATGGGTCTCTGTGTGAGTCTATGGGTCTATGTGTGAGTCTGTGGATCTATGTGTGAGTCTATGGGTCGCTTTGTGAGTCTATGGGTCTCTGTGTGAGTCTGTGGGTCTCTGTGTGAGTCTATGGGTCTCTGTGTGAGTCTATGGGTCTCTGTGTGAGTCTATGTGTCTCTGTGTGAGTCTATGGGTCTCTGTGTGAGTCTGTGGGTCTCTGTGTGAGTCTACGGGTCTCTGTGTGAGTCTGTGGGTCTCTGTGTGAGTCTATGTGTCTCTGCGTGAATCTATGGGTCTCTGTGTGAGTCTATGGGTCTCTGTGTGAGTCTATGGGGCTCTGTGTGAGTCTATGGGTCTCTGTGTGAGTTTATGGGTCTCTGTGTGAGTCTATGGGTCTATGTGTGAGTCTGTGGATTTCTGTGCGATTCTGTGGGTCTCTGTGTGAGTCTGTGGGTCTCTGTGTGAGTTTGTGGGTCTCTATGTGAGTCTATGGGTCTCTGTGTGAGTCTATGTGTCTCTGTGTGAGTCTATGAGTCTCTGTGTGAGTCTATGTGTCTCTGTGTGAGTCTATGGGTCTCTGTGTGAGTCTATGGGTCTCTGTGTGAGTCTATGGGTCTCTGTGTGAGTCTATGTGTCTCTGTGTGAGTCTGTGGGACTCTGCTGTGAGTCTATGGGTCTCTGCTGTGTGAGTCTATGGGTCTCTGTGCGAGTCTGTGGGTCTCTGTGCGAGTCTGTGGGTCTCTGTGTGAGTCTATGGGTCTCTGTGTGAGTCTATGGGTCTCTGTGTGAGTCTGTGGGTCTCTGTGTGAGTCTATGGGTCTCTGTGTGAGTCTATGTGTCTCTGTGTGAGTCTATGAGTCTCTGTGTGAGTCTATGTGTCTCTGTGTGAGTCTATGGGTCTCTGTGTGAGTCTATGGGTCTCTGTGTGAGTCTATGGGTCTCTGTGTGAGTCTATGTGTCTCTGTGTGAGTCTGTGGGACTCTGCTGTGAGTCTATGGGTCTCTGCTGTGTGAGTCTATGGGTCTCTGTGCGAGTCTGTGGGTCTCTGTGCGAGTCTGTGGGTCTCTGTGTGAGTCTATGGGTCTCTGTGTGAGTCTATGGGTCTCTGTGTGAGTCTGTGGGTCTCTGTGTGAGTCTATGGGTCTCTGTGTGAGTCTGTGGGTCACTGTGTAAGTCTATGGGCCTCTGTGTGAGTCTATGGGTCTCTGTGTGAGTTTATGGGTCTCTGTGTGAGTCTATGTGTGAGTCTGTGGATCTCTGTGCGAGTCTGTGGGTGTCTGTGTGAGTCTGTGGGTCTCTGTGTGAGTCTGTGGTTCTCCGTGTGAGTCTGTGGGTCTCTGTGGGAGTCTATGGGTCTCTGTGTGAGTCTATGGGTCTCTGTGTGAGTTTATGGGTCTCTGTGTGAGTCTATGGGTCTATGTGTGAGTCTGTGGATTTCTGTGCGAGTCTGTGGGTCTCTGTGTGAGTCTGTGGGTCTCTGTGTGAGTCTGTGGGTCTCTATGTGAGTCTATGGGTCTCTGTGTGAGTCTATGTGTCTCTGTGTGAGTCTATGGGTCTCTGTGTGAGTCTATGTGTCTCTGTGTGAGTCTATGGGTCTCTGTGCGAGTCTGTGGGTCTCTGTGCGAGTCTGTGGGTCTCTGTGCGAGTCTATGGGTCTCTGTGTGAGTCTATGGGTCTCTGTGTGAGTCTGTGGGTCTCTGTGTGAGTCTATGGGTCTCTGTGTGAGTCTGTGGGTCGCTGTGTAAGTCTATGGGTCTCTGTGTGAGTCTATGGGTCTCTGTGTGAGTTTATGGGTCTCTGTGTGAGTCTATGTGTGAGTCTGTGGATCTCTGTGCGAGTCTGTGGGTCTCTGTGTGAGTCTGTGGGTCTCTGTGTGAGTCTATGGGTCTCTGTGTGAGTCTGTGGGTCTCTGTGAGTCTATGGGTCTCTGTTTGAGTCTATGTGTCTCTGTGTGAGTATATGGGTCTCTGTGTGAGTTTATGGGTCTCTGTGTTAGTCTATGGGTCTATGTGTGAGTCTGTGGATCTCTGTGCGAGTCTGTGGGTCTCTGTGTGAGTCAATGGGTCTCTGTGTGAGTCTATGGGTCTCTGTGTGAGTCTATGGGTCTCTGTGTGAGTTTATGGGTCTCTGTGTGAGTCTATGGGTCTATGTGTGAGTCTGTAGATCTCTGTGTGAGTCTATGGGTCGCTTTGTGAGTCTATGGGTCTCTGTGTGAGTCTATGGGTCTCTGTGTGAGTCTATGGGTCTCTGTGTGAGTCTGTGGGTCTCTGTGTGAGTCTATGGGTCTCTGTGTGAGTCTGTGGGTCTCTGTGTAAATCTATGGGTCTCTGTGTGAGTCTATGGGTCTCTGTGTGAGTTTATGGGTCTCTGTGTGAGTCTATGGGTCTATGTGTGAGTCTGTGGATTTCTGTGCGAGTCTGTGGGTCTCTGTGTGAGTCTGTGGGTCTCTGTGTGAGTCTGTGGGTCTCTATGTGAGTCTATGGGTCTCTGTGTGAGTCTATGTGTCTCTGTGTGAGTCTATGAGTCTCTGTGTGAGTCTATGTGTCTCTGTGTGAGTCTATGGGTCTCTGTGTGAGTCTATGGGTCTCTGTGTGAGTCTATGGGTCTCTGTGTGAGTCTATGTGTCTCTGTGTGAGTCTGTGGGACTCTGCTGTGAGTCTATGGGTCTCTGCTGTGTGAGTCTATGGGTCTCTGTGCGAGTCTGTGGGTCTCTGTGCGAGTCTGTGGGTCTCTGTGTGAGTCTATGGGTCTCTGTGTGAGTCTATGGGTCTCTGTGTGAGTCTGTGGGTCTCTGTGTGAGTCTATGGGTCTCTGTGTGAGTCTATGTGTCTCTGTGTGAGTCTATGAGTCTCTGTGTGAGTCTATGTGTCTCTGTGTGAGTCTATGGGTCTCTGTGTGAGTCTATGGGTCTCTGTGTGAGTCTATGGGTCTCTGTGTGAGTCTATGTGTCTCTGTGTGAGTCTGTGGGACTCTGCTGTGAGTCTATGGGTCTTTGCTGTGTGAGTCTATGGGTCTCTGTGCGAGTCTGTGGGTCTCTGTGCGAGTCTGTGGGTCTCTGTGTGAGTCTATGGGTCTCTGTGTGAGTCTATGGGTCTCTGTGTGAGTCTGTGGGTCTCTGTGTGAGTCTATGGGTCTCTGTGTGAGTCTGTGGGTCACTGTGTAAGTCTATGGGTCTCTGTGTGAGTCTATGGGTCTCTGTGTGAGTTTATGGGTCTCTGTGTGAGTCTATGTGTGAGTCTGTGGATCTCTGTGCGAGTCTGTGGGTGTCTGTGTGAGTCTGTGGGTCTCTGTGTGAGTCTGTGGTTCTCCGTGTGAGTCTGTGGGTCTCTGTGTGAGTCTATGTGTCTCTGTGTGAGTCTATGGGTCTCTGTGTGAGTCTATGGGTCTCTGTGGGAGTCTATGGGTCTCTGTGTGAATCTATGGGTCTCTGTGTGAGTTTATGGGTCTCTGTGTTAGTCTATGGGTCTCTGTGTGAGTCTGTGGATCTCTGTGCGAGTCTGTGGGTCTCTGTGTGAGTCTGTGGGTCTCTGTGTGAGTCTATGGGTCTCTGTGTGAGTCTGTGGGTCTCTGTGTGAGTCTATGGGTCTCTGTGTGAGTCTATGTGTCTCTGTGTGAGTCTATGGGTCTCTGTGTGAGTCTATGTGTCTCTGTGTGAGTCTATGGGTCTCTGTGTGAGTTTATGGGTCTCTGTGTGAGTCTCTGGGTCTCTGTGTGAGTCTATGTGTCTCTGCGTGAATCTATGGGTCTCTGTGTGAGTCTATGGGTCTCTGTGTGAGTCTATGGGTCTCTGTGTGAGTCTATGTGACTCTGTGTGAGTCTATGGGTCTCTGTGTGAGTTTATGGGTCTTTGTGTGAATCTATGGGTCTATGTGTGAGTCTGTGGATCTCTGTGTGAGTCTATGGGTCGCTTTGTGAGTCTATGGGTCTCTGTGTGAGTCTGTGGGTCTCTGTGTGAGTCGATGGGTCTCTGTGTGAGTCTATGGGTCTCTGTGTGAGTCTATGGGTCTCTGTGTGAGTCTATGGGTCTCTGTGTGAGTCTGTGGGTCTCTGTGTGAGTCTATGGGCCTCTGTGTGAGTCTGTGGGTCTCTGTGTAAGTCTATGGGTCTCTGTGTGAGTCTATGGGTCTCTGTGTGAGTTTATGGGTCTCTGTGTGAGTCTATGGGTCTATGTGTGAGTCTGTGGATTTCTGTGCGAGTCTGTGGGTCTCTGTGTGAGTCTGTGGGTCTCTGTGTGAGTCTGTGGGTCTCTATGTGAGTCTATGGGTCTCTGTGTGAGTCTATGTGTCTCTGTGTGAGTCTATGAGTCTCTGTGTGAGTCTATGTGTCTCTGTGTGAGTCTATGGGTCTCTGTGCGAGTCTGTGGGTCTCTGTGCGAGTCTGTGGGTCTCTGTGTGAGTCAATGGGTCTCTGTGTGAGTCTATGGGTCTCTGTGTGAGTCTGTGGGTCTCTGTGTGAGTCTATGGGTCTCTGTGTGAGTCTGTGGGTCGCTGTGTAAGTCTATGGGTCTCTGTGTGAGTCTATGGGTCTCTGTGTGAGTTTATGGGTCTCTGTGTGAGTCTATGTGTGAGTCTGTGGATCTCTGTGCGAGTCTGTGGGTCTCTGTGTGAGTCTGTGGGTCTCTGTGTGAGTCTATGGGTCTCTGTGTGAGTCTGTGGGTCTCTGTGAGTCTATGGGTCTCTGTTTGAGTCTATGTGTCTCTGTGTGAGTATATGGGTCTCTGTGTGAGTTTATGGGTCTCTGTGTTAGTCTATGGGTCTATGTGTGAGTCTGTGGATCTCTGTGCGAGTCTATGGGTCTCTGTGTGAGTCAATGGGTCTCTGTGTGAGTCTATGGGTCTCTGTGTGAGTCTATGGGTCTCTGTGTGAGTTTATGGGTCTCTGTGTGAGTCTATGGGTCTATGTGTGAGTCTGTAGATCTCTGTGTGAGTCTATGGGTCGCTTTGTGAGTCTATGGGTCTCTGTGTGAGTCTGTGGGTCTCTGTGAGAGTCGATGGGTCTCTGTGTGAGTCTATGGGTCTCTGTGTGAGTCTATGGGTCTCTGTGTGAGTCTATGGGTCTCTGTGTGAGTCTGTGGGTCTCTGTGTGAGTCTATGGGTCTCTGTGTGAGTCTGTGGATCTCTGTGCGAGTCTGTGGGACTCTGTGTGAGTCTGTGGGTCTCTGTGTGAGTCTATGGGCCTCTGTGTGAGTCTGTGGGTCTCTGTGTGAGTCTATGGGTCTCTGTGTGAGTCTATGGGTCTCTGTGTGAGTCTAAGGGTCTCTGTGTGAGTCTATGGGTCTCTGAGTGAGTCTATGGGTCTCTATGTGAGTCTATGGGTCTCTGCGTGAGTCTATGGGTCTCTGAGTGAGTCTTTTGGTCTCTGTGTGAGTCTATGGGGTCTCTGTGTGAGTCTATGTGTCTCTGTGTGACTCTATGGGTCTCTGTGTGAGTCTATGGGTCTCTGTGTGAGTCTATGGGTCTCTGTGTGAGTCTATGGGTCTCTGTGTGAGTCTATGGGTCTCTGTGTGAGTCTGTGGATCTCTGTGCGAGTCTGTGGGTCTCTGTGTGAGTCTGTGGGTCTCTGTGTGAGTCTGTGGGTCTCTGTGTGAGTGTATGGGTCACTGCGTGAGTCTGTGGGTCTCTGTGTGAGTCTATGGGTCTCTGTGTGAGTCTATGGGTCTCTGTGTGAGTCTATGTTTCTCTGTGTGAGTCTATGGGTCTCTGTGTGAGTCTATGTGTCTCTGTGTGAGTCTATGGGTCTCTGTGTGAGTCTGTGGGTCTCTGTGTGAGTCTACGGGTCTCTGTGTGAGTCTGTGGGTCTCTGTGTGAGTCTATGTGTCTCTGCGTGAATCTATGGGTCTCTGTGTGAGTCTATGGGTCTCTGTGTGAGTCTATGGGGCTCTGTGTGAGTCTATGGGTCTCTGTGTGAGTCTATGGGTCTCTGTGTGAGTTTATGGGTCTCTGTGTGAGTCTATGGGTCTATGTGTGAGTCTGTGGATCTATGTGTGAGTCTATGGGTCGCTTTGTGAGTCTATGGGTCTCTGTGTGAGTCTGTGGGTCTCTGTGTGAGTCTATGGGTCTCTGTGTGAGTCTATGGGTCTCTGTGTGAGTCTATGGGTCTCTGTGTGAGTCTATGGGTCTCTGTGTGAGTCTGTGGGTCTCTGTGTGAGTCTATGGGTCTCTGTGTGAGTCTGTGGGTCTCTGTGTGAGTCTATGTGTCTCTGTGTGAGTCTATGGGTCTCTGTGTGAGTCTGTGGGTCTCTGTGTGAGTCTATGGGTCTCTGTGTGAGTCTGTGGGTCTCTGTGTGAGTCTATGTGTCTCTGCGTGAATCTATGGGTCTCTGTGTGAGTCTATGGGTCTCTGTGTGAGTCTATGGGTCTTTGTGTGAGTCTATGGGTCTCTGTGTGAGTCTATGGGTCTCTGTGTGAGTCTGTGGGTCTCTGTGTGAGTCTATGGGTCTCTGTGTGAGTCTATGGGTCTATGTGTGAGTCTATGGGTCTCTGTGTGAGTCTATGGGTCTATGTGTGAGTCTGTGGATCTCTGTGTGAGTCTATGGGTCGCTTTGTGAGTCTATGGGTCTCTGTGTGAGTCTATGTGTCTCTGTGTGAGTCTATGGGTCTCTGTGTGAGTCTATGTGTCTCTGTGTGAGTCTATGGGTCTCTGTGTGAGTCTATGTGTCTCTGTGTGATTCTATGGGTCTCTGTGTGAGTCTATGTGTCTCTGTGTGAGTCTCTGGGGGTCTCTGTGTGAGTCTATGGGTCTCTGTGTGAATCTATGGGTCTCTGTGTGAGTTTATGGGTCTCTGTGCGAGTCTGTGGGACTCTGTGTGAGTCTGTGGGTCTCTGTGTGAGTCTATGGGCCTCTGTGTGAGTCTGTGGGTCTCTGTGTGAGTCTATGGGTTCTCTGTGTGAGTCTATGTGTCTCTGTGTGAGTCTATGGGTCTCTGTGTGAATCTATGTGTCTCTGTGTGAGTCTATGGGTCTCTGTGTGAGTCTGTGTGTCTCTGTGTGAGTCTATGGGTCTCTGTGTGAGTCTGTGGGTCTCTGTGTGAGTCTATGTGTCTCTGCGTGCATCTATGGGTCTCTGTGTGAGTCTATGGGTCTCTGTGTGAGTCTATGGGTCTCTGTGTGAGTCTATGGGTCTCTGTGTGAGTCTATGGGTCTCTGTGTGAGTTTATAGGTCTCTGTGTGAGTCTATGGGTCTATGTGTGAGTCTGTGGATCTCTGTGTGAGTCTATGGGTCGCTTTGTGAGTCTATGGGTCTCTGTGTGAGTCTGTGGGTCTCTGTGTGAGTCTATGGGTCTTTGTGTGAGTCTATGGGTCTCTGTGTGAGTCTATGGGTCTCTGTGTGAGTCGATGGGTCTCTGTGTGAGTCTGTGGGTCTCTGTGTGAGTCTATGGGTCTCTGTGTGAGTCTGTGGGTCTCTGTGTGAGTCTGTGGGTCTCTGTGCAAGTCTATCGGTCTCTGTGTGAGTCTATGGGTCTCTGTGTGACTTTATGGGTCTCTGTGTGAGTCTATGGGTCTATGTGTGAGTCTGTGGATCTCTGTGCGAGTCTGTGGGTCTCTGTGTGAGTCTGTGGGTCTCTGTGTGAGTCTATGGGTCTCTGTGTGAGTCTGTGGGTCTCTGTGTGAGTCTATGGGTCTCTGTGTGAGTTTATGGGTCTCTGTGTGAGTCTATGGGTCTATGTGTGAGTCTGTGGATCTATGTGTGAGTCTATGGGTCGCTTTGTGAGTCTATGGGTCTCTGTGTGAGTCTGTGGGTCTCTGTGTGAGTCTATGGGTCTCTGTGTGAGTCTATGGGTCTCTGTGTGAGTCTATGTGTCTCTGTGTGAGTCTATGGGTCTCTGTGTGAGTCTGTGGGTCTCTGTGTGAGTCTACGGGTCTCTGTGTGAGTCTGTGGGTCTCTGTGTGAGTCTATGTGTCTCTGCGTGAATCTATGGGTCTCTGTGTGAGTCTATGGGTCTCTGTGTGAGTCTATGGGGCTCTGTGTGAGTCTATGGGTCTCTGTGTGAGTCTATGGGTCTCTGTGTGAGTTTATGGGTCTCTGTGTGAGTCTATGGGTCTATGTGTGAGTCTGTGGATCTATGTGTGAGTCTATGGGTCGCTTTGTGAGTCTATGGGTCTCTGTGTGAGTCTGTGGGTCTCTGTGTGAGTCTATGGGTCTCTGTGTGAGTCTATGGGTCTCTGTGTGAGTCTATGGGTCTCTGTGTGAGTCTATGGGTCTCTGTGTGAGTCTGTGGGTCTCTGTGTGAGTCTATGGGTCTCTGTGTGAGTCTGTGGGTCTCTGTGTGAGTCTATGTGTCTCTGTGTGAGTCTATGGGTCTCTGTGTGAGTCTGTGGGTCTCTGTGTGAGTCTATGGGTCTCTGTGTGAGTCTGTGGGTCTCTGTGTGAGTCTATGTGTCTCTGCGTGAATCTATGGGTCTCTGTGTGAGTCTATGGGTCTCTGTGTGAGTCTATGGGTCTTTGTGTGAGTCTATGGGTCTCTGTGTGAGTCTATGGGTCTCTGTGTGAGTCGATGGGTCTCTGTGTGAGTCTGTGGGTCTCTGTGTGAGTCTATGGGTCTCTGTGTGAGTCTATGGGTCTATGTGTGAGTCTATGGGTCTCTGTGTGAGTCTATGGGTCTATGTGTGAGTCTGTGGATCTCTGTGTGAGTCTATGGGTCGCTTTGTGAGTCTATGGGTCTCTGTGTGAGTCTATGTGTCTCTGTGTGAGTCTATGGGTCTCTGTGTGAGTCTATGTGTCTCTGTGTGAGTCTATGGGTCTCTGTGTGAGTCTATGTGTCTCTGTGTGATTCTATGGGTCTCTGTGTGAGTCTATGTGTCTCTGTGTGAGTCTCTGGGGGTCTCTGTGTGAGTCTATGGGTCTCTGTGTGAATCTATGGGTCTCTGTGTGAGTTTATGGGTCTCTGTGCGAGTCTGTGGGACTCTGTGTGAGTCTGTGGGTCTCTGTGTGAGTCTATGGGCCTCTGTGTGAGTCTGTGGGTCTCTGTGTGAGTCTATGGGTCTCTGTGTGAGTCTATGTGTCTCTGTGTGAGTCTATGGGTCTCTGTGTGAATCTATGTGTCTCTGTGTGAGTCTATGGGTCTCTGTGTGAGTCTGTGTGTCTCTGTGTGAGTCTATGGGTCTCTGTGTGAGTCTGTGGGTCTCTGTGTGAGTCTATGTGTCTCTGCGTGCATCTATGGGTCTCTGTGTGAGTCTATGGGTCTCTGTGTGAGTCTATGGGTCTCTGTGTGAGTCTATGGGTCTCTGTGTGAGTCTATGGGTCTCTGTGTGAGTTTATAGGTCTCTGTGTGAGTCTATGGGTCTATGTGTGAGTCTGTGGATCTCTGAGTGAGTCTATGGGTCGCTTTGTGAGTCTATGGGTCTCTGTGTGAGTCTGTGGGTCTCTGTGTGAGTCTATGGGTCTTTGTGTGAGTCTATGGGTCTCTGTGTGAGTCTATGGGTCTCTGTGTGAGTCTATGGGTCTCTGTGTGAGTCTGTGGGTCTCTGTGTGAGTCTGTGGGTCTCTGTGTAAGTCTATCGGTCTCTGTGTGAGTCTATGGGTCTCTGTGTGACTTTATGGGTCTCTGTGTGAGTCTATGGGTCTATGTGTGAGTCTGTGGATCTCTGTGCGAGTCTGTGGGTCTCTGTGTGAGTCTGTGGGTCTCTGTGTGAGTCTATGGGTCTCTGTGTGAGTCTGTGGGTCTCTGTGTGAGTCTATGGGTCTCTGTGTGAGTCTATGGGTCTCTGTGTGAGTTTATGGGTCTCTGTGTTAGTCTATGGGTCTATGTGTGAGTCTGTGGATCTCTATGCGAGTCTATGGGTTTCTGTGTAAGTCTGTGGGTCTCTGTGTAAGTCTGTGGGTCTCTGTGTGAGTCTATGGGTCTCTGTGTGAGTCTATGGGTCTCTGTGTGGGTCTATGGGTCTCTGTGTGAGTCTATGTGTCTCTGTGTGAGTCTATGAGTCTCTGTGTGAGTCTATGTGTCTCTGTGTGAGTCTATGGGTCTCTGTGTGAGTCTATGGGTCTCTGTGTGAGTCTATGGGTCTCTGTGTGAGTCTATGGGTCTCTGTGTGAGTCTATGTGTCTCTGTGTGAGTCTGTCGGTCTCTGTGTGAGTCTGTCGGTCTCTGTGTGAGTCTATGGGTCTCTGTGTGAGTCTAAGGGTCTCTGTGTGAGTCTATGGGTCTCTGAGTGAGTCTATGAGTCTCTATGTGAGTCTATGGGTCTCTGCGTGAGTCTATGGGTCTCTGAGTGAGTCTTTTGGTCTCTGTGTGAGTCTATGGGGTCTCTGTGTGAGTCTATGTGTCTCTGTGTGAGTCTATGAGTCTCTGTGTGAGTCTATGTGTCTCTGTGTGAGTCTATGGGTCTCTGTGCGAGTCTGTGGGACTCTGTGCGAGTCTGTGGGTCTCTGTGTGAGTCAATGGGTCTCTGTGTGAGTCTATGGGTCTCTGTGTGAGTCTGTGGGTCTCTGTGTGAGTCTATGGGTCTCTGTGTGAGTCTGTGGGTCGCTGTGTAAGTCTATGGGTCTCTGTGTGAGTCTATGGGTCTCTGTGTGAGTTTATGGGTCTCTGTGTGAGTCTATGTGTGAGTCTGTGGATCTCTGTGCGAGTCTGTGGGTCTCTGTGTGAGTCTGTGGGTCTCTGTGTGAGTCTATGGGTCTCTGTGTGAGTCTGTGGGTCTCTGTGAGTCTATGGGTCTCTGTTTGAGTCTATGTGTCTCTGTGTGAGTATATGGGTCTCTGTGTGAGTTTATGGGTCTCTGTGTTAGTCTATGGGTCTATGTGTGAGTCTGTGGATCTCTGTGCGAGTCTATGGGTCTCTGTGTGAGTCAATGGGTCTCTGTGTGAGTCTATGGGTCTCTGTGTGAGTCTATGGGTCTCTGTGTGAGTTTATGGGTCTCTGTGTGAGTCTATGGGTCTATGTGTGAGTCTGTAGATCTCTGTGTGAGTCTATGGGTCGCTTTGTGAGTCTATGGGTCTCTGTGTGAGTCTGTGGGTCTCTGTGAGAGTCGATGGGTCTCTGTGTGAGTCTATGGGTCTCTGTGTGAGTCTATGGGTCTCTGTGTGAGTCTATGGGTCTCTGTGTGAGTCTGTGGGTCTCTGTGTGAGTCTATGGGTCTCTGTGTGAGTCTGTGGATCTCTGTGTGAGTCTGTGGGACTCTGTGTGAGTCTGTGGGTCTCTGTGTGAGTCTATGGGCCTCTGTGTGAGTCTGTGGGTCTCTGTGTGAGTCTATGGGTCTCTGTGTGAGTCTATGGGTCTCTGTGTGAGTCTAAGGGTCTCTGTGTGAGTCTATGGGTCTCTGAGTGAGTCTATGGGTCTCTATGTGAGTCTATGGGTCTCTGCGTGAGTCTATGGGTCTCTGAGTGAGCCTTTTGGTCTCTGTGTGAGTCTATGGGGTCTCTGTGTGAGTCTATGTGTCTCTGTGTGACTCTATGGGTCTCTGTGTGAGTCTATGGGTCTCTGTGTGAGTCTATGGGTCTCTGTGTGAGTCTATGGGTCTCTGTGTGAGTCTATGGGTCTCTGTGTGAGTCTGTGGATCTCTGTGCGAGTCTGTGGGTCTCTGTGTGAGTCTGTGGGTCTCTGTGTGAGTCTGTGGGTCTCTGTGTGAGTGTATGGGTCACTGCGTGAGTCTGTGGGTCTCTGTGTGAGTCTATGGGTCTCTGTGTGAGTCTATGGGTCTCTGTGTGAGTCTATGTTTCTCTGTGTGAGTCTATGGGTCTCTGTGTGAGTCTATGTGTCTCTGTGTGAGTCTATGGGTCTCTGTGTGAGTCTGTGGGTCTCTGTGTGAGTCTACGGGTCTCTGTGTGAGTCTGTGGGTCTCTGTGTGAGTCTGTGTCTCTGCGTGAATCTATGGGTCTCTGTGTGAGTCTATGGGTCTCTGTGTGAGTCTATGGGGCTCTGTGTGAGTCTATGGGTCTCTGTGTGAGTCTATGGGTCTCTGTGTGAGTTTATGGGTCTCTGTGTGAGTCTATGGGTCTATGTGTGAGTCTGTGGATCTATGTGTGAGTCTATGGGTCGCTTTGTGAGTCTATGGGTCTCTGTGTGAGTCTGTGGGTCTCTGTGTGAGTCTATGGGTCTCTGTGTGAGTCTATGGGTCTCTGTGTGAGTCTATGGGTCTCTGTGTGAGTCTATGGGTCTCTGTGTGAGTCTGTGGGTCTCTGTGTGAGTCTATGGGTCTCTGTGTGAGTCTGTGGGTCTCTGTGTGAGTCTATGTGTCTCTGTGTGAGTCTATGGGTCTCTGTGTGAGTCTGTGGGTCCTGTGTGAGTCTATGGGTCTCTGTGTGAGTCTGTGGGTCTCTGTGTGAGTCTATGTGTCTCTGCGTGAATCTATGGGTCTCTGTGTGAGTCTATGGGTCTCTGTGTGAGTCTATGGGTCTTTGTGTGAGTCTATGGGTCTCTGTGTGAGTCTATGGGTCTCTGTGTGAGTCGATGGGTCTCTGTGTGAGTCTGTGGGTCTCTGTGTGAGTCTATGGGTCTCTGTGTGAGTCTATGGGTCTATGTGTGAGTCTATGGGTCTCTGTGTGAGTCTATGGGTCTATGTGTGAGTCTGTGGATCTCTGTGTGAGTCTATGGGTCGCTTTGTGAGTCTATGGGTCTCTGTGTGAGTCTATGTGTCTCTGTGTGAGTCTATGGGTCTCTGTGTGAGTCTATGTGTCTCTGTGTGAGTCTATGGGTCTCTGTGTGAGTCTATGTGTCTCTGTGTGATTCTATGGGTCTCTGTGTGAGTCTATGTGTCTCTGTGTGAGTCTCTGGGGGTCTCTGTGTGAGTCTATGGGTCTCTGTGTGAATCTATGGGTCTCTGTGTGAGTTTATGGGTCTCTGTGCGAGTCTGTGGGACTCTGTGTGAGTCTGTGGGTCTCTGTGTGAGTCTATGGGCCTCTGTGTGAGTCTGTGGGTCTCTGTGTGAGTCTATGGGTTCTCTGTGTGAGTCTATGTGTCTCTGTGTGAGTCTATGGGTCTCTGTGTGAATCTATGTGTCTCTGTGTGAGTCTATGGGTCTCTGTGTGAGTCTGTGTGTCTCTGTGTGAGTCTATGGGTCTCTGTGTGAGTCTGTGGGTCTCTGTGTGAGTCTATGTGTCTCTGCGTGCATCTATGGGTCTCTGTGTGAGTCTATGGGTCTCTGTGTGAGTCTATGGGTCTCTGTGTGAGTCTATGGGTCTCTGTGTGAGTCTATGGGTCTCTGTGTGAGTTTATAGGTCTCTGTGTGAGTCTATGGGTCTATGTGTGAGTCTGTGGATCTCTGTGTGAGTCTATGGGTCGCTTTGTGAGTCTATGGGTCTCTGTGTGAGTCTGTGGGTCTCTGTGTGAGTCTATGGGTCTTTGTGTGAGTCTATGGGTCTCTGTGTGAGTCTATGGGTCTCTGTGTGAGTCGATGGGTCTCTGTGTGAGTCTGTGGGTCTCTGTGTGAGTCTATGGGTCTCTGTGTGAGTCTGTGGGTCTCTGTGTGAGTCTGTGGGTCTCTGTGCAAGTCTATCGGTCTCTGTGTGAGTCTATGGGTCTCTGTGTGACTTTATGGGTCTCTGTGTGAGTCTATGGGTCTATGTGTGAGTCTGTGGATCTCTGTGCGAGTCTGTGGGTCTCTGTGTGAGTCTGTGGGTCTCTGTGTGAGTCTATGGGTCTCTGTGTGAGTCTGTGGGTCTCTGTGTGAGTCTATGGGTCTCTGTGTGAGTTTATGGGTCTCTGTGTGAGTCTATGGGTCTATGTGTGAGTCTGTGGATCTATGTGTGAGTCTATGGGTCGCTTTGTGAGTCTATGGGTCTCTGTGTGAGTCTGTGGGTCTCTGTGTGAGTCTATGGGTCTCTGTGTGAGTCTATGGGTCTCTGTGTGAGTCTATGTGTCTCTGTGTGAGTCTATGGGTCTCTGTGTGAGTCTGTGGGTCTCTGTGTGAGTCTACGGGTCTCTGTGTGAGTCTGTGGGTCTCTGTGTGAGTCTATGTGTCTCTGCGTGAATCTATGGGTCTCTGTGTGAGTCTATGGGTCTCTGTGTGAGTCTATGGGGCTCTGTGTGAGTCTATGGGTCTCTGTGTGAGTCTATGGGTCTCTGTGTGAGTTTATGGGTCTCTGTGTGAGTCTATGGGTCTATGTGTGAGTCTGTGGATCTATGTGTGAGTCTATGGGTCGCTTTGTGAGTCTATGGGTCTCTGTGTGAGTCTGTGGGTCTCTGTGTGAGTCTATGGGTCTCTGTGTGAGTCTATGGGTCTCTGTGTGAGTCTATGGGTCTCTGTGTGAGTCTATGGGTCTCTGTGTGAGTCTGTGGGTCTCTGTGTGAGTCTATGGGTCTCTGTGTGAGTCTGTGGGTCTCTGTGTGAGTCTATGTGTCTCTGTGTGAGTCTATGGGTCTCTGTGTGAGTCTGTGGGTCTCTGTGTGAGTCTATGGGTCTCTGTGTGAGTCTGTGGGTCTCTGTGTGAGTCTATGTGTCTCTGCGTGAATCTATGGGTCTCTGTGTGAGTCTATGGGTCTCTGTGTGAGTCTATGGGTCTTTGTGTGAGTCTATGGGTCTCTGTGTGAGTCTATGGGTCTCTGTGTGAGTCGATGGGTCTCTGTGTGAGTCTGTGGGTCTCTGTGTGAGTCTATGGGTCTCTGTGTGAGTCTATGGGTCTATGTGTGAGTCTATGGGTCTCTGTGTGAGTCTATGGGTCTATGTGTGAGTCTGTGGATCTCTGTGTGAGTCTATGGGTCGCTTTGTGAGTCTATGGGTCTCTGTGTGAGTCTATGTGTCTCTGTGTGAGTCTATGGGTCTCTGTGTGAGTCTATGTGTCTCTGTGTGAGTCTATGGGTCTCTGTGTGAGTCTATGTGTCTCTGTGTGATTCTATGGGTCTCTGTGTGAGTCTATGTGTCTCTGTGTGAGTCTCTGGGGGTCTCTGTGTGAGTCTATGGGTCTCTGTGTGAATCTATGGGTCTCTGTGTGAGTTTATGGGTCTCTGTGCGAGTCTGTGGGACTCTGTGTGAGTCTGTGGGTCTCTGTGTGAGTCTATGGGCCTCTGTGTGAGTCTGTGGGTCTCTGTGTGAGTCTATGGGTCTCTGTGTGAGTCTATGTGTCTCTGTGTGAGTCTATGGGTCTCTGTGTGAATCTATGTGTCTCTGTGTGAGTCTATGGGTCTCTGTGTGAGTCTGTGTGTCTCTGTGTGAGTCTATGGGTCTCTGTGTGAGTCTGTGGGTCTCTGTGTGAGTCTATGTGTCTCTGCGTGCATCTATGGGTCTCTGTGTGAGTCTATGGGTCTCTGTGTGAGTCTATGGGTCTCTGTCTGAGTCTATGGGTCTCTGTGTGAGTCTATGGGTCTCTGTGTGAGTTTATAGGTCTCTGTGTGAGTCTATGGGTCTATGTGTGAGTCTGTGGATCTCTGAGTGAGTCTATGGGTCGCTTTGTGAGTCTATGGGGCTCTGTGTGAGTCTGTGGGTCTCTGTGTGAGTCTATGGGTCTTTGTGTGAGTCTATGGGTCTCTGTGTGAGTCTATGGGTCTCTGTGTGAGTCGATGGGTCTCTGTGTGAGTCTGTGGGTCTCTTTGTGAGTCTATGGGTCTCTGTGTGAGTCTGTGGGTCTCTGTGTGAGTCTGTGGGTCTCTGTGTAAGTCTATCGGTCTCTGTGTGAGTCTATGGGTCTCTGTGTGACTTTATGGGTCTCTGTGTGAGTCTATGGGTCTATGTGTGAGTCTGTGGATCTCTGTGCGAGTCTGTGGGTCTCTGTGTGAGTCTGTGGGTCTCTGTGTGAGTCTATGGGTCTCTGTGTGAGTCTGTGGGTCTCTGTGTGAGTCTATGGGTCTCTGTGTGAGTCTATGGGTCTCTGTGTGAGTTTATGGGTCTCTGTGTTAGTCTATGGGTCTATGTGTGAGTCTGTGGATCTCTATGCGAGTCTATGGGTTTCTGTGTAAGTCTGTGGGTCTCTGTGTAAGTCTGTGGGTCTCTGTGTGAGTCTATGGGTCTCTGTGTGAGTCTATGGGTCTCTGTGTGGGTCTATGGGTCTCTGTGTGAGTCTATGTGTCTCTGTGTGAGTCTATGAGTCTCTGTGTGAGTCTATGTGTCTCTGTGTGAGTCTATGGGTCTCTGTGTGAGTCTATGGGTCTCTGTGTGAGTCTATGGGTCTCTGTGTGAGTCTATGGGTCTCTGTGTGAGTCTATGTGTCTCTGTGTGAGTCTGTCGGTCTCTGTGTGAGTCTGTCGGTCTCTGTGTGAGTCTATGGGTCTCTGTGTGAGTCTAAGGGTCTCTGTGTGAGTCTATGGGTCTCTGAGTGAGTCTATGAGTCTCTATGTGAGTCTATGGGTCTCTGCGTGAGTCTATGGGTCTCTGAGTGAGTCTTTTGGTCTCTGTGTGAGTCTATGGGGTCTCTGTGTGAGTCTATGTGTCTCTGTGTGACTCTATGGGTCTCTGTGTGAGTCTATGGGTCTCTGTGTGAGTCTATGGGTCTCTGTGTGAGTCTATGGGTCTCTGTGTGAGTCTATGGGTCTCTGTGTGAGTTTGTGGGTCTCTGTGTGAGTCTGTGGGTCTCTGTGTGAGTGTATGGGTCACTGCGTGAGTCTGTGGGTCTCTGTGTGAGTCTGTGGGTCTCTGTGTGAGTCTATGGGTCTCTGTGTGAGTCTGTGGGTCTCTGTGTAAGTCTATCGGTCTCTGTGTGAGTCTATGGGTCTCTGTGTGACTTTATGGGTCTTTGTGTGAGTCTATGGGTCTATGTGTGAGTCTGTGGATCTCTGTGCGAGTCTGTGGGTCTCTGTGTGAGTCTGTGGATCTCTGTGCGAGTCTGTGGGTCTCTGTGTGAGTCTGTGGGTCTCTGTGTGAGTCTGTGGGTCTCTGTGTGAGTGTATGGGTCACTGCGTGAGTCTGTGGGTCTCTGTGTGAGTCTATGGGTCTCTGTGTGAGTCTATGGGTCTCTGTGTGAGTCTATGTTTCTCTGTGTGAGTCTATGGGTCTCTGTGTGAGTCTATGTGTCTCTGTGTGAGTCTATGGGTCTCTGTGTGAGTCTGTGGGTCTCTGTGTGAGTCTACGGGTCTCTGTGTGAGTCTGTGGGTCTCTGTGTGAGTCTATGTGTCTCTGCGTGAATCTATGGGTCTCTGTGTGAGTCTATGGGTCTCTGTGTGAGTCTATGGGTCTCTGTGTGAGTCTATGGGTCTCTGTGTGAGTCTATGGGTCTCTGTGTGAGTTTATGGGTCTCTGTGTGAGTCTATGGGTCTATGTGTGAGTCTGTGGGTCTCTGTGTGAGTCTATGGGTCGCTTTGTGAGTCTATGGGTCTCTGTGTGAGTCTGTGGGTCTCTGTGTGAGTCTATGGGTCTCTGTGTGAGTCTATGGGTCTCTGTGTGAGTCTATGGGTCTCTGTGTGAGTCTATGGGTCTCTGTGTGAGTCTGTGGGTCTCTGTGTGAGTCTATAGGTCTCTGTGTGAGTCTGTGGGTCTCTGTGTGAGTCTATGTGTCTCTGTGTGAGTCTATGGGTCTCTGTGTGAGTCTGTGGGTCTCTGTGTGAGTCTATGGGTCTCTGTGTGAGTCTGTGGGTCTCTGTGTGAGTCTATGTGTCTCTGCGTGAATCTATGGGTCTCTGTGTGAGTCTATGGGTCTCTGTGTGAGTCTATGGGTCTTTGTGTGAGTCTATGGGTCTCTGTGTGAGTCTGTGGGTCTCTGTGTGAGTCTATGGGTCTCTGTGTGAGTCTATGGGTCTCTGTGTGAGTCTATGGGTCTCTGTGTGAGTCTATGGGTCTATGTGTGAGTCTGTGGATCTCTGTGTGAGTCTATGGGTCGCTTTGTGAGTCTATGGGTCTCTGTGTGAGTCTATGTGTCTCTGTGTGAGTCTATGGGTCTCTGTGTGAGTCTATGTGTCTCTGTGTGAGTCTATCGGTCTCTGTGTGAGTCTATGTGTCTCTGTGTGATTCTATGGGTCTCTGTGTGAGTCTATGTGTCTCTGTGTGAGTCTCTGGGGGTCTCTGTGTGAGTCTATGGGTCTCTGTGTGAATCTATGGGTCTCTGTGTGAGTTTATGGGTCTCTGTGTTAGTCTATGGGTCTCTGTGTGAGTCTGTGGATCTCTGTGCGAGTCTGTGGGACTCTGTGTGAGTCTGTGGGTCTCTGTGTGAGTCTATGGGCCTCTGTGTGAGTCTGTGGGTCTCTGTGTGAGTCTATGGGTCTCTGTGTGAGTCTATGTGTCTCTGTGTGAGTCTATGGGTCTCTGTGTGAATCTATGTGTCTCTGTGTGAGTCTATGGGTCTCTGTGTGAGTCTGTGGGTGTCTGTGTGAGTCTATGGGTCTCTGTGTGAGTCTGTGGGTCTCTGTGTGAGTCTATGTGTCTCTGCGTGCATCTATGGGTCTCTGTGTGAGTCTATGGGTCTCTGTGTGAGTCTATGGGTCTCTGTGTGAGTCTATGGGTCTCTGTGTGAGTCTATGGGTCTCTGTGTGAGTTTATAGGTCTCTGTGTGAGTCTATGGGTCTATGTGTGAGTCTGTGGATCTCTGTGTGAGTCTATGGGTCGCTTTGTGAGTCTATGGGTCTCTGTGTGAGTCTGTGGGTCTCTGTGTGAGTCTATGGGTCTTTGTGTGAGTCTATGGGTCTCTGTGTGAGTCTATGGGTCTCTGTGTGAGTCGATGGGTCTCTGTGTGAGTCTGTGGGTCTCTGTGTGAGTCTATGGGTCTCTGTGTGAGTCTGTGGGTCTCTGTGTAAGTCTATCAGTCTCTGTGTGAGTCTATGGGTCTCTGTGTGACTTTATGGGTCTCTGTGTGAGTCTATGGGTCTATGTGTGAGTCTGTGGATCTCTGTTGCGAGTCTGTGGGTCTCTGTGTGAGTCTGTGGGTCTCTGTGTGAGTCTATGGGTCTCTGTGTGAGTCTGTGGGTCTCTGTGTGAGTCTATGGGTCTCTGTGTGAGTCTATGTGTCTCTGTGTGAGTCTATGGGTCTCTGTGTGAGTTTATGGGTCTCTGTGTTAGTCTATGGGTCTATGTGTGAGTCTGTGGATCTCTATGCGAGTCTATGGGTTTCTGTGTAAGTCTGTGGGTCTCTGTGTGAGTCTATGGGTCTCTGTGTGAGTCTATGGGTCTCTGTGTGGGTCTATGGGTCTCTGTGTGAGTCTATGTGTCTCTGTGTGAGTCTATGAGTCTCTGTGTGAGTCTATGTGTCTCTGTGTGAGTCTATGGGTCTCTGTGTGAGTCTATGGGTCTCTGTGTGAGTCTATGGGTCTCTGTGTGAGTCTATGGGTCTCTGTGTGAGTCTGTGGGTCTCTGTGTGAGTCTGTGGGTCTCTGTGTGAGTCTATGGGTCTCTGTGTGAGTCTGTGGGTCTCTGTGTAAGTCTATCGGTCTCTGTGTGAGTCTATGGGTCTCTGTGTGACTTTATGGGTCTCTGTGTGAGTCTATGGGTCTATGTGTGAGTCTGTGGATCTCTGTGCGAGTCTGTGGGTCTCTGTGTGAGTCTGTGGGTCTCTGTGTGAGTCTATGGGTCTCTGTGTGAGTCTGTGGGTCTCTGTGTGAGTCTATGGGTCTCTGTGTGAGTCTATGGGTCTCTGTGTGAGTTTATGGGTCTCTGTGTTAGTCTATGGGTCTATGTGTGAGTCTGTGGATCTCTATGCGAGTCTATGGGTTTCTGTGTAAGTCTGTGGGTCTCTGTGTAAGTCTGTGGGTCTCTGTGTGAGTCTATGGGTCTCTGTGTGAGTCTATGGGTCTCTGTGTGGGTCTATGGGTCTCTGTGTGAGTCTATGTGTCTCTGTGTGAGTCTATGAGTCTCTGTGTGAGTCTATGTGTCTCTGTGTGAGTCTATGGGTCTCTGTGTGAGTCTATGGGTCTCTGTGTGAGTCTATGGGTCTCTGTGTGAGTCTATGGGTCTCTGTGTGAGTCTATGTGTCTCTGTGTGAGTCTGTCGGTCTCTGTGTGAGTCTGTCGGTCTCTGTGTGAGTCTATGGGTCTCTGTGTGAGTCTAAGGGTCTCTGTGTGAGTCTATGGGTCTCTGAGTGAGTCTATGAGTCTCTATGTGAGTCTATGGGTCTCTGCGTGAGTCTATGGGTCTCTGAGTGAGTCTTTTGGTCTCTGTGTGAGTCTATGGGGTCTCTGTGTGAGTCTATGTGTCTCTGTGTGACTCTATGGGTCTCTGTGTGAGTCTATGGGTCTCTGTGTGAGTCTATGGGTCTCTGTGTGAGTCTATGGGTCTCTGTGTGAGTCTATGGGTCTCTGTGTGAGTTTGTGGGTCTCTGTGTGAGTCTGTGGGTCTCTGTGTGAGTGTATGGGTCACTGCGTGAGTCTGTGGGTCTCTGTGTGAGTCTGTGGGTCTCTGTGTGAGTCTATGGGTCTCTGTGTGAGTCTGTGGGTCTCTGTGTAAGTCTATCGGTCTCTGTGTGAGTCTATGGGTCTCTGTGTGACTTTATGGGTCTTTGTGTGAGTCTATGGGTCTATGTGTGAGTCTGTGGATCTCTGTGCGAGTCTGTGGGTCTCTGTGTGAGTCTGTGGATCTCTGTGCGAGTCTGTGGGTCTCTGTGTGAGTCTGTGGGTCTCTGTGTGAGTCTGTGGGTCTCTGTGTGAGTGTATGGGTCACTGCGTGAGTCTGTGGGTCTCTGTGTGAGTCTATGGGTCTCTGTGTGAGTCTATGGGTCTCTGTGTGAGTCTATGTTTCTCTGTGTGAGTCTATGGGTCTCTGTGTGAGTCTATGTGTCTCTGTGTGAGTCTATGGGTCTCTGTGTGAGTCTGTGGGTCTCTGTGTGAGTCTACGGGTCTCTGTGTGAGTCTGTGGGTCTCTGTGTGAGTCTATGTGTCTCTGCGTGAATCTATGGGTCTCTGTGTGAGTCTATGGGTCTCTGTGTGAGTCTATGGGTCTCTGTGTGAGTCTATGGGTCTCTGTGTGAGTCTATGGGTCTCTGTGTGAGTTTATGGGTCTCTGTGTGAGTCTATGGGTCTATGTGTGAGTCTGTGGGTCTCTGTGTGAGTCTATGGGTCGCTTTGTGAGTCTATGGGTCTCTGTGTGAGTCTGTGGGTCTCTGTGTGAGTCTATGGGTCTCTGTGTGAGTCTATGGGTCTCTGTGTGAGTCTATGGGTCTCTGTGTGAGTCTATGGGTCTCTGTGTGAGTCTGTGGGTCTCTGTGTGAGTCTATAGGTCTCTGTGTGAGTCTGTGGGTCTCTGTGTGAGTCTATGTGTCTCTGTGTGAGTCTATGGGTCTCTGTGTGAGTCTGTGGGTCTCTGTGTGAGTCTATGGGTCTCTGTGTGAGTCTGTGGGTCTCTGTGTGAGTCTATGTGTCTCTGCGTGAATCTATGGGTCTCTGTGTGAGTCTATGGGTCTCTGTGTGAGTCTATGGGTCTTTGTGTGAGTCTATGGGTCTCTGTGTGAGTCTATGGGTCTCTGTGTGAGTCTATGGGTCTCTGTGTGAGTCTATGGGTCTCTGTGTGAGTCTATGGGTCTATGTGTGAGTCTGTGGATCTCTGTGTGAGTCTATGGGTCGCTTTGTGAGTCTATGGGTCTCTGTGTGAGTCTATGTGTCTCTGTGTGAGTCTATGGGTCTCTGTGTGAGTCTATGTGTCTCTGTGTGAGTCTATCGGTCTCTGTGTGAGTCTATGTGTCTCTGTGTGATTCTATGGGTCTCTGTGTGAGTCTATGTGTCTCTGTGTGAGTCTCTGGGGGTCTCTGTGTGAGTCTATGGGTCTCTGTGTGAATCTATGGGTCTCTGTGTGAGTTTATGGGTCTCTGTGTTAGTCTATGGGTCTCTGTGTGAGTCTGTGGATCTCTGTGCGAGTCTGTGGGACTCTGTGTGAGTCTGTGGGTCTCTGTGTGAGTCTATGGGCCTCTGTGTGAGTCTGTGGGTCTCTGTGTGAGTCTATGGGTCTCTGTGTGAGTCTATGTGTCTCTGTGTGAGTCTATGGGTCTCTGTGTGAATCTATGTGTCTCTGTGTGAGTCTATGGGTCTCTGTGTGAGTCTGTGGGTGTCTGTGTGAGTCTATGGGTCTCTGTGTGAGTCTGTGGGTCTCTGTGTGAGTCTATGTGTCTCTGCATGCATCTATGGGTCTCTGTGTGAGTCTATGGGTCTCTGTGTGAGTCTATGGGTCTCTGTGTGAGTCTATGGGTCTCTGTGTGAGTCTATGGGTCTCTGTGTGAGTTTATAGGTCTCTGTGTGAGTCTATGGGTCTATGTGTGAGTCTGTGGATCTCTGTGTGAGTCTATGGGTCGCTTTGTGAGTCTATGGGTCTCTGTGTGAGTCTGTGGGTCTCTGTGTGAGTCTATGGGTCTTTGTGTGAGTCTATGGGTCTCTGTGTGAGTCTATGGGTCTCTGTGTGAGTCGATGGGTCTCTGTGTGAGTCTGTGGGTCTCTGTGTGAGTCTATGGGTCTCTGTGTGAGTCTGTGGGTCTCTGTGTAAGTCTATCAGTCTCTGTGTGAGTCTATGGGTCTCTGTGTGACTTTATGGGTCTCTGTGTGAGTCTATGGGTCTATGTGTGAGTCTGTGGATCTCTGTTGCGAGTCTGTGGGTCTCTGTGTGAGTCTGTGGGTCTCTGTGTGAGTCTATGGGTCTCTGTGTGAGTCTGTGGGTCTCTGTGTGAGTCTATGGGTCTCTGTGTGAGTCTATGTGTCTCTGTGTGAGTCTATGGGTCTCTGTGTGAGTTTATGGGTCTCTGTGTTAGTCTATGGGTCTATGTGTGAGTCTGTGGATCTCTATGCGAGTCTATGGGTTTCTGTGTAAGTCTGTGGGTCTCTGTGTGAGTCTATGGGTCTCTGTGTGAGTCTATGGGTCTCTGTGTGGGTCTATGGGTCTCTGTGTGAGTCTATGTGTCTCTGTGTGAGTCTATGAGTCTCTGTGTGAGTCTATGTGTCTCTGTGTGAGTCTATGGGTCTCTGTGTGAGTCTATGGGTCTCTGTGTGAGTCTATGGGTCTCTGTGTGAGTCTATGGGTCTCTGTGTGAGTCTGTGGGTCTCTGTGTGAGTCTGTGGGTCTCTGTGTGAGTCTATGGGTCTCTGTGTGAGTCTATGGGTCTCTGTGTGAGTCTATGTGTCTCTGTGTGAGTCTATGTGTCTCTGTGTGAGTCTGTGGGTCTCTGTGTGAGTCTATGGGTCTCTGTGTGAGTCTATGTGTCTCTGTGTGAGTCTGTCGGTCTCTGTGTGAGTCTATGGGTCTCTGTGTGAGTCTAAGGGTCTCTGTGTGAGTCTATGGGTCTCTATGAGAGTCTATGGGTCTCTGTGTGAGTTTATAGGTCTCTGTGTGAGTCTATGGGTCTATGTGTGAGTCTGTGGATCTCTGTGTGAGTCTATGGGTCGCTTTGTGAGTCTATGGGTCTCTGTGTGAGTCTGTGGGTCTCTGTGTGAGTCTATGGGTCTTTGTGTGAGTCTATGGGTCTCTGTGTGAGTCTATGGGTCTCTGTGTGAGTCGATGGGTCTCTGTGTGAGTCTGTGGGTCTCTGTGTGAGTCTATGGGTCTCTGTGTGAGTCTGTGGGTCTCTGTGTAAGTCTATCAGTCTCTGTGTGAGTCTATGGGTCTCTGTGTGACTTTATGGGTCTCTGTGTGAGTCTATGGGTCTATGTGTGAGTCTGTGGATCTCTGTTGCGAGTCTGTGGGTCTCTGTGTGAGTCTGTGGGTCTCTGTGTGAGTCTATGGGTCTCTGTGTGAGTCTGTGGGTCTCTGTGTGAGTTTATGGGTCTCTGTGTGAGTCTATGTGTCTCTGTGTGAGTCTATGGGTCTCTGTGTGAGTTTATGGGTCTCTGTGTTAGTCTATGGGTCTATGTGTGAGTCTGTGGATCTCTATGCGAGTCTATGGGTTTCTGTGTAAGTCTGTGGGTCTCTGTGTGAGTCTATGGGTCTCTGTGTGAGTCTATGGGTCTCTGTGTGGGTCTATGGGTCTCTGTGTGAGTCTATGTGTCTCTGTGTGAGTCTATGAGTCTCTGTGTGAGTCTATGTGTCTCTGTGTGAGTCTATGGGTCTCTGTGTGAGTCTATGGGTCTCTGTGTGAGTCTATGGGTCTCTGTGTGAGTCTATGGGTCTCTGTGTGAGTCTGTGGGTCTCTGTGTGAGTCTGTGGGTCTCTGTGTGAGTCTATGGGTCTCTGTGTGAGTCTATGGGTCTCTGTGTGAGTCTATGTGTCTCTGTGTGAGTCTATGTGTCTCTGTGTGAGTCTGTGGGTCTCTGTGTGAGTCTATGGGTCTCTGTGTGAGTCTATGTGTCTCTGTGTGAGTCTGTCGGTCTCTGTGTGAGTCTATGGGTCTCTGTGTGAGTCTAAGGGTCTCTGTGTGAGTCTATGAGTCTCTATGAGAGTCTATGGGTCTCTGCGTGAGTCTATGGGTCTCTGAGTGAGTCTTTTGGTCTCTGTGTGAGTCTATGGGGTCTCTGTGTGAGTCTATGTGTCTCTGTGTGACTCTATGGGTCTCTGTGTGAGTCTATGGGTCTCTGTGTGAGTCTATGGGTCTCTGTGTGAGTCTATGGGTCTCTGTGTGAGTCTGTGGATCTCTGTGCGAGTCTGTGGGTCTCTGTGTGAGTCTGTGGGTCTCTGTGTGAGTCTGTGGGTCTCTGTGTGAGTCTATGGGTCTCTGTGTGAGTCTATGGGTCTCTGTGTGAGTCTATGTGTCTCTGTGTGAGTCTATGTGTCTCTGTGTGAGTCTGTGGGTCTCTGTGTGAGTCTATGGGTCTCTGTGTGAGTCTATGTGTCTCTGTGTGAGTCTGTCGGTCTCTGTGTGAGTCTATGGGTCTCTGTGTGAGTCTAAGGGTCTCTGTGTGAGTCTATGGGTCTCTATGAGAGTCTATGGGTCTCTGTGTGAGTTTATAGGTCTCTGTGTGAGTCTATGGGTCTATGTGTGAGTCTGTGGATCTCTGTGTGAGTCTATGGGTCGCTTTGTGAGTCTATGGGTCTCTGTGTGAGTCTGTGGGTCTCTGTGTGAGTCTATGGGTCTTTGTGTGAGTCTATGGGTCTCTGTGTGAGTCTATGGGTCTCTGTGTGAGTCGATGGGTCTCTGTGTGAGTCTGTGGGTCTCTGTGTGAGTCTATGGGTCTCTGTGTGAGTCTATGTGTCTCTGTGTGAGTCTATGGGTCTCTGTGTGAGTTTATGGGTCTCTGTGTTAGTCTATGGGTCTATGTGTGAGTCTGTGGATCTCTATGCGAGTCTATGGGTTTCTGTGTAAGTCTGTGGGTCTCTGTGTGAGTCTATGGGTCTCTGTGTGAGTCTATGGGTCTCTGTGTGGGTCTATGGGTCTCTGTGTGAGTCTATGTGTCTCTGTGTGAGTCTATGAGTCTCTGTGTGAGTCTATGTGTCTCTGTGTGAGTCTATGGGTCTCTGTGTGAGTCTATGGGTCTCTGTGTGAGTCTATGGGTCTCTGTGTGAGTCTATGGGTCTCTGTGTGAGTCTGTGGGTCTCTGTGTGAGTCTGTGGGTCTCTGTGTGAGTCTATGGGTCTCTGTGTGAGTCTATGGGTCTCTGTGTGAGTCTATGTGTCTCTGTGTGAGTCTATGTGTCTCTGTGTGAGTCTGTGGGTCTCTGTGTGAGTCTATGGGTCTCTGTGTGAGTCTATGTGTCTCTGTGTGAGTCTGTCGGTCTCTGTGTGAGTCTATGGGTCTCTGTGTGAGTCTAAGGGTCTCTGTGTGAGTCTATGAGTCTCTATGAGAGTCTATGGGTCTCTGCGTGAGTCTATGGGTCTCTGAGTGAGTCTTTTGGTCTCTGTGTGAGTCTATGGGGTCTCTGTGTGAGTCTATGTGTCTCTGTGTGACTCTATGGGTCTCTGTGTGAGTCTATGGGTCTCTGTGTGAGTCTATGGGTCTCTGTGTGAGTCTATGGGTCTCTGTGTGAGTCTGTGGGTCTCTGTGTGAGTCTGTGGGTCTCTGTGTGAGTCTGTGGGTCTCTGTGTGAGTGTATGGGTCACTGCGTGAGTCTGTGGGTCTCTGTGTGAGTCTGTGGGTCTCTGTGTGAGTCTATGGGTCTCTGTGTGAGTCTGTGGGTCTCTGTGTGAGTCTGTGGGTCTCTGTGTGAGTCTGTGGGTCTCTGTGTGAGTCTATGGGTCTCTGTGTGAGTCTATGGGTCTCTGTGTGAGTCTATGTGTCTCTGTGTGAGTCTATGTGTCTCTGTGTGAGTCTGTGGGTCTCTGTGTGAGTCTATGGGTCTCTGTGTGAGTCTATGTGTCTCTGTGTGAGTCTGTCGGTCTCTGTGTGAGTCTATGGGTCTCTGTGTGAGTCTAAGGGTCTCTGTGTGAGTCTATGGGTCTCTATGAGAGTCTATGGGTCTCTGTGTGAGTTTATAGGTCTCTGTGTGAGTCTATGGGTCTATGTGTGAGTCTGTGGATCTCTGTGTGAGTCTATGGGTCGCTTTGTGAGTCTATGGGTCTCTGTGTGAGTCTGTGGGTCTCTGTGTGAGTCTATGGGTCTTTGTGTGAGTCTATGGGTCTCTGTGTGAGTCTATGGGTCTCTGTGTGAGTCGATGGGTCTCTGTGTGAGTCTGTGGGTCTCTGTGTGAGTCTATGGGTCTCTGTGTGAGTCTGTGGGTCTCTGTGTAAGTCTATCAGTCTCTGTGTGAGTCTATGGGTCTCTGTGTGACTTTATGGGTCTCTGTGTGAGTCTATGGGTCTATGTGTGAGTCTGTGGATCTCTGTTGCGAGTCTGTGGGTCTCTGTGTGAGTCTGTGGGTCTCTGTGTGAGTCTATGGGTCTCTGTGTGAGTCTGTGGGTCTCTGTGTGAGTCTATGGGTCTCTGTGTGAGTCTATGTGTCTCTGTGTGAGTCTATGGGTCTCTGTGTGAGTTTATGGGTCTCTGTGTTAGTCTATGGGTCTATGTGTGAGTCTGTGGATCTCTATGCGAGTCTATGGGTTTCTGTGTAAGTCTGTGGGTCTCTGTGTGAGTCTATGGGTCTCTGTTTGAGTCTATGGGTCTCTGTGTGGGTCTATGGGTCTCTGTGTGAGTCTATGTGTCTCTGTGTGAGTCTATGAGTCTCTGTGTGAGTCTATGTGTCTCTGTGTGAGTCTATGGGTCTCTGTGTGAGTCTATGGGTCTCTGTGTGAGTCTATGGGTCTCTGTGTGAGTCTATGGGTCTCTGTGTGAGTCTGTGGGTCTCTGTGTGAGTCTGTGGGTCTCTGTGTGAGTCTATGGGTCTCTGTGTGAGTCTATGGGTCTCTTTGTGAGTCTATGTGTCTCTGTGTGAGTCTATGTGTCTCTGTGTGAGTCTGTGGGTCTCTGTGTGAGTCTATGGGTCTCTGTGTGAGTCTATGTGTCTCTGTGTGAGTCTGTCGGTCTCTGTGTGAGTCTATGGGTCTCTGTGTGAGTCTAAGGGTCTCTGTGTGAGTCTATGAGTCTCTATGAGAGTCTATGGGTCTCTGCGTGAGTCTATGGGTCTCTGAGTGAGTCTTTTGGTCTCTGTGTGAGTCTATGGGGTCTCTGTGTGAGTCTATGTGTCTCTGTGTGACTCTATGGGTCTCTGTGTGAGTCTATGGGTCTCTGTGTGAGTCTATGGGTCTCTGTGTGAGTCTATGGGTCTCTGTGTGAGTCTATGGGTCTCTGTGTGAGTCTGTGGATCTCTGTGCGAGTCTGTGGGTCTCTGTGTGAGTCTGTGGGTCTCTGTGTGAGTCTGTGGGTCTCTGTGTGAGTGTATGGGTCACTGCGTGAGTCTGTGGGTCTCTGTGTGAGTCTGTGGGTCTCTGTGTGAGTCTATGGGTCTCTGTGTGAGTCTGTGGGTCTCTGTGTAAGTCTATCGGTCTCTGTGTGAGTCTATGGGTCTCTGTGTGACTTTATGGGTCTCTGTGTGAGTCTATGGGTCTATGTGTGAGTCTGTGGATCTCTGTGCGAGTCTGTGGGTCTCTGTGTGAGTCTGTGGGTCTCTGTGTGAGTCTATGGGTCTCTGTGTGAGTCTGTGGGTCTCTGTGTGATTCTATGGGTCTCTGTGTGAGTCTATGTGTCTCTGTGTGAGTCTATGGGTCTCTGTGTGAGTTTATGGGTCTCTGTGTTAGTCTATGGGTCTATGTGTGAGTCTATGGGTCTCTGTGTGAGTCTATGGGTCTCTGTGTGAGTCTGTGGGTCTCTGTGTGAGTCTGTGGGTCTCTGTGTGAGTCTATGGGTCTCTGTGTGAGTCTATGGGTCTCTGTGTGAGTCTATGTGTCTCTGTGTGAGTCTATGTGTCTCTGTGTGAGTCTATGGGTCTCTGTGTGAGTCTATGGGTCTCTGTGTGAGTCTATGTGTCTCTGTGTGAGTCTGTCGGTCTCTGTGTGAGTCTATGGGTCTCTGTGTGAGTCTAAGGGTCTCTGTGTGAGTCTATGGGTCTCTGAGTGAGTCTATGGGTCTCTATGTGAGTCTATGGGTCTCTGCGTGAGTCTATGGGTCTCTGAGTGAGTCTTTTGGTCTCTGTGTGAGTCTATGGGGTCTCTGTGTGAGTCTATGTGTCTCTGTGTGACTCTATGGGTCTCTGTGTGAGTCTATGGGTCTCTGTGTGAGTCTATGGGTCTCTGTGTGAGTCTATGGGTCTCTGTGTGAGTCTGTGGATCTCTGTGCGAGTCTGTGGGTCTCTGTGTGAGTCTGTGGGTCTCTGTGTGAGTCTGTGGGTCTCTGTGTGAGTGTATGGGTCACTGCGTGAGTCTGTGGGTCTCTGTGTGAGTCTGTGGGTCTCTGTGTGAGTCTATGGGCCTCTGTGTGAGTCTGTGGGTCTCTGTGTGAGTCTATGGGTCTCTGTGTGAGTCTATGTGTCTCTGTGTGAGTCTATGGGTCTCTGTGTGAATCTATGTGTCTCTGTGTGAGTCTATGGGTCTCTGTGTGAGTCTGTGGGTGTCTGTGTGAGTCTATGGGTCTCTGTGTGAGTCTGTGGGTCTCTGTGTGAGTCTATGTGTCTCTGCGTGCATCTATGGGTCTCTGTGTGAGTCTATGGGTCTCTGTGTGAGTCTATGGGTCTCTGTGTGAGTCTATGGGTCTCTGTGTGAGTCTATGGGTCTCTGTGTGAGTTTATGGGTCTCTGTGTGAGTCTATGGGTCTATGTGTGAGTCTGTGGATCTCTGTGTGAGTCTATGGGTCGCTTTGTGAGTCTATGGGTCTCTGTGTGAGTCTGTGGGTCTCTGTGTGAGTCTATGGGTCTTTGTGTGAGTCTATGGGTCTCTGTGTGAGTCTATGGGTCTCTGTGTGAGTCGATGGGTCTCTGTGTGAGTCTGTGGGTCTCTGTGTGAGTCTATGGGTCTCTGTGTGAGTCTGTGGGTCTCTGTGTAAGTCTATCAGTCTCTGTGTGAGTCTATGGGTCTCTGTGTGACTTTATGGGTCTCTGTGTGAGTCTATGGGTCTATGTGTGAGTCTGTGGATCTCTGTTGCGAGTCTGTGGGTCTCTGTGTGAGTCTGTGGGTCTCTGTGTGAGTCTATGGGTCTCTGTGTGAGTCTGTGGGTCTCTGTGTGAGTCTATGGGTCTCTGTGTGAGTCTATGTGTCTCTGTGTGAGTCTATGGGTCTCTGTGTGAGTCTATGTGTCTCTGTGTGAGTCTATGGGTCTCTGTGTGAGTCTATGGGTCTCTGTGTGAGTCTATGTGTCTCTGTGTGAGTCTGTCGGTCTCTGTGTGAGTCTATGGTTCTCTGTGTGAGTCTAAGGGTCTCTGTGTGAGTCTATGGGTCTCTGAGTGAGTCTATGAGTCTCTATGTGAGTCTATGGGTCTCTGCGTGAGTCTATGGGTCTCTGAGTGAGTCTTTTGGTCTCTGTGTGAGTCTATGGGGTCTCTGTGTGAGTCTATGTATCTCTGTGTGACTCTATGGGTCTCTGTGTGAGTCTATGGGTCTCTGTGTGAGTCTATGGGTCTCTGTGTGAGTCTATGGGTCTCTGTGTGAGTCTATGGGTCTCTGTGTGAGTCTGTGGATCTCTGTGCGAGTCTGTGGGTCTCTGTGTGAGTCTGTGGGTCTCTGTGTGAGTCTGTGGGTCTCTGTGTGAGTGTATGGGTCACTGCGTGAGTCTGTGGGTCTCTGTGTGAGTCTGTGGGTCTCTGTGTGAGTCTATGGGTCTCTGTGTGAGTCTGTGGGTCTCTGTGTAAGTCTATCGGTCTCTGTGTGAGTCTATGGGTCTCTGTGTGACTTTATGGGTCTCTGTGTGAGTCTATGGGTCTATGTGTGAGTCTGTGGATCTCTGTGCGAGTCTGTGGGTCTCTGTGTGAGTCTGTGGGTCTCTGTGTGAGTCTATGGGTCTCTGTGTGAGTCTGTGGGTCTCTGTGTGAGTCTATAGGTCTCTGTGTGAGTCTATGTGTCTCTGTGTGAGTCTATGGGTCTCTGTGTGAGTTTATGGGTCTCTGTGTTAGTCTATGGGTCTATGTGTGAGTCTGTGGATCTCTATGCGAGTCTATGGGTTTCTGTGTAAGTCTGTGGGTCTCTGTGTGAGTCTATGGGTCTCTGTGTGAGTCTATGGGTCTCTGTGTGGGTCTATGGGTCTCTGTGTGAGTCTATGTGTCTCTGTGTGAGTCTATGAGTCTCTGTGTGAGTCTATGTGTCTCTGTGTGAGTCTATGGGTCTCTGTGTGAGTCTATGGGTCTCTGTGTGAGTCTATGGGTCTCTGTGTGAGTCTGTGGGTCTCTGTGTGAGTCTGTGGGTCTCTGTGTGAGTCTATGGGTCTCTGTGTGAGTCTATGGGTCTCTGTGTGAGTCTATGTGTCTCTGTGTGAGTCTATGTGTCTCTGTGTGAGTCTATGGGTCTCTGTGTGAGTCTATGGGTCTCTGTGTGAGTCTATGTGTCTCTGTGTGAGTCTGTCGGTCTCTGTGTGAGTCTATGGGTCTCTGTGTGAGTCTAAGGGTCTCTGTGTGAGTCTATGGGTCTCTGAGTGAGTCTATGGGTCTCTATGTGAGTCTATGGGTCTCTGCGTGAGTCTATGGGTCTCTGAGTGAGTCTTTTGGTCTCTGTGTGAGTCTATAGGGTCTCTGTGTGAGTCTATGTGTCTCTGTGTGACTCTATGGGTCTCTGTGTGAGTCTATGGGTCTCTGTGTGAGTCTATGGGTCTCTGTGTGAGTCTATGGGTCTCTGTGTGAGTCTATGGGTCTCTGTGTGAGTCTGTGGATCTCTGTGCGAGTCTGTGGGTCTCTGTGTGAGTCTGTGGGTCTCTGTGTGAGTCTGTGGGTCTCTGTGTGAGTGTATGGGTCACTGCGTGAGTCTGTGGGTCTCTGTGTGAGTCTATGGGTCTCTGTGTGAGTCTATGGGTCTCTGTGTGAGTCTATGTTTCTCTGTGTGAGTCTATGGGTCTCTGTGTGAGTCTATGTGTCTCTGTGTGAGTCTATGGGTCTCTGTGTGAGTCTGTGGGTCTCTGTGTGAGTCTATGGGTCTCTGTGTGAGTCTGTGGGTCTCTGTGTGAGTCTATGTGTCTCTGCGTGAATCTATGGGTCTCTGTGTGAGTCTATGGGTCTCTGTGTGAGTCTATGGGTCTCTGTGTGAGTCTATGGGTCTCTGTGTGAGTCTATGGGTCTCTGTGTGAGTTTATGGGTCTCTGTGTGAGTCTATGGGTCTATGTGTGAGTCTGTGGATCTCTGTGTGAGTCTATGGGTCGCTTTGTGAGTCTATGGGTCTCTGTGTGAGTCTGTGGGTCTCTGTGTGAGTCTATGGGTCTCTGTGTGAGTCTATGGGTCTCTGTGTGAGTCTATGGGTCTCTGTGTGAGTCTATGGGTCTCTGTGTGAGTCTGTGGGTCTCTGTGTGAGTCTATGGGTCTCTGTGTGAGTCTGTGGGTCTCTGTGTGAGTCTATGTGTCTCTGTGTGAGTCTATGGGTCTCTGTGTGAGTCTGTGGGTCTCTGTGTGAGTCTATGGGTCTCTGTGTGAGTCTGTGGGTCTCTGTGTGAGTCTATGTGTCTCTGCGTGAATCTATGGGTCTCTGTGTGAGTCTATGGGTCTCTGTGTGAGTCTATGGGTCTCTGTGTGAGTCTATGGGTCTCTGTGTGAGTCTATGGGTCTCTGTGTGAGTTTATGGGTCTCTGTGTGAGTCTATGGGTCTATGTGTGAGTCTGTGGATCTCTGTGTGAGTCTATGGGTTGCTTTGTGAGTCTATGGGTCTCTGTGTGAGTCTGTGGGTCTCTGTGTGAGTCTATGGGTCTCTGTGTGAGTCTATGGGTCTCTGTGTGAGTCTATGGGTCTCTGTGTGAGTCTGTGGGTCTCTGTGTAAGTCTATGGGTCTCTGTGTGAGTCTATGGGTCTCTATGTGAGTTTATGGGTCTCTGTGTGAGTCTATGGGTCTATGTGTGAGTCTGTGGATCTCTGTGGGAGTCTGTGGGTCTCTGTGTGAGTCTGTGGGGCTCTGTGTGAGTCTATGGGTCTCTGTGTGAGTCTGTGGGTCTCTGTGTGAGTCTATGGGTCTCTGTGTGAGTCTATGTGTCTCTGTGTGAGTCTATGGGTCTCTGTGTGAGTTTATGGGTCTCTGTGTTAGTCTATGGGTCTATGTGTGAGTCTGTGGATCTCTGTGCGAGTCTATGGGTTTCTGTGTGAGTCTGTGGGTCTCTGTGTGAGTCTATGGGTCTCTGTGTGAGTCTATGGGTCTCTGTGTGAGTCTATGTGTCTCTGTGTGAGTCTCTGAGTCTCTGTGTGAGTCTATGTGTCTCTGTGTGAGTCTATGGGTCTCTGTGTGAGTCTATGGGTCTCTGTGTGAGTCTGTGGGTCTCTGTGTGAGTCTATGGGTCTCTGTGTGAGTCTATGGGTCTCTGTGTGGGTCTATGTGTCTCTGTGTGAGTCTATGGGTCTCTGTGTGAGGCTATGTGTCTCTGTGTGAGTCTATGGGTCTCTGTGTGAGTCAATGGGTCTCTGTGTGAGTCTATGGGTCTCTGTGTGAGTCTATGGGTCTCTGTGTGACTCTGTGGGTCTCTGTGTGAGTCTGTGGGTCTCTGTGTGAGTCTATGTGTCTCTGTGTGCGTCTATGGGTCTCTGTGTGAGTCTATGGGTCTCTGTGTGAGTCTATGGGTCTCTGTGTGAGTCTATGTGTCTCTGTGTGAGTCTGTGGGACTCTGCTGTGAGTCTATGGGTCTCTGCTGTGTGAGTCTATGGGTCTCTGTGCGAGTCTGTGGGTCTCTGTGCGAGTCTGTGGGTCTCTGTGTGAGTCTATGGGTCTCTGCGTGAGTCTATGGGTCTCTGCTGTGTGAGTCTATGGGTCTCTGTGCGAGTCTGTGGGTCTCTGTGCGAGTCTATGTGTCTCTGTGTGAGTCTATGGGTCTCTGTGTGAGTCTATGGGTCTCTGTGTGAGTCTATGTGTCTCTGTGTGAATCTGTGGGTCTCTGCGTGAGTCTATGGGTCTCTGCTGTGAGTCTATGGGTCTCTGCTGTGTGAATCTATGGGTCTCTGTGCGGGTCTGTGGGTCTCTGTGCGAGTCTGTGGGTCTCTGCGTGAGTCTATGGGTCTCTGTGTGAGTCTATGTGTCTCTGCGTGAATCTATGGGTCTGTGTGAGTCTATGGGTCTCTGTGTGAGTCTATGGGTCTCTGTGTGAGTCTATGGGTCTCTGTGTGAGTTTATGGGTCTCTGTGTGAGTCTATGGGTCTATGTGTGAGTCTGTGGATCTCTGTGTGAGTCTATGGGTCGCTTTGTGAGTCTATGGGTCTCTGTGTAAGTCTGTGGGTCTCTGTGTGAGTCTATGGGTCTCTCTGTGAGTCGATGGGTCTCTGTGTGAGTCTGTGGGTCTCTGTGTGAGTCTATGGGTCTCTGTGTGAGTCTGTGGGTCTCTGTGTAAGTCTATCGGTCTCTGTGTGAGTCTATGGGTCTCTGTGTGACTTTATGGGTCTCTGTGTGAGTCTATGGGTCTATGTGTGAGTCTGTGGATCTCTGTGCGAGTCTGTAGGTCTCTGTGTGAGTCTGTGGGTCTCTGTGTGAGTCTATGGGTCTCTGTGTGAGTCTGTGGGTCTCTGTGTGAGTCTATGGGTCTCTGTGTGAGGCTATGTGTCTCTGTGTGAGTCTATGGGTCTCTGTGTGAGTTTATGGGTCTCTGTGTTAGTCTATGGGTCTATGTGTGAGTCTGTGGATCTATATGCGAGTCTATAGGTTTCTGTGTAAGTCTGTGGGTCTCTGTGTGAGTCTATGGGTCTCTGTGTGAGTCTATGGGTCTCTGTGTGGGTCTATGGGTCTCTGTGTGAGTCTATGTGTCTCTGTGTGAGTCTATGAGTCTCTGTGTGAGTCTATGTGTCTCTGTGTGAGTCTATGGGTCTCTGTGTGAGTCTATGGGTCTCTGTGTGAGTCTATGGGTCTCTGTGTGAGTCTATGGGTCTCTGTGTGAGTCTATGGGTCTCTGTGTGAGTCTGTGGGTCTCTGTGTGAGTCTATGGGTCTCTGTGTGAGTCTATGGGTCTCTGTGTGAGTCTATGTGTCTCTGTGTGAGTCTATGTGTCTCTGTGTGAGTCTATGGGTCTCTGTGTGAGTCTATGGGTCTCTGTGTGAGTCTATGTGTCTCTGTGTGAGTCTGTGGGTCTCTGTGTGAGTCTATGGGTCTCTGTGTGAGTCTAAGGGTCTCTGTGTGAGTCTATGGGTCTCTGTGTGAGTCTATGGGTCTCTGTGTGAGTCTGTGGGTCTCTGTGTGAGTCTATGGGTCTCTGAGTGAGTCTATGGGTCTCTGTGTGAGTCTGTGGGTCTCTGTGTGAGTCTATGGGTCTCTGAGTGAGTCTATGGGTCTCTATGTGAGTCTATGGGTCTCTGCGTGAGTCTATGGGTCTCTGAGTGAGTCTTTTGGTCTCTGTGTGAGTCTATGGGGTCTCTGTGTGAGTCTATGTGTCTCTGTGTGACTCTATGGGTCTCTGTGTGAGTCTATGGGTCTCTGTGTGAGTCTATGGGTCTCTGTGCGAGTCTATGGGTCTCTGTGTGAGTCTATGGGTCTCTGTGTGAGTCTGTGGATCTCTGTGCGAGTCTGTGGGTCTCTGTGTGAGTCTATGGGTCTCTGTGTGAGTCTATGGGTCTCTGTGTGAGTCTATGGGTCTCTGTGTGAGTTTATGGGTCTCTGTGTGAGTCTATGGGTCTATGTGTGAGTCTGTGGATCTCTGTGTGAGTCTATGGGTCGCTTTGTGAGTCTATGGGTCTCTGTGTGAGTCTGTGGGTCTCTGTGTGAGTCTATGGGTCTCTGTGTGAGTCTATGGGTCTCTGTGTGAGTCTATGGGTCTCTGTGTGAGTCTATGGGTCTCTGTGTGAGTCTGTGGGTCTCTGTGTGAGTCTATGGGTCTCTGTGTGAGTCTGTGGGTCTCTGTGTGAGTCTATGTGTCTCTGTGTGAGTCTATGGGTCTCTGTGTGAGTCTATGGGTCTCTGAGTGAGTCTTTTGGTCTCTGTGTGAGTCTATGGGGTCTCTGTGTGAGTCTATGTGTCTCTGTGTGACTCTATGGGTCTCTGTGTGAGTCTATGGGTCTCTGTGTGAGTCTATGGGTCTCTGTGTGAGTCTATGGGTCTCTGTGTGAGTCTATGGGTCTCTGTGTGAGTCTGTGGATCTCTGTGCGAGTCTGTGGGTCTCTGTGTGAGTCTATGGGTCTCTGTGTGAGTCTATGGGTCTCTGTGTGAGTCTATGGGTCTCTGTGTGAGTTTATGGGTCTCTGTGTGAGTCTATGGGTCTATGTGTGAGTCTGTGGATCTCTGTGTGAGTCTATGGGTCGCTTTGTGAGTCTATGGGTCTCTGTGTGAGTCTGTGGGTCTCTGTGTGAGTCTATGGGTCTCTGTGTGAGTCTATGGGTCTCTGTGTGAGTCTATGGGTCTCTGTGTGAGTCTATGGGTCTCTGTGTGAGTCTGTGGGTCTCTGTGTGAGTCTATGGGTCTCTGTGTGAGTCTGTGGGTCTCTGTGTGAGTCTATGTGTCTCTGTGTGAGTCTATGGGTCTCTGTGCGAGTCTGTGGGTCTCTGTGTGAGTCTATGGGTCTCTGTGTGAGTCTGTGGGTCTCTGTGTGAGTCTATGTGTCTCTGCGTGAATCTATGGGTCTCTGTGTGAGTCTATGGGCCTCTGTGTGAGTCTATGGGTCTCTGTGTGAGTCTATGGGTCTCTGTGTGAGTCTATGGGTCTCTGTGTGAGTTTATGGGTCTCTGTGTGAGTCTATGGGTCTATGTGTGAGTCTGTGGATCTCTGTGTGAGTCTATGGGTCGCTTTGTGAGTCTATGGGTCTCTGTGTGAGTCTGTGGGTCTCTGTGTGAGTCTATGGGTCTCTGTGTGAGTCTATGGGTCTCTGTGTGAGTCTATGGGTCTCTGTGTGAGTCTGTGGGTCTCTGTGTGAGTCTATGGGTCTCTGTGTGAGTCTGTGGGTCTCTGTGTAAGTCTATGGGTCTCTGTGTGAGTCTATGGGTCTCTGTGTGAGTTTATGGGTCTCTGTGTGAGTCTATGGGTCTATGTGTGAGTCTGTGGATCTCTGTGGGAGTCTGTGGGTCTCTGTGTGAGTCTGTGGGTCTCTGTGTGAGTCTATGGGTCTCTGTGTGAGTCTGTGGGTCTCTGTGTGAGTCTATGGGTCTCTGTGTGAGTCTATGTGTCTCTGTGTGAGTCTATGGGTCTCTGTGTGAGTTTATGGGTCTCTGTGTTAGTCTATGGGTCTATGTGTGAGTCTGTGGATCTCTGTGCGAGTCTATGGGTTTCTGTGTGAGTCTGTGGGTCTCTGTGTGAGTCTATGGGTCTCTGTGTGAGTCTATGGGTCTCTGTGTGAGTCTATGTGTCTCTGTGTGAGTCTATGAGTCTCTGTGTGAGTCTATGGGTCTCTGTGTGAGTCTATGGGTCTCTGTGTGAGTCTGTGGGTCTCTGTGTGAGTCTATGGGTCTCTGTGTGAGTCTATGGGTCTCTGTGTGGGTCTATGTGTCTCTGTGTGAGTCTATAGGTCTCTGTGTGAGGCTATGTGTCTCTGTGTGAGTCTATGGGTCTCTGTGTGAGTCAATGGGTCCCTGTGTGAGTCTATGGGTCTCTGTGTGAGTCTATGGGTCTCTGTGTGACTCTGTGGGTCTCTGCGTGAGTCTGTGGGTCTCTGTGTGAGTCTATGTGTCTCTGTGTGCGTCTATGGGTCTCTGTGTGAGTCTATGGGTCTCTGTGTGAGTCTATGGGTCTCTGTGTGAGTCTATGTGTCTCTGTGTGAGTCTGTGGGACTCTGCTGTGAGTCTATGGGTCTCTGCTGTGTGAGTCTATGGGTCTCTGTGCGAGTCTGTGGGTCTCTGTGCGAGTCTGTGGGTCTCTGTGTGAGTCTATGGGTCTCTGCGTGAGTCTATGGGTCTCTGCTGTGTGAGTCTATGGGTCTCTGTGCGAGTCTGTGGGTCTCTTTGCGAGTCTATGTGTCTCTGTGTGAGTCTATGGGTCTCTGTGTGAGTCTATGGGTCTCTGTGTGAGTCTATGTGTCTCTGTGTGAATCTGTGGGTCTCTGCGTGAGTCTATGGGTCTCTGCTGTGAGTCTATGGGTCTCTGCTGTGTGAGTCTATGGGTCTCTGTGCGAGTCTGTGGGTCTCTGTGCGAGTCTGTGGGTCTCTGTGTGAGTCTATGGGTCTCTGCGTGAGTCTATGGGTCTCTGTGTGAGTCTATGTGTCTCTGCGTGAATCTATGGGTCTGTGTGAGTCTATGGGTCTCTGTGTGAGTCTATGGGTCTCTGTGTGAGTCTATGGGTCTCTGTGTGAGTCTATGGGTCTCTGTGTGAGTTTATGGGTCTCTGTGTGAGTCTATGGGTCTATGTGTGAGTCTGTGGGTCTCTGTGTGAGTCTATAGGTCTCTGTGTGAGTCGATGGGTCTCTGTGTGAGTCTGTGGGTCTCTGTGTGAGTCTATGGGTCTCTGTGTGAGTCTGTGGGTCTCTGTGTAAGTCTATCGGTCTCTGTGTGAGTCTATGGGTCTCTGTGTGACTTTATGGGTCTCTGTGTGAGTCTATGGGTCTATGTGTGAGTTTGTGGATCTCTGTGCGAGTCTGTGGGTTTCTGTGTGAGTCTGTGGGTCTCTGTGTGAGTCTATGGGTCTCTGTGTGAGTCTGTGGGTCTCTGTGTGAGTCTATGGGTCTCTGTGTGAGGCTATGTGTCTCTGTGTGAGTCTATGGGTCTCTGTGTGAGTTTATGGGTCTCTGTGTTAGTCTATGGGTCTATGTGTGAGTCTGTGGATCTATATGCGAGTCTATGGGTTTCTGTGTAAGTCTGTGGGTCTCTGTGTGAGTCTATGGGTCTCTGTGTGAGTCTATGGGTCTCTGTGTGGGTCTATGGGTCTCTGTGTGAGTCTATGTGTCTCTGTGTGAGTCTATGTGTCTCTGTGTGAGTCTATGGGTCTCTGTGTGAGTCTATGGGTCTCTGTGTTAGTCTATGGGTCTCTGTGTGAGTCTATGGGTCTCTGTGTGAGTCTATGGGTCTCTGTGTGAGTCTATGGGTCTCTGTGTGAGTCTGTGGGTCTCTGTGTGAGTCTGTGGGTCTCTGTGTGAGTCTATGGGTCTCTGTGTGAGTCTATGGGTCTCTGTGTGAGTCTATGTGTCTCTCTGTGAGTCTATGTGTCTCTGTGTGAGTCTATGGGTCTCTGTGTGAGTCTATGGGTCTCTGTGTGAGTCTATGTGTCTCTGTGTGAGTCTGTGGGTCTCTGTGTGAGTCTATGGGTCTCTGTGTGAGTCTATGGGTCTCTGTGTGAGTCTATGGGTCTCTGAGTGAGTCTATGGGTCTCTATGTGAGTCTATGGGTCTCTGCGTGAGTCTATGGGTCTCTGAGTGAGTCTTTTGGTCTCTGTGTGAGTCTATGGGGTCTCTGTGTGAGTCTATGTGTCTCTGTGTGACTCTATGGGTCTCTGTGTGAGTCTATGGGTCTCTGTGTGAGTCTATGGGTCTCTGTGTGAGTCTGTGGGTCTCTGTGTGAGTCTATGGGTCTCTGTGTGAGGCTATGTGTCTCTGTGTGAGTCTATGGGTCTCTGTGTGAGTTTATGGGTCTCTGTGTTAGTCTATGGGTCTATGTGTGAGTCTGTGGATCTATATGCGAGTCTATGGGTCTCTGTGTGAGTTTATGGGTCTCTGTGTGAGTCTATGGGTCTCTGTGTGAGTCTGTGGATCTCTGTGTGAGTCTATGGGTCGCTTTGTGAGTCTATGGGTCTCTGTGTGAGTCTATGGGTCTCTGTGTGAGTCTATGGGTTCTCTGTGTGAGTCTGTGGGTCTCTGTGTGAGTCTGTGGGTCTCTGTGTGAGTCTATGGGTCTCTGTGTGAGTCTATGGGTCTCTGTGTGAGTCTATGTGTCTCTGTGTGAGTCTATGTGTCTCTGTGTGAGTCTACGGGTCTCTGTGTGAGTCTATGGGTCTCTGTGTGAGTCTATGTGTCTCTGTGTGAGTCTGTGGGTCTCTGTGTGAGTCTGTGGGTCTCTGTGTGAGTCTATGTGTCTCTGCGTGAATCTATGGGTCTCTGTGTGAGTCTATGGGCCTCTGTGTGAGTCTATGGGTCTCTGTGTGAGTCTATGGGTCTCTGTGTGAGTCTATGGGTCTCTGTGTGAGTTTATGGGTCTCTGTGTGAGTCTATGGGTCTATGTGTGAGTCTGTGGATCTCTGTGTGAGTCTATGGGTCGCTTTGTGAGTCTATGGGTCTCTGTGTGAGTCTGTGGGTCTCTGTGTGAGTCTATGGGTCTCTGTGTGAGTCTATGGGTCTCTGTGTGAGTCTATGGGTCTCTGTGTGAGTCTATGGGTCTCTGTGTGAGTCTGTGGATCTCTGTGTGAGTCTATGGGTCTCTGTTTGAGTCTGTGGGTCTCTGTGTAAGTCTATGGGTCTCTGTGTGAGTCTATGGGACTCTGTGTGAGTTTATGGGTCTCTGTGTGAGTCTGTGGATCTCTGTGTGAGTCTGTGGGTCTCTGTGTGAGTCTGTGGGTCTCTGTGTGAGTCTATGGGTCTCTGTGTGAGTCTGTGGGTCTCTCTGTGAGTCTATGGGTCTCTGTGTGAGTCTATGTGTCTCTGTGTGAGTCTATGGGTCTCTGTGTGAGTTTATGGGTCTCTGTGTTAGTCTATGGGTCTATGTGTGAGTCTGTGGATCTCTGTGCGAGTCTATAGGTTTTTGTGTGAGTCTGTGGGTCTCTGTGTGAGTCTATGGGTCTCTGTGTGAGTCTATGGGTCTCTGTGTGAGTCTATGTGTCTCTGTGTGAGTCTATGAGTCTCTGTGTGAGTCTATGTGTCTCTGTGTGAGTCTATGGGTCTCTGTGTGAGTCTATGGGTCTCTGTGTGAGTCTATGGGTCTCTGTGTGAGTCTGTGGGTCTCTGTGTGAGTCTATGGGTCTCTGTGTGAGTCTGTGGGTCTCTGTGTAAGTCTATGGGTCTCTGTGTGAGTCTATGGGTCTCTGTGTGAGTTTATGGGTCTCTGTGTGAGTCTATGGGTCTATGTGTGAGTCTGTGGATCTCTGTGTGAGTCTGTGGGTCTCTGTGTGAGTCTGTGGGTCTCTGTGTAAGTCTATGGGTCTCTGTGTGAGTCTGTGGGTCTCTGTGTGAGTCTATGGGTCTCTGTGTGAGTCTATGTGTCTCTGTGTGAGTCTATGGGTCTCTGTGTGAGTTTATGGGTCTCTGTGTTAGTCTATGGGTCTATGTGTGAGTCTGTGGATCTCTGTGCGAGTCTATGGGTTTCTGTGTGAGTCTGTGGGTCTCTGTGTGAGTCTATGGGTCTCTGTGTGAGTCTATGGGTCTCTGTGTGAGTCTATGTGTCTCTGTGTGAGTCTATGAGTCTCTGTGTGAGTCTATGTGTCTCTGTGTGAGTCTATGGGTCTCTGTGTGAGTCTATGGGTCTCTGTGTGAGTCTGTGGGTCTCTGTGTGAGTCTATGGGTCTCTGTGTGAGTCTATGGGTCTCTGTGTGAGTTTATGGGTCTCTGTGTTAGTCTATGGGTCTATGTGTGAGTCTGTGGATCTCTATGCGAGTCTATGGGTTTCTGTGTAAGTCTGTGGGTCTCTGTGTGAGTCTATGGGTCTCTGTGTGAGTCTATGGGTCTCTGTGTGGGTCTATGGGTCTCTGTGTGAGTCTATGTGTCTCTGTGTGAGTCTATGGGTCTCTGTGTGGGTCTATGGGTCTCTGTGTGAGTCTATGGGTCTCTGTGTGAGTCTATGGGTCTCTGTGTGGGTCTATGGGTCTCTGTGTGAGTCTATGTGTCTCTGTGTGAGTCTATGTGTCTCTGTGTGAGTCTGTGGGTCTCTGTGTGAGTCTGTGGGTCTCTGTGTGAGTCTATGTGTCTCTGCGTGAATCTATGGGTCTCTGTGTGAGTCTATGGGCCTCTGTGTGAGTCTATGGGTCTCTGTGTGAGTCTATGGGTCTCTGTGTGAGTCTATGGGTCTCTGTGTGAGTTTATGGGTCTCTGTGTGAGTCTATGGGTCTATGTGTGAGTCTGTGGATCTCTGTGTGAGTCTATGGGTCGCTTTGTGAGTCTATGGGTCTCTGTGTGAGTCTGTGGGTCTCTGTGTGAGTCTATGGGTCTCTGTGTGAGTCTATGGGTCTCTGTGTGAGTCTATGGGTCTCTGTGTGAGTCTATGGGTCTCTGTGTGAGTCTGTGGATCTCTGTGTGAGTCTATGGGTCTCTGTTTGAGTCTGTGGGTCTCTGTGTAAGTCTATGGGTCTCTGTGTGAGTCTATGGGACTCTGTGTGAGTTTATGGGTCTCTGTGTGAGTCTATGGGTCTATGTGTGAGTCTGTGGATCTCTGTGTGAGTCTGTGGGTCTCTGTGTGAGTCTGTGGGTCTCTGTGTGAGTCTATGGGTCTCTGTGTGAGTCTGTGGGTCTCTCTGTGAGTCTATGGGTCTCTGTGTGAGTCTATGTGTCTCTGTGTGAGTCTATGGGTCTCTGTGTGAGTTTATGGGTCTCTGTGTTAGTCTATGGGTCTATGTGTGAGTCTGTGGATCTCTGTGCGAGTCTATAGGTTTTTGTGTGAGTCTGTGGGTCTCTGTGTGAGTCTATGGGTCTCTGTGTGAGTCTATGGGTCTCTGTGTGAGTCTATGTGTCTCTGTGTGAGTCTATGAGTCTCTGTGTGAGTCTATGTGTCTCTGTGTGAGTCTATGGGTCTCTGTGTGAGTCTATGGGTCTCTGTGTGAGTCTGTGGGTCTCTGTGTGAGTCTATGGGTCTCTGTGTGAGTCTGTGGGTCTCTGTGTAAGTCTATGGGTCTCTGTGTGAGTCTATGGGTCTCTGTGTGAGTTTATGGGTCTATGTGTGAGTCTGTGGGTCTATGTGTGAGTCTGTGGATCTCTGTGTGAGTCTGTGGGTCTCTGTGTGAGTCTGTGGGTCTCTGTGTAAGTCTATGGGTCTCTGTGTGAGTCTGTGGGTCTCTGTGTGAGTCTATGGGTCTCTGTGTGAGTCTATGTGTCTCTGTGTGAGTCTATGGGTCTCTGTGTGAGTTTATGGGTCTCTGTGTTAGTCTATGGGTCTATGTGTGAGTCTGTGGATCTCTGTGCGAGTCTATGGGTTTCTGTGTGAGTCTGTGGGTCTCTGTGTGAGTCTATGGGTCTCTGTGTGAGTCTATGGGTCTCTGTGTGAGTCTATGTGTCTCTGTGTGAGTCTATGAGTCTCTGTGTGAGTCTATGTGTCTCTGTGTGAGTCTATGGGTCTCTGTGTGAGTCTATGGGTCTCTGTGTGAGTCTGTGGGTCTCTGTGTGAGTCTATGGGTCTCTGTGTGAGTCTATGGGTCTCTGTGTGAGTTTATGGGTCTCTGTGTTAGTCTATGGGTCTATGTGTGAGTCTGTGGATCTCTATGCGAGTCTATGGGTTTCTGTGTAAGTCTGTGGGTCTCTGTGTGAGTCTATGGGTCTCTGTGTGAGTCTATGGGTCTCTGTGTGGGTCTATGGGTCTCTGTGTGAGTCTATGTGTCTCTGTGTGAGTCTATGGGTCTCTGTGTGGGTCTATGGGTCTCTGTGTGAGTCTATGGGTCTCTGTGTGAGTCTATGGGTCTCTGTGTGGGTCTATGGGTCTCTGTGTGAGTCTATGTGTCTCTGTGTGAGTCTATGAGTCTCTGTGTGAGTCTATGTGTCTCTGTGTGAGTCTATGGGTCTCTGTGTGAGTCTATGGGTCTCTGTGTGAGTCTATGGGTCTCTGTGTGAGTCTATGGGTCTCTGTGTGAGTCTGTGGGTCTCTGTGTGAGTCTGTGGGTCTCTGTGTGAGTCTATGGGTCTCTGTGTGAGTCTATGGGTCTCTGTGTGAGTCTATGTGTCTCTGTGTGAGTCTATGTGTCTCTGTGTGAGTCTATGGGTCTCTGTGTGAGTCTATGGGTCTCTGTGTGAGTCTATGTGTCTCTGTGTGAGTCTGTCGGTCTCTGTGTGAGTCTATGGGTCTCTGTGTGAGTCTAAGGGTCTCTGTGTGAGTCTATGGGTCTCTGAGTGAGTCTATGGGTCTCTATGTGAGTCTATGGGTCTCTGCGTGAGTCTATGGGTCTCTGAGTGAGTCTTTTGGTCTCTGTGTGAGTCTATGGGGTCTCTGTGTGAGTCTATGTGTCTCTGTGTGACTCTATGGGTCTCTGTGTGAGTCTATGGGTCTCTGTGTGAGTCTATGGGTCTCTGTGTGAGTCTGTAGATCTCTGTGCGAGTCTGTGGGTCTCTGTGTGAGTCTGTGGGTCTCTGTGTGAGTCTGTGGGTCTCTGTGTGAGTGTATGGGTCACTGCGTGAGTCTGTGGGTCTCTGTGTGAGTCTATGGGTCTCTGTGTGTGTCTATGGGTCTCTGTGTGAGTCTATGTTTCTCTGTGTGAGTCTATGGGTCTCTGTGTGAGTCTATGTGTCTCTGTGTGAGTCTATGGGTCTCTGTGTGAGTCTGTGGGTCTCTGTGTGAGTCTATGGGTCTCTGTGTGAGTCTGTGGGTCTCTGTGTGAGTCTATGTGTCTCTGCGTGAATCTATGGGTCTCTGTGTGAGTCTATGGGTCTCTGTGTGAGTCTATGGGTCTCTGTGTGAGTCTATGGGTCTCTGTGTGAGTCTATGGGTCTCTGTGTGAGTTTATGGGTCTCTGTGTGAGTCTATGGGTCTATGTGTGAGTCTGTGGATCTCTGTGTGAGTCTATGGGTCGCTTTGTGAGTCTATGGGTCTCTGTGTGAGTCTGTGGGTCTCTGTGTGAGTCTATGGGTCTCTGTGTGAGTCTATGGGTCTCTGTGTGAGTCTTTGGGTCTCTGTGTGAGTCTATGGGTCTCTGTGTGAGTCTGTGGGTCTCTGTGTGAGTCTATGGGTCTCTGTGTGAGTCTGTGGGTCTCTGTGTGAGTCTATGTGTCTCTGTGTGAGTCTATGGGTCTCTGTGTGAGTCTGTGGGTCTCTGTGTGAGTCTATGGGTCTCTGTGTGAGTCTGTGGGTCTCTGTGTGAGTCTATGTGTCTCTGCGTGAATCTATGGGTCTCTGTGTGAGTCTATGGGTCTCTGTGTGAGTCTATGGGTCTCTGTGTGAGTCTATAGGTCTCTGTGTGAGTCTATGGATCTCTGTGTGAGTTTATGGGTCTCTGTGTGAGTCTATGGGTCTATGTGTGAGTCTGTGGATCTCTGTGTGAGTCTATGGGTCGCTTTGTGAGTCTATGGGTCTCTGTGTGAGTCTGTGGGTCTCTGTGTGAGTCTATGGGTCTCTGTGTGAGTCTATGGGTCTCTGTGTGAGTCTATGGGTCTCTGTGTGAGTCTGTGGGTCTCTGTGTAAGTCTATGGGTCTCTGTGTGAGTCTATGGGTCTCTGTGTGAGTTTATGGGTCTCTGTGTGAGTCTATGGGTCTATGTGTGAGTCTGTGGATCTCTGTGGGAGTCTGTGGGTCTCTGTGTGAGTCTGTGGGGCTCTGTGTGAGTCTATGGGTCTCTGTGTGAGTCTGTGGGTCTCTGTGTGAGTCTATGGGTCTCTGTGTGAGTCTATGTGTCTCTGTGTGAGTCTATGGGTCTCTGTGTGAGTTTATGGGTCTCTGTGTTAGTCTATGGGTCTATGTGTGAGTCTGTGGATCTCTGTGCGAGTCTATGGGTTTCTGTGTGAGTCTGTGGGTCTCTGTGTGAGTCTATGGGTCTCTGTGTGAGTCTATGGGTCTCTGTGTGAGTCTATGTGTCTCTGTGTGAGTCTCTGAGTCTCTGTGTGAGTCTATGTGTCTCTGTGTGAGTCTATGGGTCTCTGTGTGAGTCTATGGGTCTCTGTGTGAGTCTGTGGGCCTCTGTGTGAGTCTATGGGTCTCTGTGTGAGTCTATGGGTCTCTGTGTGGGTCTATGTGTCTCTGTGTGAGTCTATGGGTCTCTGTGTGAGGCTATGTGTCTCTGTGTGAGTCTATGGGTCTCTGTGTGAGTCAATGGGTCTCTGTGTGAGTCTATGGGTCTCTGTGTGAGTCTATGGGTCTCTGTGTGACTCTGTGGGTCTCTGTGTGAGTCTGTGGGTCTCTGTGTGAGTCTATGTGTCTCTGTGTGCGTCTATGGGTCTCTGTGTGAGTCTATGGGTCTCTGTGTGAGTCTATGGGTCTCTGTGTGAGTCTATGTGTCTCTGTGTGAGTCTGTGGGACTCTGCTGTGAGTCTATGGGTCTCTGCTGTGTGAGTCTATGGGTCTCTGTGCGAGTCTGTGGGTCTCTGTGCGAGTCTGTGGGTCTCTGTGTGAGTCTATGGGTCTCTGCGTGAGTCTATGGGTCTCTGCTGTGTGAGTCTATGGGTCTCTGTGCGAGTCTGTGGGTCTCTGTGCGAGTCTATGTGTCTCTGTGTGAGTCTATGGGTCTCTGTGTGAGTCTATGGGTCTCTGTGTGAGTCTATGTGTCTCTGTGTGAATCTGTGGGTCTCTGCGTGAGTCTATGGGTCTCTGCTGTGAGTCTATGGGTCTCTGCTGTGTGAGTCTATGGGTCTCTGTGCGGGTCTGTGGGTCTCTGTGCGAGTCTGTGGGTCTCTGCGTGAGTCTATGGGTCTCTGTGTGAGTCTATGTGTCTCTGCGTGAATCTATGGGTCTGTGTGAGTCTATGGGTCTTTGTGTGAGTCTATGGGTCTCTGTGTGAGTCTATGGGTCTCTGTGTGAGTCTATGGGTCTCTGTGTGAGTTTATGGGTCTCTGTGTGAGTCTATGGGTCTATGTGTGAGTCTGTGGATCTCTGTGTGAGTCTATGGGTCGCTTTGTGAGTCTATGGGTCTCTGTGTGAGTCTGTGGGTCTCTGTGTGAGTCTATGGGTCTCTCTGTGAGTCGATGGGTCTCTGTGTGAGTCTGTGGGTCTCTGTGTGAGTCTATGGGTCTCTGTGTGAGTCTGTGGGTCTCTGTGTAAGTCTATCGGTCTCTGTGTGAGTCTATGGGTCTCTGTGTGACTTTATGGGTCTCTGTGTGAGTCTATGGGTCTATGTGTGAGTCTGTGGATCTCTGTGCGAGTCTGTAGGTCTCTGTGTGAGTCTGTGGGTCTCTGTGTGAGTCTATGGGTCTCTGTGTGAGTCTGTGGGTCTCTGTGTGAGTCTATGGGTCTCTGTGTGAGGCTATGTGTCTCTGTGTGAGTCTATGGGTCTCTGTGTGAGTTTATGGGTCTCTGTGTTAGTCTATGGGTCTATGTGTGAGTCTGTGGATCTATATGCGAGTCTATGGGTTTCTGTGTAAGTCTGTGGGTCTCTGTGTGAGTCTATGGGTCTCTGTGTGAGTCTATGGGTCTCTGTGTGGGTCTATGGGTCTCTGTGTGAGTCTATGTGTCTCTGTGTGAGTCTATGAGTCTCTGTGTGAGTCTATGTGTCTCTGTGTGAGTCTATGGGTCTCTGTGTGAGTCTATGGGTCTCTGTGTGAGTCTATGGGTCTCTGTGTGAGTCTATGGGTCTCTGTGTGAGTCTATGGGTCTCTGTGTGAGTCTGTGGGTCTCTGTGTGAGTCTGTGGGTCTCTGTGTGAGTCTATGGGTCTCTGTGTGAGTCTATGGGTCTCTGTGTGAGTCTATGTGTCTCTGTGTGAGTCTATGTGTCTCTGTGTGAGTCTATGGGTCTCTGTGTTAGTCTATGGGTCTATGTGTGAGTCTGTGGATCTCTGTGCGAGTCTATGGGTTTCTGTGTGAGTCTGTGGGTCTCTGTGTGAGTCTATGGGTCTCTGTGTGAGTTTATGGGTCTCTGTGTGAGTCTATGGGTCTATGTGTGAGTCTGTGGATCTCTGTGTGAGTCTATGGGTCGCTTTGTGAGTCTATGGGTCTCTGTGTGAGTCTGTGGGTCTCTGTGTGAGTCTATGGGTCTCTGTGTGAGTCTATGGGTCTCTGTGTGAGTCTATGGGTCTCTGTGTGAGTCTATGGGTCTCTGTGTGAGTCTGTGGGTCTCTGTGTGAGTCTATGGGTCTCTGTGTGAGTCTGTGGGTCTCTGTGTGAGTCTATGTGTCTCTGTGTGAGTCTATGGGTCTCTGTGTGAGTCTATGGGTCTCTGAGTGAGTCTTTTGGTCTCTGTGTGAGTCTATGGGGTCTCTGTGTGAGTCTATGTGTCTCTGTGTGACTCTATGGGTCTCTGTGTGAGTCTATGGGTCTCTGTGTGAGTCTATGGGTCTCTGTGTGAGTCTATGGGTCTCTGTGTGAGTCTATGGGTCTCTGTGTGAGTCTGTGGATCTCTGTGCGAGTCTGTGGGTCTCTGTGTGAGTCTATGGGTCTCTGTGTGAGTCTATGGGTCTCTGTGTGAGTCTATGGGTCTCTGTGTGAGTTTATGGGTCTCTGTGTGAGTCTATGGGTCTATGTGTGAGTCTGTGGATCTCTGTGTGAGTCTATGGGTCGCTTTGTGAGTCTATGGGTCTCTGTGTGAGTCTGTGGGTCTCTGTGTGAGTCTATGGGTCTCTGTGTGAGTCTATGGGTCTCTGTGTGAGTCTATGGGTCTCTGTGTGAGTCTATGGGTCTCTGTGTGAGTCTGTGGGTCTCTGTGTGAGTCTATGGGTCTCTGTGTGAGTCTGTGGGTCTCTGTGTGAGTCTATGTGTCTCTGTGTGAGTCTATGGGTCTCTGTGTGAGTCTGTGGGTCTCTGTGTGAGTCTATGGGTCTCTGTGTGAGTCTGTGGGTCTCTGTGTGAGTCTATGTGTCTCTGGGTGAATCTATGGGTCTCTGTGTGAGTCTATGGGCCTCTGTGTGAGTCTATGGGTCTCTGTGTGAGTCTATGGGTCTCTGTGTGAGTCTATGGGTCTCTGTGTGAGTTTATGGGGTCTCTGTGTGAGTCTATGGGTCTATGTGTGAGTCTGTGGATCTCTGTGTGAGTCTATGGGTCGCTTTGTGAGTCTATGGGTCTCTGTGTGAGTCTGTGGGTCTCTGTGTGAGTCTATGGGTCTCTGTGTGAGTCTATGGGTCTCTGTGTGAGTCTATGGGTCTCTGTGTGAGTCTATGGGTCTCTGTGTGAGTCTGTGGGTCTCTCTGTGAGTCTATGGGTCTCTGTGTGAGTCTGTGGGTCTCTGTGTAAGTCTATGGGTCTCTGTGTGAGTCTATGGGTCTCTGTGTGAGTTTATGGGTCTCTGTGTGAGTCTATGGGTCTATGTGTGAGTCTGTGGATCTCTGTGGGAGTCTGTGGGTCTCTGTGTGAGTCTGTGGGTCTCTGTGTGAGTCTATGGGTCTCTGTGTGAGTCTGTGGGTCTCTGTGTGAGTCTATGGGTCTCTGTGTGAGTCTATGTGTCTCTGTGTGAGTCTATGGGTCTCTGTGTGAGTTTATGGGTCTCTGTGTTAGTCTATGGGTCTATGTGTGAGTCTGTGGATCTCTGTGCGAGTCTATGGGTTTCTGTGTGAGTCTGTGGGTCTCTGTGTGAGTCTATGGGTCTCTGTGTGAGTCTATGGGTCTCTGTGTGAGTCTATGTGTCTCTGTGTGAGTCTATGAGTCTCTGTGTGAGTCTATGTGTCTCTGTGTGAGTCTATGGGTCTCTGTGTGAGTCTATGGGTCTCTGTGTGAGTCTGTGGGTCTCTGTGTGAGTCTATGGGTCTCTGTGTGAGTTTATGGGTCTCTGTGTTAGTCTATGGGTCTATGTGTGAGTCTGTGGATCTCTGTGCGAGTCTATGGGTTTCTGTGTGAGTCTGTGGGTCTCTGTGTGAGTCTATGGGTCTCTGTGTGAGTCTATGGGTCTCTGTGTGAGTCTATGTGTCTCTGTGTGAGTCTCTGAGTCTCTGTGTGAGTCTATGTGTCTCTGTGTGAGTCTATGGGTCTCTGTGTGAGTCTATGGGTCTCTGTGTGAGTCTGTGGGTCTCTGTGTGAGTCTATGGGTCTCTGTGTGAGTCTATGGGTCTCTGTGTGGGTCTATGTGTCTCTGTGTGAGTCTATGGGTCTCTGTGTGAGGCTATGTGTCTCTGTGTGAGTCTATGGGTCTCTGTGTGAGTCAATGGGTCTCTGTGTGAGTCTATGGGTCTCTGTGTGAGTCTATGGGTCTCTGTGTGACTCTGTGGGTCTCTGTGTGAGTCTGTGGGTCTCTGTGTGAGTCTATGTGTCTCTGTGTGCGTCTATGGGTCTCTGTGTGAGTCTATGGGTCTCTGTGTGAGTCTATGGGTCTCTGTGTGAGTCTATGTGTCTCTGTGTGAGTCTGTGGGACTCTGCTGTGAGTCTATGGGTCTCTGCTGTGTGAGTCTATGGGTCTCTGTGCGAGTCTGTGGGTCTCTGTGCGAGTCTGTGGGTCTCTGTGTGAGTCTATGGGTCTCTGCGTGAGTCTATGGGTCTCTGCTGTGTGAGTCTATGGGTCTCTGTGCGAGTCTGTGGGTCTCTGTGCGAGTCTATGTGTCTCTGTGTGAGTCTATGGGTCTCTGTGTGAGTCTATGGGTCTCTGTGTGAGTCTATGTGTCTCTGTGTGAATCTGTGGGTCTCTGCGTGAGTCTATGGGTCTCTGCTGTGAGTCTATGGGTCTCTGCTGTGTGAGTCTATGGGTCTCTGTGCGGGTCTGTGGGTCTCTGTGCGAGTCTGTGGGTCTCTGCGTGAGTCTATGGGTCTCTGTGTGAGTCTATGTGTCTCTGCGTGAATCTATGGGTCTGTGTGAGTCTATGGGTCTCTGTGTGAGTCTATGGGTCTCTGTGTGAGTCTATGGGTCTCTGTGTGAGTCTATGGGTCTCTGTGTGAGTTTATGGGTCTCTGTGTGAGTCTATGGGTCTATGTGTGAGTCTGTGGATCTCTGTGTGAGTCTATGGGTCGCTTTGTGAGTCTATGGGTCTCTGTGTGAGTCTGTGGGTCTCTGTGTGAGTCTATGGGTCTCTCTGTGAGTCGATGGGTCTCTGTGTGAGTCTGTGGGTCTCTGTGTGAGTCTATGGGTCTCTGTGTGAGTCTGTGGGTCTCTGTGTAAGTCTATCGGTCTCTGTGTGAGTCTATGGGTCTCTGTGTGACTTTATGGGTCTCTGTTTGAGTCTATGGGTCTATGTGTGAGTCTGTGGATCTCTGTGCGAGTCTGTAGGTCTCTGTGTGAGTCTGTGGGTCTCTGTGTGAGTCTATGGGTCTCTGTGTGAGTCTGTGGGTCTCTGTGTGAGTCTATGGGTCTCTGTGTGAGGCTATGTGTCTCTGTGTGAGTCTATGGGTCTCTGTGTGAGTTTATGGGTCTCTGTGTTAGTCTATGGGTCTATGTGTGAGTCTGTGGATCTATATGCCAGTCTATGGGTTTCTGTGTAAGTCTGTGGGTCTCTGTGTGAGTCTATGGGTCTCTGTGTGGGTCTATGGGTCTCTGTGTGAGTCTATGTGTCTCTGTGTGAGTCTATGAGTCTCTGTGTGAGTCTATGTGTCTCTGTGTGAGTCTATGGGTCTCTGTGTGAGTCTATGGGTCTCTGTGTGAGTCTATGGGTCTCTGTGTGAGTCTATGGGTCTCTGTGTGAGTCTATGGGTCTCTGTGTGAGTCTGTGGGTCTCTGTGTGAGTCTGTGGGTCTCTGTGTGAGTCTATGGGTCTCTGTGTGAGTCTGTGGGTCTCTGTGTGAGTCTATGTGTCTCTGTGTGCGTCTATGGGTCTCTGTGTGAGTCTATGGGTCTCTGTGTGAGTCTATGGGTCTCTGTGTGAGTCTATGTGTCTCTGTGTGAGTCTGTGGGACTCTGCTGTGAGTCTATGGGTCTCTGCTGTGTGAGTCTATGGGTCTCTGTGCGAGTCTGTGGGTCTCTGTGCGAGTCTGTGGGTCTCTGTGTGAGTCTATGGGTCTCTGCGTGAGTCTATGGGTCTCTGCTGTGTGAGTCTATGGGTCTCTGTGCGAGTCTGTGGGTCTCTGTGCGAGTCTATGTGTCTCTGTGTGAGTCTATGGGTCTCTGTGTGAGTCTATGGGTCTCTGTGTGAGTCTATGTGTCTCTGTGTGAATCTGTGGGTCTCTGCGTGAGTCTATGGGTCTCTGCTGTGAGTCTATGGGTCTCTGCTGTGTGAGTCTATGGGTCTCTGTGCGGGTCTGTGGGTCTCTGTGCGAGTCTGTGGGTCTCTGCGTGAGTCTATGGGTCTCTGTGTGAGTCTATGTGTCTCTGCGTGAATCTATGGGTCTGTGTGAGTCTATGGGTCTCTGTGTGAGTCTATGGGTCTCTGTGTGAGTCTATGGGTCTCTGTGTGAGTCTATGGGTCTCTGTGTGAGTTTATGGGTCTCTGTGTGAGTCTATGGGTCTATGTGTGAGTCTGTGGATCTCTGTGTGAGTCTATGGGTCGCTTTGTGAGTCTATGGGTCTCTGTGTGAGTCTGTGGGTTTCTGTGTGAGTCTATGGGTCTCTCTGTGAGTCGATGGGTCTCTGTGTGAGTCTGTGGGTCTCTGTGTGAGTCTATGGGTCTCTGTGTGAGTCTGTGGGTCTCTGTGTAAGTCTATCGGTCTCTGTGTGAGTCTATGGGTCTCTGTGTGACTTTATGGGTCTCTGTGTGAGTCTATGGGTCTATGTGTGAGTCTGTGGATCTCTGTGCGAGTCTGTAGGTCTCTGTGTGAGTCTGTGGGTCTCTGTGTGAGTCTATGGGTCTCTGTGTGAGTCTGTGGGTCTCTGTGTGAGTCTATGGGTCTCTGTGTGAGGCTATGTGTCTCTGTGTGAGTCTATGGGTCTCTGTGTGAGTTTATGGGTCTCTGTGTTAGTCTATGGGTCTATGTGTGAGTCTGTGGATCTATATGCGAGTCTATGGGTTTCTGTGTAAGTCTGTGGGTCTCTGTGTGAGTCTATGGGTCTCTGTGTGGGTCTATGGGTCTCTGTGTGAGTCTATGTGTCTCTGTGTGAGTCTATGAGTCTCTGTGTGAGTCTATGTGTCTCTGTGTGAGTCTATGGGTCTCTGTGTGAGTCTATGGGTCTCTGTGTGAGTCTATGGGTCTCTGTGTGAGTCTATGGGTCTCTGTGTGAGTCTATGGGTCTCTGTGTGAGTCTGTGGGTCTCTGTGTGAGTCTGTGGGTCTCTGTGTGAGTCTATGGGTCTCTGTGTGAGTATATGGGTCTCTGTGTGAGTCTATGTGTCTCTGTGTGAGTCTATGTGTCTCTGTGTGAGTCTATTGGTCTCTGTGTGAGTCTATGGGTCTCTGTGTGAGTCTATGTGTCTCTGTGTGAGTCTGTGGGTCTCTGTGTGAGTCTATGGGTCTCTGTGTGAGTCTAAGGGTCTCTGTGTGAGTCTATGGGTCTCTGTGTGAGTCTATGGGTCTCTGTGTGAGTCTGTGGGTCTCTGTGTGAGTCTATGGGTCTCTGAGTGAGTCTATGGGTCTCTATGTGAGTCTATGGGTCTCTGCGTGAGTCTATGGGTCTCTGAGTGAGTCTTTTGGTCTCTGTGTGAGTCTATGGGGTCTCTGTGTGAGTCTATGTGTCTCTGTGTGACTCTATGGGTCTCTGTGTGAGTCTATGGGTCTCTGTGTGAGTCTATGGGTCTCTGTGTGAGTCTATGGGTCTCTGTGTGAGTCTATGGGTCTCTGTGTGAGTCTGTGGATCTCTGTGCGAGTCTGTGGGTCTCTGTGTGAGTCTATGGGTCTCTGTGTGAGTCTATGGGTCTCTGTGTGAGTCTATGGGTCTCTGTGTGAGTTTATGGGTCTCTGTGTGAGTCTATGGGTCTATGTGTGAGTCTGTGGATCTCTGTGTGAGTCTATGGGTCGCTTTGTGAGTCTATGGGTCTCTGTGTGAGTCTGTGGGTCTCTGTGTGAGTCTATGGGTCTCTGTGTGAGTCTATGGGTCTCTGTGTGAGTCTATGGGTCTCTGTGTGAGTCTATGGGTCTCTGTGTGAGTCTGTGGGTCTCTGTGTGAGTCTATGGGTCTCTGTGTGAGTCTGTGGGTCTCTGTGTGAGTCTATGTGTCTCTGTGTGAGTCTATGGGTCTCTGTGTGAGTCTATGGGTCTCTGAGTGAGTCTTTTGGTCTCTGTGTGAGTCTATGGGGTCTCTGTGTGAGTCTATGTGTCTCTGTGTGACTCTATGGGTCTCTGTGTGAGTCTATGGGTCTCTGTGTGAGTCTATGGGTCTCTGTGTGAGTCTATGGGTCTCTGTGTGAGTCTATGGGTCTCTGTGTGAGTCTGTGGATCTCTGTGCGAGTCTGTGGGTCTCTGTGTGAGTCTATGGGTCTCTGTGTGAGTCTATGGGTCTCTGTGTGAGTCTATGGGTCTCTGTGTGAGTTTATGGGTCTCTGTGTGAGTCTATGGGTCTATGTGTGAGTCTGTGGATCTCTGTGTGAGTCTATGGGTCGCTTTGTGAGTCTATGGGTCTCTGTGTGAGTCTGTGGGTCTCTGTGTGAGTCTATGGGTCTCTGTGTGAGTCTATGGGTCTCTGTGTGAGTCTATGGGTCTCTGTGTGAGTCTATGGGTCTCTGTGTGAGTCTGTGGGTCTCTGTGTGAGTCTATGGGTCTCTGTGTGAGTCTGTGGGTCTCTGTGTGAGTCTATGTGTCTCTGTGTGAGTCTATGGGTCTCTGTGTGAGTCTGTGGGTCTCTGTGTGAGTCTATGGGTCTCTGTGTGAGTCTGTGGGTCTCTGTGTGAGTCTATGTGTCTCTGGGTGAATCTATGGGTCTCTGTGTGAGTCTATGGGCCTCTGTGTGAGTCTATGGGTCTCTGTGTGAGTCTATGGGTCTCTGTGTGAGTCTATGGGTCTCTGTGTGAGTTTATGGGGTCTCTGTGTGAGTCTATGGGTCTATGTGTGAGTCTGTGGATCTCTGTGTGAGTCTATGGGTCGCTTTGTGAGTCTATGGGTCTCTGTGTGAGTCTGTGGGTCTCTGTGTGAGTCTATGGGTCTCTGTGTGAGTCTATGGGTCTCTGTGTGAGTCTATGGGTCTCTGTGTGAGTCTATGGGTCTCTGTGTGAGTCTGTGGGTCTCTGTGTGAGTCTATGGGTCTCTGTGTGAGTCTGTGGGTCTCTGTGTAAGTCTATGGGTCTCTGTGTGAGTCTATGGGTCTCTGTGTGAGTTTATGGGTCTCTGTGTGAGTCTATGGGTCTATGTGTGAGTCTGTGGATCTCTGTGGGAGTCTGTGGGTCTCTGTGTGAGTCTGTGGGTCTCTGTGTGAGTCTATGGGTCTCTGTGTGAGTCTGTGGGTCTCTGTGTGAGTCTATGGGTCTCTGTGTGAGTCTATGTGTCTCTGTGTGAGTCTATGGGTCTCTGTGTGAGTTTATGGGTCTCTGTGTTAGTCTATGGGTCTATGTGTGAGTCTGTGGATCTCTGTGCGAGTCTATGGGTTTCTGTGTGAGTCTGTGGGTCTCTGTGTGAGTCTATGGGTCTCTGTGTGAGTCTATGGGTCTCTGTGTGAGTCTATGTGTCTCTGTGTGAGTCTATGAGTCTCTGTGTGAGTCTATGTGTCTCTGTGTGAGTCTATGGGTCTCTGTGTGAGTCTATGGGTCTCTGTGTGAGTCTGTGGGTCTCTGTGTGAGTCTATGGGTCTCTGTGTGAGTCTATGGGTCTCTGTGTGGGTCTATGTGTCTCTGTGTGAGTCTATAGGTCTCTGTGTGAGGCTATGTGTCTCTGTGTGAGTCTATGGGTCTCTGTGTGCGTCAATGGGTCCCTGTGTGAGTCTATGGGTCTCTGTGTGAGTCTATGGGTCTCTGTGTGACTCTGTGGGTCTCTGTGTGAGTCTGTGGGTCTCTGTGTGAGTCTATGTGTCTCTGTGTGCGTCTATGGGTCTCTGTGTGAGTCTATGGGTCTCTGTGTGAGTCTATGGGTCTCTGTGTGAGTCTATGTGTCTCTGTGTGAGTCTGTGGGACTCTGCTGTGAGTCTATGGGTCTCTGCTGTGTGAGTCTATGGGTCTCTGTGCGAGTCTGTGGGTCTCTGTGCGAGTCTGTGGGTCTCTGTGTGAGTCTATGGGTCTCTGCGTGAGTCTATGGGTCTCTGCTGTGTGAGTCTATGGGTCTCTGTGCGAGTCTGTGGGTCTCTGTGCGAGTCTATGTGTCTCTGTGTAAGTCTATGGGTCTCTGTGTGAGTCTATGGGTCTCTGTGTGAGTCTATGTGTCTCTGTGTGAATCTGTGGGTCTCTGCGTGAGTCTATGGGTCTCTGCTGTGAGTCTATGGGTCTCTGCTGTGTGAGTCTATGGGTCTCTGTGCGAGTCTGTGGGTCTCTGTGCGAGTCTGTGGGTCTCTGTGTGAGTCTATGGGTCTCTGCGTGAGTCTATGGGTCTCTGTGTGAGTCTATGTGTCTCTGCGTGAATCTATGGGTCTGTGTGAGTCTATGGGTCTCTGTGTGAGTCTATGGGTCTCTGTGTGAGTCTATGGGTCTCTGTGTGAGTCTATGGGTCTCTGTGTGAGTTTATGGGTCTCTGTGTGAGTCTATGGGTCTATGTGTGAGTCTGTGGATCTCTGTGTGAGTCTATGGGTCGCTTTGTGAGTCTATGGGTCTCTGTGTGAGTCTGTGGGTCTCTGTGTGAGTCTATGGGTCTCTGTGTGAGTCGATGGGTCTCTGTGTGAGTCTGTGGGTCTCTGTGTGAGTCTATGGGTCTCTGTGTGAGTCTGTGGGTCTCTGTGTAAGTCTATCGGTCTCTGTGTGAGTCTATGGGTCTCTGTGTGACTTTATGGGTCTCTGTGTGAGTCTATGGGTCTATGTGTGAGTTTGTGGATCTCTGTGCGAGTCTGTGGGTTTCTGTGTGAGTCTGTGGGTCTCTGTGTGAGTCTATGGGTCTCTGTGTGAGTCTGTGGGTCTCTGTGTGAGTCTATGGGTCTCTGTGTGAGGCTATGTGTCTCTGTGTGAGTCTATGGGTCTCTGTGTGAGTTTATGGGTCTCTGTGTTAGTCTATGGGTCTATGTGTGAGTCTGTGGATCTATATGCGAGTCTATGGGTTTCTGTGTAAGTCTGTGGGTCTCTGTGTGAGTCTATGGGTCTCTGTGTGAGTCTATGGGTCTCTGTGTGGGTCTATGGGTCTCTGTGTGAGTCTATGTGTCTCTGTGTGAGTCTATGAGTCTCTGTGTGAGTCTATGTGTCTCTGTGTGAGTCTATGGGTCTCTGTGTGAGTCTATGGGTCTCTGTGTGAGTCTATGGGTCTCTGTGTGAGTCTATGGGTCTCTGTGTGAGTCTATGGGTCTCTGTGTGAGTCTATGGGTCTCTGTGTGAGTCTGTGGGTCTCTGTGTGAGTCTGTGGGTCTCTGTGTGAGTCTATGGGTCTCTGTGTGAGTCTATGGGTCTCTGTGTGAGTCTATGTGTCTCTCTGTGAGTCTATGTGTCTCTGTGTGAGTCTATGGGTCTCTGTGTGAGTCTATGGGTCTCTGTGTGAGTCTATGTGTCTCTGTGTGAGTCTGTGGGTCTCTGTGTGAGTCTATGGGTCTCTGTGTGAGTCTAAGGGTCTCTGTGTGAGTCTATGGGTCTCTGAGTGAGTCTATGGGTCTCTATGTGAGTCTATGGGTCTCTGCGTGAGTCTATGGGTCTCTGAGTGAGTCTTTTGGTCTCTGTGTGAGTCTATGGGGTCTCTGTGTGAGTCTATGTGTCTCTGTGTGACTCTATGGGTCTCTGTGTGAGTCTATGGGTCTCTGTGTGAGTCTATGGGTCTCTGTGTGAGTCTGTGGGTCTCTGTGTGAGTCTATGGGTCTCTGTGTGAGGCTATGTGTCTCTGTGTGAGTCTATGGGTCTCTGTGTGAGTTTATGGGTCTCTGTGTTAGTCTATGGGTCTATGTGTGAGTCTGTGGATCTATATGCGAGTCTATGGGTCGCTGTGTGAGTTTATGGGTCTCTGTGTGAGTCTATGGGTCTCTGTGTGAGTCTGTGGATCTCTGTGTGAGTCTATGGGTCGCTTTGTGAGTCTATGGGTCTCTGTGTGAGTCTATGGGTCTCTGTGTGAGTCTATGGGTTCTCTGTGTGAGTCTGTGGGTCTCTGTGTGAGTCTGTGGGTCTCTGTGTGAGTCTATGGGTCTCTGTGTGAGTCTATGGGTCTCTGTGTGAGTCTATGTGTCTCTGTGTGAGTCTATGTGTCTCTGTGTGAGTCTACGGGTCTCTGTGTGAGTCTATGGGTCTCTGTGTGAGTCTATGTGTCTCTGTGTGAGTCTGTGGGTCTCTGTGTGAGTCTGTGGGTCTCTGTGTGAGTCTATGTGTCTCTGCGTGAATCTATGGGTCTCTGTGTGAGTCTATGGGCCTCTGTGTGAGTCTATGGGTCTCTGTGTGAGTCTATGGGTCTCTGTGTGAGTCTATGGGTCTCTGTGTGAGTTTATGGGTCTCTGTGTGAGTCTATGGGTCTATGTGTGAGTCTGTTGATCTCTGTGTGAGTCTATGGGTCGCTTTGTGAGTCTATGGGTCTCTGTGTGAGTCTGTGGGTCTCTGTGTGAGTCTATGGGTCTCTGTGTGAGTCTATGGGTCTCTGTGTGAGTCTATGGGTCTCTGTGTGAGTCTATGGGTCTCTGTGTGAGTCTGTGGGTCTCTGTGTGAGTCTATGGGTCTCTGTGTGAGTCTGTGGGTCTCTGTGTAAGTCTATGGGTCTCTGTGTGAGTCTATGGGTCTCTGTGTGAGTTTATGGGTCTCTGTGTGAGTCTATGGGTCTATGTGTGAGTCTGTGGATCTCTGTGGGAGTCTGTGGGTCTCTGTGTGAGTCTGTGGGTCTCTGTGTGAGTCTATGGGTCTCTGTGTGAGTCTGTGGGTCTCTGTGTGAGTCTATGGGTCTCTGTGTGAGTCTATGTGTCTCTGTGTGAGTCTATGGGTCTCTGTGTGAGTTTATGGGTCTCTGTGTTAGTCTATGGGTCTATGTGTGAGTCTGTGGATCTCTGTGCGAGTCTATGGGTTTCTGTGTGAGTCTATGGGTCTCTGTGTGGGTCTATGGGTCTCTGTGTGAGTCTATGTGTCTCTGTGTGAGTCTATGAGTCTCTGTGTGAGTCTATGTGTCTCTGTGTGAGTCTATGGGTCTCTGTGTGAGTCTATGGGTCTCTGTGTGAGTCTATGGGTCTCTGTGTGAGTCTATGGGTCTCTGTGTGAGTCTATGGGTCTCTGTGTGAGTCTATGGGTCTCTGTGTGAGTCTGTGGGTCTCTGTGTGAGTCTGTGGGTCTCTGTGTGAGTCTATGGGTCTCTGTGTGAGTCTATGGGTCTCTGTGTGAGTCTATGTGTCTCTCTGTGAGTCTATGTGTCTCTGTGTGAGTCTATGGGTCTCTGTGTGAGTCTATGGGTCTCTGTGTGAGTCTATGTGTCTCTGTGTGAGTCTGTGGGTCTCTGTGTGAGTCTATGGGTCTCTGTGTGAGTCTAAGGGTCTCTGTGTGAGTCTATGGGTCTCTGAGTGAGTCTATGGGTCTCTATGTGAGTCTATGGGTCTCTGCGTGAGTCTATGGGTCTCTGAGTGAGTCTTTTGGTCTCTGTGTGAGTCTATGGGGTCTCTGTGTGAGTCTATGTGTCTCTGTGTGACTCTATGGGTCTCTGTGTGAGTCTATGGGTCTCTGTGTGAGTCTATGGGTCTCTGTGTGAGTCTGTGGGTCTCTGTGTGAGTCTATGGGTCTCTGTGTGAGGCTATGTGTCTCTGTGTGAGTCTATGGGTCTCTGTGTGAGTTTATGGGTCTCTGTGTTAGTCTATGGGTCTATGTGTGAGTCTGTGGATCTATATGCGAGTCTATGGGTCTCTGTGTGAGTTTATGGGTCTCTGTGTGAGTCTATGGGTCTCTGTGTGAGTCTGTGGATCTCTGTGTGAGTCTATGGGTCGCTTTGTGAGTCTATGGGTCTCTGTGTGAGTCTATGGGTCTCTGTGTGAGTCTATGGGTTCTCTGTGTGAGTCTGTGGGACTCTGTGTGAGTCTGTGGGTCTCTGTGTGAGTCTATGGGTCTCTGTGTGAGTCTATGGGTCTCTGTGTGAGTCTATGTGTCTCTGTGTGAGTCTATGTGTCTCTGTGTGAGTCTACGGGTCTCTGTGTGAGTCTATGGGTCTCTGTGTGAGTCTATGTGTCTCTGTGTGAGTCTGTGGGTCTCTGTGTGAGTCTGTGGGTCTCTGTGTGAGTCTATGTGTCTCTGCGTGAATCTATGGGTCTCTGTGTGAGTCTATGGGTCTCTGTGTGAGTCTATGGGTCTCTGTGTGAGTTTATGGGTCTCTGTGTGAGTCTATGGGTCTATGTGTGAGTCTGTGGATCTCTGTGTGAGTCTATGGGTCGCTTTGTGAGTCTATGGGTCTCTGTGTGAGTCTGTGGGTCTCTGTGTGAGTCTATGGGTCTCTGTGTGAGTCTATGGGTCTCTGTGTGAGTCTATGGGTCTCTGTGTGAGTCTATGGGTCTCTGTGTGAGTCTGTGGGTCTCTGTGTGAGTCTATGGGTCTCTGTGTGAGTCTGTGGGTCTCTGTGTAAGTCTATGGGTCTCTGTGTGAGTCTATGGGTCTCTGTGTGAGTTTATGGGTCTCTGTGTGAGTCTATGGGTCTATGTGTGAGTCTGTGGATCTCTGTGGGAGTCTGTGGGTCTCTGTGTGAGTCTGTGGGTCTCTGTGTGAGTCTATGGGTCTCTGTGTGAGTCTGTGGGTCTCTGTGTGAGTCTATGGGTCTCTGTGTGAGTCTATGTGTCTCTGTGTGAGTCTATGGGTCTCTGTGTGAGTTTATGGGTCTCTGTGTTAGTCTATGGGTCTATGTGTGAGTCTGTGGATCTCTGTGCGAGTCTATGGGTTTCTGTGTGAGTCTGTGGGTCTCTGTGTGAGTCTATGGGTCTCTGTGTGAGTCTATGGGTCTCTGTGTGAGTCTATGTGTCTCTGTGTGAGTCTATGAGTCTCTGTGTGAGTCTATGTGTCTCTGTGTGAGTCTATGGGTCTCTGTGTGAGTCTATGGGTCTCTGTGTGAGTCTGTGGGTCTCTGTGTGAGTCTATGGGTCTCTGTGTGAGTCTATGGGTCTCTGTGTGGGTCTATGTGTCTCTGTGTGAGTCTATAGGTCTCTGTGTGAGGCTATGTGTCTCTGTGTGAGTCTATGGGTCTCTGTGTGAGTCAATGGGTCCCTGTGTGAGTCTATGGGTCTCTGTGTGAGTCTATGGGTCTCTGTGTGACTCTGTGGGTCTCTGTGTGAGTCTGTGGGTCTCTGTGTGAGTCTATGTGTCTCTGTGTGCGTCTATGGGTCTCTGTGTGAGTCTATGGGTCTCTGTGTGAGTCTATGGGTCTCTGTGTGAGTCTATGTGTCTCTGTGTGAGTCTGTGGGACTCTGCTGTGAGTCTATGGGTCTCTGCTGTGTGAGTCTATGGGTCTCTGTGCGAGTCTGTGGGTCTCTGTGCGAGTCTGTGGGTCTCTGTGTGAGTCTATGGGTCTCTGCGTGAGTCTATGGGTCTCTGCTGTGTGAGTCTATGGGTCTCTGTGCGAGTCTGTGGGTCTCTGTGCGAGTCTATGTGTCTCTGTGTGAGTCTATGGGTCTCTGTGTGAGTCTATGGGTCTCTGTGTGAGTCTATGTGTCTCTGTGTGAATCTGTGGGTCTCTGCGTGAGTCTATGGGTCTCTGCTGTGAGTCTATGGGTCTCTGCTGTGTGAGTCTATGGGTCTCTGTGCGAGTCTGTGGGTCTCTGTGCGAGTCTGTGGGTCTCTGTGTGAGTCTATGGGTCTCTGCGTGAGTCTATGGGTCTCTGTGTGAGTCTATGTGTCTCTGCGTGAATCTATGGGTCTGTGTGAGTCTATGGGTCTCTGTGTGAGTCTATGGGTCTCTGTGTGAGTCTATGGGTCTCTGTGTGAGTCTATGGGTCTCTGTGTGAGTTTATGGGTCTCTGTGTGAGTCTATGGGTCTATGTGTGAGTCTGTGGATCTCTGTGTGAGTCTATGGGTCGCTTTGTGAGTCTATGGGTCTCTGTGTGAGTCTGTGGGTCTCTGTGTGAGTCTATGGGTCTCTGTGTGAGTCGATGGGTCTCTGTGTGAGTCTGTGGGTCTCTGTGTGAGTCTATGGGTCTCTGTGTGAGTTTGTGGGTCTCTGTGTAAGTCTATCGGTCTCTGTGTGAGTCTATGGGTCTCTGTGTGACTTTATGGGTCTCTGTGTGAGTCTATGGGTCTATGTGTGAGTTTGTGGATCTCTGTGCGAGTCTGTGGGTTTCTGTGTGAGTCTGTGGGTCTCTGTGTGAGTCTATGGGTCTCTGTGTGAGTCTGTGGGTCTCTGTGTGAGTCTATGGGTCTCTGTGTGAGGCTATGTGTCTCTGTGTGAGTCTATGGGTCTCTGTGTGAGTTTATGGGTCTCTGTGTTAGTCTATGGGTCTATGTGTGAGTCTGTGGATCTATATGCGAGTCTATGGGTTTCTGTGTAAGTCTGTGGGTCTCTGTGTGAGTCTATGGGTCTCTGTGTGAGTCTATGGGTCTCTGTGTGGGTCTATGGGTCTCTGTGTGAGTCTATGTGTCTCTGTGTGAGTCTATGAGTCTCTGTGTGAGTCTATGTGTCTCTGTGTGAGTCTATGGGTCTCTGTGTGAGTCTATGGGTCTCTGTGTGAGTCTATGGGTCTCTGTGTGAGTCTATGGGTCTCTGTGTGAGTCTATGGGTCTCTGTGTGAGTCTGTGGGTCTCTGTGTGAGTCTGTGGGTCTCTGTGTGAGTCTATGGGTCTCTGTGTGAGTCTATGGGTCTCTGTGTGAGTCTATGTGTCTCTCTGTGAGTCTATGTGTCTCTGTGTGAGTCTATGGGTCTCTGTGTGAGTCTATGGGTCTCTGTGTGAGTCTATGTGTCTCTGTGTGAGTCTGTGGGTCTCTGTGTGAGTCTATGGGTCTCTGTGTGAGTCTAAGGGTCTCTGTGTGAGTCTATGGGTCTCTGAGTGAGTCTATGGGTCTCTATGTGAGTCTATGGGTCTCTGCGTGAGTCTATGGGTCTCTGAGTGAGTCTTTTGGTCTCTGTGTGAGTCTATGGGGTCTCTGTGTGAGTCTATGTGTCTCTGTGTGACTCTATGGGTCTCTGTGTGAGTCTATGGGTCTCTGTGTGAGTCTATGGGTCTCTGTGTGAGTCTGTGGGTCTCTGTGTGAGTCTATGGGTCTCTGTGTGAGGCTATGTGTCTCTGTGTGAGTCTATGGGTCTCTGTGTGAGTTTATGGGTCTCTGTGTTAGTCTATGGGTCTATGTGTGAGTCTGTGGATCTATATGCGAGTCTATGGGTTTCTGTGTAAGTCTGTGGGTCTCTGTGTGAGTCTATGGGTCTCTGTGTGAGTCTATGGGTCTCTGTGTGGGTCTATGGGTCTCTGTGTGAGTCTATGGGTCTCTGTGTGAGTCTATGGGTCTCTGTGTGAGTCTATGGGTTCTCTGTGTGAGTCTGTGGGTCTCTGTGTGAGTCTACGGGTCTCTGTGTGAGTCTATGGGTCTCTGTGTGAGTCGATGTGTCTCTGTGTGAGTCTGTGGGTCTCTGTGTGAGTCTATGGGTCTCTGTGTGAGTCTAAGGGTCTCTGTGTGAGTCTATGGGTCTCTGAGTGAGTCTATGGGTCTCTATGTGAATCTATGGGTCTCTGCGTGAGTCTATGGGTCTCTGAGTGAGTCTTTTGGTCTCTGTGTGAGTCTATGGGGTCTCTGTGTGAGTCTATGTGTCTCTGTGTGACTCTATGGGTCTCTGTGTGAGTCTATGGGTCTCTGTGTGAGTCTATGGGTCTCTGTGTGAGTCTATGGGTCTCTGTGTGAGTCTATGGGTCTCTGTGTGAGTCTGTGGATCTCTGTGCGAGTCTGTGGGTCTCTGTGTGAGTCTATGGGTCTCTGTGTGAGTCTATGGGTCTCTGTGTGAGTCTATGGGTCTCTGTGTGAGTTTATGGGTCTCTGTGTGAGTCTATGGGTCTATGTGTGAGTCTGTGGATCTCTGTGTGAGTCTATGCGTCGCTTTGTGAGTCTATGGGTCTCTGTGTGAGTCTATGTGTCTCTGTGTGAGTCTGTGGGTCTCTGTGTGAGTCTATGGGTCTCTGTGTGAGTCTAAGGGTCTCTGTGTGAGTCTATGGGTCTCTGAGTGAGTCTATGGGTCTCTATGTGAATCTATGGGTCTCTGCGTGAGTCTATGGGTCTCTGAGTGAGTCTTTTGGTCTCTGTGTGAGTCTATGGGGTCTCTGTGTGAGTCTATGTGTCTCTGTGTGACTCTATGGGTCTCTGTGTGAGTCTATGGGTCTCTGTGTGAGTCTATGGGTCTCTGTGTGAGTCTATGGGTCTCTGTGTGAGTCTATGGGTCTCTGTGTGAGTCTGTGGATCTCTGTGCGAGTCTGTGGGTCTCTGTGTGAGTCTATGGGTCTCTGTGTGAGTCTATGGGTCTCTGTGTGAGTCTATGGGTCTCTGTGTGAGTTTATGGGTCTCTGTGTGAGTCTATGGGTCTATGTGTGAGTCTGTGGATCTCTGTGTGAGTCTATGGGTCGCTTTGTGAGTCTATGGGTCTCTGTGTGAGTCTAAGGGTCTCTGTGTGAGTCTATGGGTCTCTGAGTGAGTCTATGGGTCTCTATGTGAGTCTATGGGTCTCTGCGTGAGTCTATGGGTCTCTGAGTGAGTCTTTTGGTCTCTGTGTGAGTCTATGGGGTCTCTGTGTGAGTCTATGTGTCTCTGTGTGACTCTATGGGTCTCTGTGTGAGTCTATGGGTCTCTGTGTGAGTCTATGGGTCTCTGTGTGAGTCTATGGGTCTCTGTGTGAGTCTATGGGTCTCTGTGTGAGTCTGTGGATCTCTGTGCGAGTCTGTGGGTCTCTGTGTGAGTCTATGGGTCTCTGTGTGAGTCTATGGGTCTCTGTGTGAGTCTATGGGTCTCTGTGTGAGTTTATGGGTCTCTGTGTGAGTCTATGGGTCTATGTGTGAGTCTGTGGATCTCTGTGTGAGTCTATGGGTCGCTTTGTGAGTCTATGGGTCTCTGTGTGAGTCTATGGGTCTCTGTGTGAGTCTATGGGTCTCTGTGTGAGTCTATGGGTCTCTGTGTGAGTCTATGGGTCTCTGTGTGAGTCTGTGGGTCTCTGTGTGAGTCTATGGGTCTCTGTGTGAGTCTGTGGGTCTCTGTGTGAGTCTATTTGTCTCTGTGTGAGTCTATGGGTCTCTGTGTGAGTCTGTGGGTCTCTGTGTGAGTCTATGGGTCTCTGTGTGAGTCTGTGGGTCTCTGTGTGAGTCTATGGGTCTCTGTGTGAGTCTATGGGTCTCTGTGTGAGTTTATGGGTCACTGTGTGAGTCTATGGGTCTATGTGTGAGTCTGTGGATCTCTGTGTGAGTCTATGGGTCGCTTTGTGAGTCTATGGGTCTCTGTGTGAGTCTGTGGGTCTCTGTGTGAGTCTATGGGTCTCTGTGTGAGTCTATGGGTCTCTGTGTGAGTCTATGGGTCTCTGTGTGAGTCTATGGGTCTCTGTGTGAGTCTGTGGGTCTCTGTGTGAGTCTATGGGTCTCTGTGTGAGTCTGTGGGTCTCTGTGTAAGTCTATGGGTCTCTGTGTGAGTCTATGGGTCTCTGTGTGAGTTTATGGGTCTCTGTGTGAGTCTATGGGTCTATGTGTGAGTCTGTGGATCTCTGTGGGAGTCTGTGGGTCTCTGTGTGAGTCTGTGGGTCTCTGTGTGAGTCTATGGGTATCTGTGTGAGTCTGTGGGTCTCTGTGTGAGTCTATGGGTCTCTGTGTGAGTCTATGTGTCTCTGTGTGAGTCTATGTGTCTCTGTGTGAGTCTATGGGTCTCTGTGTGAGTCTATGGGTCTCTGTGTGAGTCTGTGGGTCTCTGTGTGAGTCTATGGGTCTCTGTGTGAGTCTATGGGTCTCTGTGTGGGTCTATGTGTCTCTGTGTGAGTCTATGGGTCTCTGTGTGAGGCTATGTGTCTCTGTGTGAGTCTATGGGTCTCTGTGTGAGTCAATGGGTCTCTGTGTGAGTCTATGGGTCTCTGTGTGAGTCTATGGGTCTCTGTGTGACTCTGTGGGTCTCTGTGTGAGTCTGTGGGTCTCTGTGTGAGTCTATGTGTCTCTGTGTGCGTCTATGGGTCTCTGTGTGAGTCTATGTGTCTCTGTGTGAGTCTGTGGGACTCTGCTGTGAGTCTATGGGTCTATGTGTGAGTCTGTGGATCTCTGTGTGAGTCTATGGGTCGCTTTGTGAGTCTATGGGTCTCTGTGTGAGTCTGTGGGTCTCTGTGTGAGTCTATGGGTCTCTGTGTGAGTCGATGGGTCTCTGTGTGAGTCTGTGGGTCTCTGTGTGAGTCTATGGGTCTCTGTGTGAGTCTGTGGGTCTCTGTGTAAGTCTATCGGTCTCTGTGTGAGTCTATGGGTCTCTGTGTGACTTTATGGGTCTCTGTGTGAGTCTATGGGTCTATGTGTGAGTCTGTGGATCTCTGTGCGAGTCTGTGGGTCTCTGTGTGAGTCTGTGGGTCTCTGTGTGAGTCTATGGGTCTCTGTGTGAGTCTGTGGGTCTCTGTGTGAGTCTATGGGTCTCTGTGTGAGGCTATGTGTCTCTGTGTGAGTCTATGGGTCTCTGTGTGAGTTTATGGGTCTCTGTGTTAGTCTATGGGTCTATGTGTGAGTCTGTGGATCTATATGCGAGTCTATGGGTTTCTGTGTAAGTCTGTGGGTCTCTGTGTGAGTCTATGGGTCTCTGTGTGAGTCTATGGGTCTCTGTGTGGGTCTATGGGTCTCTGTGTGAGTCTATGTGTCTCTGTGTGAGTCTATGAGTCTCTGTGTGAGTCTATGTGTCTCTGTGTGAGTCTATGGGTCTCTGTGTGAGTCTATGGGTCTCTGTGTGAGTCTATGGGTCTCTGTGTGAGTCTATGGGTCTCTGTGTGAGTCTATGGGTCTCTGTGTGAGTCTGTGGGTCTCTGTGTGAGTCTGTGGGTCTCTGTGTGAGTCTATGGGTCTCTGTGTGAGTCTATGGGTCTCTGTGTGAGTCTATGTGTCTCTGTGTGAGTCTATGGGTCTCTGTGTGAGTCTATGGGTCTCTGTGTGAGTCTATGTGTCTCTGTGTGAGTCTGTGGGTCTCTGTGTGAGTCTATGGGTCTCTGTGTGAGTCTGTGGGTCTCTGTGTGAGTCTATGGGTCTCTGTGTGAGTCTATGGGTCTCTGTGTGGGTCTATGTGTCTCTGTGTGAGTCTATGGGTCTCTGTGTGAGGCTATGTGTCTCTGTGTGAGTCTATGGGTCTCTGTGTGAGTCAATGGGTCTCTGTGTGAGTCTATGGGTCTCTGTGTGAGTCTATGGGTCTCTGTGTGACTCTGTGGGTCTCTGTGTGAGTCTGTGGGTCTCTGTGTGAGTCTATGTGTCTCTGTGTGCGTCTATGGGTCTCTGTGTGAGTCTATGTGTCTCTGTGTGAGTCTGTGGGACTCTGCTGTGAGTCTATGGGTCTATGTGTGAGTCTGTGGATCTCTGTGTGAGTCTATGGGTCGCTTTGTGAGTCTATGGGTCTCTGTGTGAGTCTGTGGGTCTCTGTGTGAGTCTATGGGTCTCTGTGTGAGTCGATGGGTCTCTGTGTGAGTCTGTGGGTCTCTGTGTGAGTCTATGGGTCTCTGTGTGAGTCTGTGGGTCTCTGTGTAAGTCTATCGGTCTCTGTGTGAGTCTATGGGTCTCTGTGTGACTTTATGGGTCTCTGTGTGAGTCTATGGGTCTATGTGTGAGTCTGTGGATCTCTGTGCGAGTCTGTGGGTCTCTGTGTGAGTCTGTGGGTCTCTGTGTGAGTCTATGGGTCTCTGTGTGAGTCTGTGGGTCTCTGTGTGAGTCTATGGGTCTCTGTGTGAGGCTATGTGTCTCTGTGTGAGTCTATGGGTCTCTGTGTGAGTTTATGGGTCTCTGTGTTAGTCTATGGGTCTATGTGTGAGTCTGTGGATCTATATGCGAGTCTATGGGTTTCTGTGTAAGTCTGTGGGTCTCTGTGTGAGTCTATGGGTCTCTGTGTGAGTCTATGGGTCTCTGTGTGGGTCTATGGGTCTCTGTGTGAGTCTATGTGTCTCTGTGTGAGTCTATGAGTCTCTGTGTGAGTCTATGTGTCTCTGTGTGAGTCTATGGGTCTCTGTGTGAGTCTATGGGTCTCTGTGTGAGTCTATGGGTCTCTGTGTGAGTCTATGGGTCTCTGTGTGAGTCTGTGGGTCTCTGTGTGAGTCTGTGGGTCTCTGTGTGAGTCTATGGGTCTCTGTGTGAGTCTATGGGTCTCTGTGTGAGTCTATGTGTCTCTGTGTGAGTCTATGGGTCTCTGTGTGAGTCTATGGGTCTCTGTGTGAGTCTATGTGTCTCTGTGTGAGTCTGTGGGTCTCTGTGTGAGTCTATGGGTCTCTGTGTGAGTCTGTGGGTCTCTGTGTGAGTCTATGGGTCTCTGTGTGAGTCTATGGGTCTCTGTGTGGGTCTATGTGTCTCTGTGTGAGTCTATGGGTCTCTGTGTGAGGCTATGTGTCTCTGTGTGAGTCTATGGGTCTCTGTGTGAGTCAATGGGTCTCTGTGTGAGTCTATGGGTCTCTGTGTGAGTCTATGGGTCTCTGTGTGACTCTGTGGGTCTCTGTGTGAGTCTGTGGGTCTCTGTGTGAGTCTATGTGTCTCTGTGTGCGTCTATGGGTCTCTGTGTGAGTCTATGTGTCTCTGTGTGAGTCTGTGGGACTCTGCTGTGAGTCTATGGGTCTATGTGTGAGTCTGTGGATCTCTGTGTGAGTCTATGGGTCGCTTTGTGAGTCTATGGGTCTCTGTGTGAGTCTGTGGGTCTCTGTGTGAGTCTATGGGTCTCTGTGTGAGTCGATGGGTCTCTGTGTGAGTCTGTGGGTCTCTGTGTGAGTCTATGGGTCTCTGTGTGAGTCTGTGGGTCTCTGTGTAAGTCTATCGGTCTCTGTGTGAGTCTATGGGTCTCTGTGTGACTTTATGGGTCTCTGTGTGAGTCTATGGGTCTATGTGTGAGTCTGTGGATCTCTGTGCGAGTCTGTGGGTCTCTGTGTGAGTCTGTGGGTCTCTGTGTGAGTCTATGGGTCTCTGTGTGAGTCTGTGGGTCTCTGTGTGAGTCTATGGGTCTCTGTGTGAGGCTATGTGTCTCTGTGTGAGTCTATGGGTCTCTGTGTGAGTTTATGGGTCTCTGTGTTAGTCTATGGGTCTATGTGTGAGTCTGTGGATCTATATGCGAGTCTATGGGTTTCTGTGTAAGTCTGTGGGTCTCTGTGTGAGTCTATGGGTCTCTGTGTGAGTCTATGGGTCTCTGTGTGGGTCTATGGGTCTCTGTGTGAGTCTATGTGTCTCTGTGTGAGTCTATGAGTCTCTGTGTGAGTCTATGGGTCTCTGTGTGAGTCTATGGGTCTCTGTGTGAGTCTATGGGTCTCTGTGTGAGTCTATGGGTCTCTGTGTGAGTCTATGGGTCTCTGTGTGAGTCTATGGGTCTCTGTGTGAGTCTGTGGGTCTCTGTGTGAGTCTGTGGGTCTCTGTGTGAGTCTATGGGTCTCTGTGTGAGTCTATGGGTCTCTGTGTGAGTCTATGGGTCTCTGTGTGAGTCTATGGGTCTCTGTGTGAGTTTATGGGTCTCTGTGTGAGTCTATGGGTCTATGTGTGAGTCTGTGGATCTCTGTGGGAGTCTGTGGGTCTCTGTGTGAGTCTGTGGGTCTCTGTGTGAGTCTATGGGTCTCTGTGTGAGTCTGTGGGTCTCTGTGTGAGTCTATGGGTCTCTGTGTGAGTCTATGTGTCTCTGTGTGAGTCTATGGGTCTCTGTGTGAGTTTATGGGTCTCTGTGTTAGTCTATGGGTCTATGTGTGAGTCTGTGGATCTCTGTGCGAGTCTATGGGTTTCTGTGTGAGTCTGTGGGTCTCTGTGTGAGTCTATGGGTCTCTGTGTGAGTCTATGGGTCTCTGTGTGAGTCTATGTGTCTCTGTGTGAGTCTATGAGTCTCTGTGTGAGTCTATGTGTCTCTGTGTGAGTCTATGAGTCTCTGTGTGAGTCTATGTGTCTCTGTGTGAGTCTATGGGTCTCTGTGTGAGTCTATGGGTCTCTGTGTGAGTCTGTGGGTCTCTGTGTGAGTCTGTGGGTCTCTGTGTGAGTCTATGGGTCTCTGTGTGAGTCTATGGGTCTCTGTGTGAGTCTATGGGTCTCTGTGTGAGTCTATGGGTCTCTGTGTGAGTTTATGGGTCTCTGTGTGAGTCTATGGGTCTATGTGTGAGTCTGTGGATCTCTGTGGGAGTCTGTGGGTCTCTGTGTGAGTCTGTGGGTCTCTGTGTGAGTCTATGGGTCTCTGTGTGAGTCTGTGGGTCTCTGTGTGAGTCTATGGGTCTCTGTGTGAGTCTATGTGTCTCTGTGTGAGTCTATGGGTCTCTGTGTGAGTTTATGGGTCTCTGTGTTAGTCTATGGGTCTATGTGTGAGTCTGTGGATCTCTGTGCGAGTCTATGGGTTTCTGTGTGAGTCTGTGGGTCTCTGTGTGAGTCTATGGGTCTCTGTGTGAGTCTATGGGTCTCTGTGTGAGTCTATGTGTCTCTGTGTGAGTCTATGAGTCTCTGTGTGAGTCTATGTGTCTCTGTGTGAGTCTATGGGTCTCTGTGTGAGTCTATGGGTCTCTGTGTGAGTCTGTGGGTCTCTGTGTGAGTCTATGGGTCTCTGTGTGAGTCTATGGGTCTCTGTGTGGGTCTATGTGTCTCTGTGTGAGTCTATAGGTCTCTGTGTGAGGCTATGTGTCTCTGTGTGAGTCTATGGGTCTCTGTGTGAGTCAATGGGTCCCTGTGTGAGTCTATGGGTCTCTGTGTGAGTCTATGGGTCTCTGTGTGACTCTGTGGGTCTCTGTGTGAGTCTGTGGGTCTCTGTGTGAGTCTATGTGTCTCTGTGTGCGTCTATGGGTCTCTGTGTGAGTCTATGGGTCTCTGTGTGAGTCTATGGGTCTCTGTGTGAGTCTATGTGTCTCTGTGTGAGTCTGTGGGACTCTGCTGTGAGTCTATGGGTCTCTGCTGTGTGAGTCTATGGGTCTCTGTGCGAGTCTGTGGGTCTCTGTGCGAGTCTGTGGGTCTCTGTGTGAGTCTATGGGTCTCTGCGTGAGTCTATGGGTCTCTGCTGTGTGAGTCTATGGGTCTCTGTGCGAGTCTGTGGGTCTCTGTGCGAGTCTATGTGTCTCTGTGTGAGTCTATGGGTCTCTGTGTGAGTCTATGGGTCTCTGTGTGAGTCTATGTGTCTCTGTGTGAATCTGTGGGTCTCTGCGTGAGTCTATGGGTCTCTGCTGTGAGTCTATGGGTCTCTGCTGTGTGAGTCTATGGGTCTCTGTGCGAGTCTGTGGGTCTCTGTGCGAGTCTGTGGGTCTCTGTGTGAGTCTATGGGTCTCTGCGTGAGTCTATGGGTCTCTGTGTGAGTCTATGTGTCTCTGCGTGAATCTATGGGTCTGTGTGAGTCTATGGGTCTCTGTGTGAGTCTATGGGTCTCTGTGTGAGTCTATGGGTCTCTGTGTGAGTCTATGGGTCTCTGTGTGAGTTTATGGGTCTCTGTGTGAGTCTATGGGTCTATGTGTGAGTCTGTGGATCTCTGTGTGAGTCTATGGGTCGCTTTGTGAGTCTATGGGTCTCTGTGTGAGTCTGTGGGTCTCTGTGTGAGTCTATGGGTCTCTGTGTGAGTCGATGGGTCTCTGTGTGAGTCTGTGGGTCTCTGTGTGAGTCTATGGGTCTCTGTGTGAGTTTGTGGGTCTCTGTGTAAGTCTATCGGTCTCTGTGTGAGTCTATGGGTCTCTGTGTGACTTTATGGGTCTCTGTGTGAGTCTATGGGTCTATGTGTGAGTTTGTGGATCTCTGTGCGAGTCTGTGGGTTTCTGTGTGAGTCTGTGGGTCTCTGTGTGAGTCTATGGGTCTCTGTGTGAGTCTGTGGGTCTCTGTGTGAGTCTATGGGTCTCTGTGTGAGGCTATGTGTCTCTGTGTGAGTCTATGGGTCTCTGTGTGAGTTTATGGGTCTCTGTGTTAGTCTATGGGTCTATGTGTGAGTCTGTGGATCTATATGCGAGTCTATGGGTTTCTGTGTAAGTCTGTGGGTCTCTGTGTGAGTCTATGGGTCTCTGTGTGAGTCTATGGGTCTCTGTGTGGGTCTATGGGTCTCTGTGTGAGTCTATGTGTCTCTGTGTGAGTCTATGAGTCTCTGTGTGAGTCTATGTGTCTCTGTGTGAGTCTATGGGTCTCTGTGTGAGTCTATGGGTCTCTGTGTGAGTCTATGGGTCTCTGTGTGAGTCTATGGGTCTCTGTGTGAGTCTGTGGGTCTCTGTGTGAGTCTGTGGGTCTCTGTGTGAGTCTATGGGTCTCTGTGTGAGTCTATGGGTCTCTGTGTGAGTCTATGTGTCTCTCTGTGAGTCTATGTGTCTCTGTGTGAGTCTATGGGTCTCTGTGTGAGTCTATGGGTCTCTGTGTGAGTCTATGTGTCTCTGTGTGAGTCTGTGGGTCTCTGTGTGAGTCTATGGGTCTCTGTGTGAGTCTAAGGGTCTCTGTGTGAGTCTATGGGTCTCTGAGTGAGTCTATGGGTCTCTATGTGAGTCTATGGGTCTCTGCGTGAGTCTATGGGTCTCTGAGTGAGTCTTTTGGTCTCTGTGTGAGTCTATGGGGTCTCTGTGTGAGTCTATGTGTCTCTGTGTGACTCTATGGGTCTCTGTGTGAGTCTATGGGTCTCTGTGTGAGTCTATGGGTCTCTGTGTGAGTCTGTGGGTCTCTGTGTGAGTCTATGGGTCTCTGTGTGAGGCTATGTGTCTCTGTGTGAGTCTATGGGTCTCTGTGTGAGTTTATGGGTCTCTGTGTTAGTCTATGGGTCTATGTGTGAGTCTGTGGATCTATATGCGAGTCTATGGGTTTCTGTGTAAGTCTGTGGGTCTCTGTGTGAGTCTATGGGTCTCTGTGTGAGTCTATGGGTCTCTGTGTGGGTCTATGGGTCTCTGTGTGAGTCTATGGGTCTCTGTGTGAGTCTATGGGTCTCTGTGTGAGTCTATGGGTTCTCTGTGTGAGTCTGTGGGTCTCTGTGTGAGTCTACGGGTCTCTGTGTGAGTCTATGGGTCTCTGTGTGAGTCGATGTGTCTCTGTGTGAGTCTGTGGGTCTCTGTGTGAGTCTATGGGTCTCTGTGTGAGTCTAAGGGTCTCTGTGTGAGTCTATGGGTCTCTGAGTGAGTCTATGGGTCTCTATGTGAATCTATGGGTCTCTGCGTGAGTCTATGGGTCTCTGAGTGAGTCTTTTGGTCTCTGTGTGAGTCTATGGGGTCTCTGTGTGAGTCTATGTGTCTCTGTGTGACTCTATGGGTCTCTGTGTGAGTCTATGGGTCTCTGTGTGAGTCTATGGGTCTCTGTGTGAGTCTATGGGTCTCTGTGTGAGTCTATGGGTCTCTGTGTGAGTCTGTGGATCTCTGTGCGAGTCTGTGGGTCTCTGTGTGAGTCTATGGGTCTCTGTGTGAGTCTATGGGTCTCTGTGTGAGTCTATGGGTCTCTGTGTGAGTTTATGGGTCTCTGTGTGAGTCTATGGGTCTATGTGTGAGTCTGTGGATCTCTGTGTGAGTCTATGGGTCGCTTTGTGAGTCTATGGGTCTCTGTGTGAGTCTATGTGTCTCTGTGTGAGTCTGTGGGTCTCTGTGTGAGTCTATGGGTCTCTGTGTGAGTCTAAGGGTCTCTGTGTGAGTCTATGGGTCTCTGAGTGAGTCTATGGGTCTCTATGTGAATCTATGGGTCTCTGCGTGAGTCTATGGGTCTCTGAGTGAGTCTTTTGGTCTCTGTGTGAGTCTATGGGGTCTCTGTGTGAGTCTATGTGTCTCTGTGTGACTCTATGGGTCTCTGTGTGAGTCTATGGGTCTCTGTGTGAGTCTATGGGTCTCTGTGTGAGTCTATGGGTCTCTGTGTGAGTCTATGGGTCTCTGTGTGAGTCTGTGGATCTCTGTGCGAGTCTGTGGGTCTCTGTGTGAGTCTATGGGTCTCTGTGTGAGTCTATGGGTCTCTGTGTGAGTCTATGGGTCTCTGTGTGAGTTTATGGGTCTCTGTGTGAGTCTATGGGTCTTTGTGTGAGTCTGTGGATCTCTGTGTGAGTCTATGGGTCGCTTTGTGAGTCTATGGGTCTCTGTGTGAGTCTAAGGGTCTCTGTGTGAGTCTATGGGTCTCTGAGTGAGTCTATGGGTCTCTATGTGAGTCTATGGGTCTCTGCGTGAGTCTATGGGTCTCTGAGTGAGTCTTTTGGTCTCTGTGTGAGTCTATGGGGTCTCTGTGTGAGTCTATGTGTCTCTGTGTGACTCTATGGGTCTCTGTGTGAGTCTATGGGTCTCTGTGTGAGTCTATGGGTCTCTGTGTGAGTCTATGGGTCTCTGTGTGAGTCTATGGGTCTCTGTGTGAGTCTGTGGATCTCTGTGCAAGTCTGTGGGTCTCTGTGTGAGTCTATGGGTCTCTGTGTGAGTCTATGGGTCTCTGTGTGAGTCTATGGGTCTCTGTGTGAGTTTATGGGTCTCTGTGTGAGTCTATGGGTCTATGTGTGAGTCTGTGGATCTCTGTGTGAGTCTATGGGTCGCTTTGTGAGTCTATGGGTCTCTGTGTGAGTCTATGGGTCTCTGTGTGAGTCTATGGGTCTCTGTGTGAGTCTATGGGTCTCTGTGTGAGTCTATGGGTCTCTGTGTGAGTCTGTGGGTCTCTGTGTGAGTCTATGGGTCTCTGTGTGAGTCTGTGGGTCTCTGTGTGAGTCTATTTGTCTCTGTGTGAGTCTATGGGTCTCTGTGTGAGTCTGTGGGTCTCTGTGTGAGTCTATGGGTCTCTGTGTGAGTCTGTGGGTCTCTGTGTGAGTCTATGGGTCTCTGTGTGAGTCTATGGGTCTCTGTGTGAGTTTATGGGTCACTGTGTGAGTCTATGGGTCTATGTGTGAGTCTGTGGATCTCTGTGTGAGTCTATGGGTCGCTTTGTGAGTCTATGGGTCTCTGTGTGAGTCTGTGGGTCTCTGTGTGAGTCTATGGGTCTCTGTGTGAGTCTATGGGTCTCTGTGTGAGTCTATGGGTCTCTGTGTGAGTCTGTGGGTCTCTGTGTGAGTCTATGGGTCTCTGTGTGAGTCTGTGGGTCTCTGTGTAAGTCTATGGGTCTCTGTGTGAGTCTATGGGTCTCTGTGTGAGTTTATGGGTCTCTGTGTGAGTCTATGGGTCTATGTGTGAGTCTGTGGATCTCTGTGGGAGTCTGTGGGTCTCTGTGTGAGTCTGTGGGTCTCTGTGTGAGTCTATGGGTATCTGTGTGAGTCTGTGGGTCTCTGTGTGAGTCTATGGGTCTCTGTGTGAGTCTATGTGTCTCTGTGTGAGTCTATGTGTCTCTGTGTGAGTCTATGGGTCTCTGTGTGAGTCTATGGGTCTCTGTGTGAGTCTGTGGGTCTCTGTGTGAGTCTATGGGTCTCTGTGTGAGTCTATGGGTCTCTGTGTGGGTCTATGTGTCTCTGTGTGAGTCTATGGGTCTCTGTGTGAGGCTATGTGTCTCTGTGTGAGTCTATGGGTCTCTGTGTGAGTCAATGGGTCTCTGTGTGAGTCTATGGGTCTCTGTGTGAGTCTATGGGTCTCTGTGTGACTCTGTGGGTCTCTGTGTGAGTCTGTGGGTCTCTGTGTGAGTCTATGTGTCTCTGTGTGCGTCTATGGGTCTCTGTGTGAGTCTATGTGTCTCTGTGTGAGTCTGTGGGACTCTGCTGTGAGTCTATGGGTCTATGTGTGAGTCTGTGGATCTCTGTGTGAGTCTATGGGTCGCTTTGTGAGTCTATGGGTCTCTGTGTGAGTCTGTGGGTCTCTGTGTGAGTCTATGGGTCTCTGTGTGAGTCGATGGGTCTCTGTGTGAGTCTGTGGGTCTCTGTGTGAGTCTATGGGTCTCTGTGTGAGTCTGTGGGTCTCTGTGTAAGTCTATCGGTCTCTGTGTGAGTCTATGGGTCTCTGTGTGACTTTATGGGTCTCTGTGTGAGTCTATGGGTCTATGTGTGAGTCTGTGGATCTCTGTGCGAGTCTGTGGGTCTCTGTGTGAGTCTGTGGGTCTCTGTGTGAGTCTATGGGTCTCTGTGTGAGTCTGTGGGTCTCTGTGTGAGTCTATGGGTCTCTGTGTGAGGCTATGTGTCTCTGTGTGAGTCTATGGGTCTCTGTGTGAGTTTATGGGTCTCTGTGTTAGTCTATGGGTCTATGTGTGAGTCTGTGGATCTATATGCGAGTCTATGGGTTTCTGTGTAAGTCTGTGGGTCTCTGTGTGAGTCTATGGGTCTCTGTGTGAGTCTATGGGTCTCTGTGTGGGTCTATGGGTCTCTGTGTGAGTCTATGTGTCTCTGTGTGAGTCTATGAGTCTCTGTGTGAGTCTATGTGTCTCTGTGTGAGTCTATGGGTCTCTGTGTGAGTCTATGGGTCTCTGTGTGAGTCTATGGGTCTCTGTGTGAGTCTATGGGTCTCTGTGTGAGTCTATGGGTCTCTGTGTGAGTCTGTGGGTCTCTGTGTGAGTCTGTGGGTCTCTGTGTGAGTCTATGGGTCTCTGTGTGAGTCTATGGGTCTCTGTGTGAGTCTATGTGTCTCTGTGTGAGTCTATGGGTCTCTGTGTGAGTCTATGGGTCTCTGTGTGAGTCTATGTGTCTCTGTGTGAGTCTGTGGGTCTCTGTGTGAGTCTATGGGTCTCTGTGTGAGTCTGTGGGTCTCTGTGTGAGTCTATGGGTCTCTGTGTGAGTCTATGGGTCTCTGTGTGGGTCTATGTGTCTCTGTGTGAGTCTATGGGTCTCTGTGTGAGGCTATGTGTCTCTGTGTGAGTCTATGGGTCTCTGTGTGAGTCAATGGGTCTCTGTGTGAGTCTATGGGTCTCTGTGTGAGTCTATGGGTCTCTGTGTGACTCTGTGGGTCTCTGTGTGAGTCTGTGGGTCTCTGTGTGAGTCTATGTGTCTCTGTGTGCGTCTATGGGTCTCTGTGTGAGTCTATGTGTCTCTGTGTGAGTCTGTGGGACTCTGCTGTGAGTCTATGGGTCTATGTGTGAGTCTGTGGATCTCTGTGTGAGTCTATGGGTCGCTTTGTGAGTCTATGGGTCTCTGTGTGAGTCTGTGGGTCTCTGTGTGAGTCTATGGGTCTCTGTGTGAGTCGATGGGTCTCTGTGTGAGTCTGTGGGTCTCTGTGTGAGTCTATGGGTCTCTGTGTGAGTCTGTGGGTCTGTGTAAGTCTATCGGTCTCTGTGTGAGTCTATGGGTCTCTGTGTGACTTTATGGGTCTCTGTGTGAGTCTATGGGTCTATGTGTGAGTCTGTGGATCTCTGTGCGAGTCTGTGGGTCTCTGTGTGAGTCTGTGGGTCTCTGTGTGAGTCTATGGGTCTCTGTGTGAGTCTGTGGGTCTCTGTGTGAGTCTATGGGTCTCTGTGTGAGGCTATGTGTCTCTGTGTGAGTCTATGGGTCTCTGTGTGAGTTTATGGGTCTCTGTGTTAGTCTATGGGTCTATGTGTGAGTCTGTGGATCTATATGCGAGTCTATGGGTTTCTGTGTAAGTCTGTGGGTCTCTGTGTGAGTCTATGGGTCTCTGTGTGAGTCTATGGGTCTCTGTGTGGGTCTATGGGTCTCTGTGTGAGTCTATGTGTCTCTGTGTGAGTCTATGAGTCTCTGTGTGAGTCTATGGGTCTCTGTGTGAGTCTATGGGTCTCTGTGTGAGTCTATGGGTCTCTGTGTGAGTCTATGGGTCTCTGTGTGAGTCTATGGGTCTCTGTGTGAGTCTATGGGTCTCTGTGTGAGTCTGTGGGTCTCTGTGTGAGTCTGTGGGTCTCTGTGTGAGTCTATGGGTCTCTGTGTGAGTCTATGGGTCTCTGTGTGAGTCTATGTGTCTCTGTGTGAGTCTATGGGTCTCTGTGTGAGTCTATGGGTCTCTGTGTGAGTCTATGTGTCTCTGTGTGAGTCTGTGGGTCTCTGTGTGAGTCTATGGGTCTCTGTGTGAGTCTAAGGGTCTCTGTGTGAGTCTATGGGTCTCTGAGTGAGTCTATGGGTCTCTATGTGAGTCTATGGGTCTCTGCGTGAGTCTATGGGTCTCTGAGTGAGTCTTTTGGTCTCTGTGTGAGTCTATGGGGTCTCTGTGTGAGTCTATGTGTCTCTGTGTGACTCTATGGGTCTCTGTGTGAGTCTATGGGTCTCTGTGTGAGTCTATGGGTCTCTGTGTGAGTCTATGGGTCTCTGTGTGAGTCTATGGGTCTCTGTGTGAGTCTGTGGATCTCTGTGCGAGTCTGTGGGTCTCTGTGTGAGTCTGTGGGTCTCTGTGTGAGTCTGTAGGTCTCTGTGTGAGTGTATGGGTCACTGCGTGAGTCTGTGGGTCTCTGTGTGAGGCTATGGGTCTCTGTGTGAGTCTATGGTCTCTGTGTGAGTCTATGTGTCTCTGTGTGAGTCTATGGGTCTCTGTGTGAGTCTATGTGTCTCTGTGTGAGTCTATGGGTCTCTGTGTGAGTCTGTGGGTCTCTGTGTGAGTCTATGGGTCTCTGTGTGAGTTTATGGGTCTCTGTGTGAGTCTATGGGTCTATGTGTGAGTCTGTGGATCTCTGTGTGAGTCTATGGGTCGCTTTGTGAGTCTATGGGTCTCTGTGTGAGTCTATGGGTCTCTGTGTGAGTCTATGGGTCTCTGTGTGAGTCTATGGGTCTCTGTGTGAGTCTATGGGTCTCTGTGTGAGTCTGTGGGTCTCTGTGTGAGTCTATGGGTCTCTGTGTGAGTCTGTGGGTCTCTGTGTGAGTCTATGTGTCTCTGTGTGAGTCTATGGGTCTCTGTGTGAGTCTGTGGGTCTCTGTGTGAGTCTATGGGTCTCTGTGTGAGTCTGTGGGTCTCTGTGTGAGTCTATGGGTCTCTGTGTGAGTTTATGGGTCTCTGTGTGAGTCTATGGGTCTATGTGTGAGTCTGTGGATCTCTGTGTGAGTCTATGGGTCGCTTTGTGAGTCTATGGGTCTCTGTGTGAGTCTGTGGGTCTCTGTGTGAGTCTATGGGTCTCTGTGTGAGTCTATGGGTCTCTGTGTGAGTCTATGGGTCTCTGTGTGAGTCTATGGGTCTCTGTGTGAGTCTGTGGGTCTCTGTGTGAGTCTATGGGTCTCTGTGTGAGTCTGTGGGTCTCTGTGTAAGTCTATGGGTCTCTGTGTGAGTCTATGGGTCTCTGTGTGAGTTTATGGGTCTCTGTGTGAGTCTATGGGTCTATGTGTGAGTCTGTGGATCTCTGTGGGAGTCTGTGGGTCTCTGTGTGAGTCTGTGGGTCTCTGTGTGAGTCTATGGGTCTCTGTGTGAGTCTGTGGGTCTCTGTGTGAGTCTATGGGTCTCTGTGTGAGTCTATGTGTCTCTGTGTGAGTCTATGTGTCTCTGTGTGAGTCTATGGGTCTCTGTGTGAGTCTATGGGTCTCTGTGTGAGTCTGTGGGTCTCTGTGTGAGTCTATGGGTCTCTGTGTGAGTCTATGGGTCTCTGTGTGGGTCTATGTGTCTCTGTGTGAGTCTATGGGTCTCTGTGTGAGGCTATGTGTCTCTGTGTGAGTCTATGGGTCTCTGTGTGAGTCAATGGGTCTCTGTGTGAGTCTATGGGTCTCTGTGTGAGTCTATGGGTCTCTGTGTGACTCTGTGGGTCTCTGTGTGAGTCTGTGGGTCTCTGTGTGAGTCTATGTGTCTCTGTGTGCGTCTATGGGTCTCTGTGTGAGTCTATGTGTCTCTGTGTGAGTCTGTGGGACTCTGCTGTGAGTCTATGGGTCTATGTGTGAGTCTGTGGATCTCTGTGTGAGTCTATGGGTCGCTTTGTGAGTCTATGGGTCTCTGTGTGAGTCTGTGGGTCTCTGTGTGAGTCTATGGGTCTCTGTGTGAGTCGATGGGTCTCTGTGTGAGTCTGTGGGTCTCTGTGTGAGTCTATGGGTCTCTGTGTGAGTCTGTGGGTCTCTGTGTAAGTCTATCGGTCTCTGTGTGAGTCTATGGGTCTCTGTGTGACTTTATGGGTCTCTGCGTGAGTCTATGGGTCTATGTGTGAGTCTGTGGATCTCTGTGCGAGTCTGTGGGTCTCTGTGTGAGTCTGTGGGTCTCTGTGTGAGTCTATGGGTCTCTGTGTGAGTCTGTGGGTCTCTGTGTGAGTCTATGGGTCTCTGTGTGAGGCTATGTGTCTCTGTGTGAGTCTATGGGTCTCTGTGTGAGTTTATGGGTCTCTGTGTTAGTCTATGGGTCTATGTGTGAGTCTATGGGTTTCTGTGTAAGTCTGTGGGTCTCTGTGTGAGTCTATGGGTCTCTGTGTGAGTCTATGGGTCTCTGTGTGGGTCTATGGGTCTCTGTGTGAGTCTATGTGTCTCTGTGTGAGTCTATGAGTCTCTGTGTGAGTCTATGTGTCTCTGTGTGAGTCTATGGGTCTCTGTGTGAGTCTATGGGTCTCTGTGTGAGTCTATGGGTCTCTGTGTGAGTCTATGGGTCTCTGTGTGAGTCTATGGGTCTCTGTGTGAGTCTATGGGTCTCTGTGTGAGTCTGTGGGTCTCTGTGTGAGTCTGTGGGTCTCTGTGTGAGTCTATGGGTCTCTGTGTGAGTCTATGGGTCTCTGTGTGAGTCTATGTGTCTCTGTGTGAGTCTATGTGTCTCTGTGTGAGTCTATGGTTCTCTGTGTGAGTCTATGGGTCTCTGTGTGAGTCTATGTGTCTCTGTGTGAGTCTGTGGGTCTCTGTGTGAGTCTATGGGTCTCTGTGTGAGTCTAAGGGTCTCTGTGTGAGTCTATGGGTCTCTGAGTGAGTCTATGGGTCTCTATGTGAGTCTATGGGTCTCTGCGTGAGTCTATGGGTCTCTGAGTGAGTCTTTTGGTCTCTGTGTGAGTCTATGGGGTCTCTGTGTGAGTCTATGTGTCTCTGTGTGACTCTATGGGTCTCTGTGTGAGTCTATGGGTCTCTGTGTGAGTCTATGGGTCTCTGTGTGAGTCTATGGGTCTCTGTGTGAGTCTATGGGTCTCTGTGTGAGTCTGTGGATCTCTGTGCGAGTCTGTGGGTCTCTGTGTGAGTCTGTGGGTCTCTGTGTGAGTCTGTAGGTCTCTGTGTGAGTGTATGGGTCACTGCATGAGTCTGTGGGTCTCTGTGTGAGTCTATGGGTCTCTGTGTGAGTCTATGGGTCTCTGTGTGAGTCTATGTGTCTCTGTGTGAGTCTATGGGTCTCTGTGTGAGTCTATGTGTCTCTGTGTGAGTCTATGGGTCTCTGTGTGAGTCTGTGGGTCTCTGTGTGAGTCTATGGGTCTCTGTGTGAGTCTGTGGGTCTCTGTGTGAGTCTATGTGTCTCTGCGTGAATCTATGGGTCTCTGTGTGAGTCTGTGGGTCTCTGTGTGAGTCTATGGGTCTCTGTGTGAGTCTATGGGTCTCTGTGTGAGTCTATGGGTCTCTGTGTGAGTTTATGGGTCTCGGTGTGAGTCTATGGGTCTATGTGTGAGTCTGTGGATCTCTGTGTGAGTCTATGGGTCGCTTTGTGAGTCTATGGGTCTCTGTGTGAGTCTGTGGGTCTCTGTGTGAGTCTATGGGTCTCTGTGTGAGTCTATGGGTCTCTGTGTGAGTCTGTGGGTCTCTGTGTGAGTCTATGGGTCTCTGTGTGAGTCTGTGGGTCTCTGTGTAAGTCTATGGGTCTCTGTGTGAGTCTATGGGTCTCTGTGTGAGTTTATGGGTCTCTGTGTGAGTCTATGGGTCTATGTGTGAGTCTGTGGAGCTCTGTGCGAGTCTGTGGGTCTCTGTGTGAGTCTGTGGGTCTCTGTGTGAGTCTATGGGTCTCTGTCTGAGTCTGTGGGTCTCTGTGTGAGTCTATGGGTCTCTGTGTGAGTCTATGTGTCTCTGTGTGAGTCTATGGGTCTCTGTGTGAGTTTATGGGTCTCTGTGTTAGTCTATGGGTCTATGTGTGAGTCTGTGGATCTCTGTGCGAGTCTATGGGTTTCTGTGTGAGTCTGTGGGTCTCTGTGTGAGTCTATGGGTCTCTGTGTGAGTCTATGGGTCTCTGTGTGAGTCTATGTGTCTCTGTGTGAGTCTATGAGTCTCTGTGTGAGTCTATGTGTCTCTGTGTGAGTCTATGGGTCTCTGTGTGAGTCTATGGGTCTCTGTGTGAGTCTGTGGGTCTCTGTGTGAGTCTATGGGTCTCTGTGTGGGTCTATGTGACTCTGTGTGAGTCTATGGGTCTCTGTGTGAGGCTATGTGTCTCTGTGTGAGTCTATGGGTCTCTGTGTGAGTCAATGGGTCTCTGTGTGAGTCTATGGGTCTCTGTGTGAGTCTATGGGTCTCTGTGTGAGTCTATGGGTCTCTGTGTGACTCTGTGGGTCTCTGTGTGAGTCTGTGGGTCTCTGTGTGAGTCTATGTGTCTCTGTGTGAGGCTATGTGTCTCTGTGTGAGTCTATGGGTCTCTGTGTGAGGCTATGTGTCTCTGTGTGAGTCTATGGGTCTCTGTGTGAGTCAATGGGTCTCTGTGTGAGTCTATGGGTCTCTGTGTGAGTCTATGGGTCTCTGTGTGACTCTGTGGGTCTCTGTGTGAGTCTCTGGGTCTCTGTGTGAGTCTATGTGTCTCTGTGTGCGTCTATGGGTCTCTGTGTGAGTCTATGGGTCTCTGTGTGAGTCTATGGGTCTCTGTGTGAGTCTATGTGTCTCTGTGTGAGTCTGTGGGACTCTGCTGTGAGTCTATGGGTCTCTGCTGTGTGAGTCTATGGGTCTCTGTGCGAGTCTGTGGGTCTCTGTGCGAGTCTGTGGGTCTCTGTGTGAGTCTATGGGTCTCTGCGTGAGTCTATGGGTCTCTGCTGTGTGAGTCTATGGGTCTCTGTGCGAGTCTGTGGGTCTCTGTGCGAGTCTATGTGTCTCTGTGTGAGTCTATGGGCCTCTGTGTGAGTCTATGGGTCTCTGTGTGAGTCTATGTGTCTCTGTGTGAATCTGTGGGTCTCTGTGTGAGTCTATGTGTCTCTGTGTGACTCTATGGGTCTCTGTGTGAGTCTATGGGTCTCTGTGTGAGTCTATGGGTCTCTGTGTGAGTCTATGGGTCTCTGTGCGAGTCTATGGGTCTCTGTGTGAGTCTGTGGATCTCTGTGCGAGTCTGTGGGTCTCTGTGTGAGTCTGTGGGTCTCTGTGTGAGTCTGTAGGTCTCTGTGTGAGTGTATGGGTCACTGCATGAGTCTGTGGGTCTCTGTGTGAGTCTATGGGTCTCTGTGTGAGTCTATGGGTCTCTGTGTGAGTCTATGTGTCTCTGTGTGAGTCTATGGGTCTCTGTGTGAGTCTATGTGTCTCTGTGTGAGTCTATGGGTCTCTGTGTGAGTCTGTGGGTCTCTGTGTGAGTCTATGGGTCTCTGTGTGAGTCTGTGGGTCTCTGTGTGAGTCTATGTGTCTCTGCGTGAATCTATGGGTCTCTGTGTGAGTCTGTGGGTCTCTGTGTGAGTCTATGGGTCTCTGTGTGAGTCTATGGGTCTCTGTGTGAGTCTATGGGTCTCTGTGTGAGTTTATGGGTCTCGGTGTGAGTCTATGGGTCTATGTGTGAGTCTGTGGATCTCTGTGTGAGTCTATGGGTCGCTTTGTGAGTCTATGGGTCTCTGTGTGAGTCTGTGGGTCTCTGTGTGAGTCTATGGGTCTCTGTGTGAGTCTATGGGTCTCTGTGTGAGTCTGTGGGTCTCTGTGTGAGTCTATGGGTCTCTGTGTGAGTCTGTGGGTCTCTGTGTAAGTCTATGGGTCTCTGTGTGAGTCTATGGGTCTCTGTGTGAGTTTATGGGTCTCTGTGTGAGTCTATGGGTCTATGTGTGAGTCTGTGGAGCTCTGTGCGAGTCTGTGGGTCTCTGTGTGAGTCTGTGGGTCTCTGTGTGAGTCTATGGGTCTCTGTCTGAGTCTGTGGGTCTCTGTGTGAGTCTATGGGTCTCTGTGTGAGTCTATGTGTCTCTGTGTGAGTCTATGGGTCTCTGTGTGAGTTTATGGGTCTCTGTGTTAGTCTATGGGTCTATGTGTGAGTTTGTGGATCTCTGTGCGAGTCTATGGGTTTCTGTGTGAGTCTGTGGGTCTCTGTGTGAGTCTATGGGTCTCTGTGTGAGTCTATGGGTCTCTGTGTGAGTCTATGTGTCTCTGTGTGAGTCTATGAGTCTCTGTGTGAGTCTATGTGTCTCTGTGTGAGTCTATGGGTCTCTGTGTGAGTCTATGGGTCTCTGTGTGAGTCTGTGGGTCTCTGTGTGAGACTATGGGTCTCTGTGTGGGTCTATGTGACTCTGTGTGAGTCTATGGGTCTCTGTGTGAGGCTATGTGTCTCTGTGTGAGTCTATGGGTCTCTGTGTGAGTCAATGGGTCTCTGTGTGAGTCTATGGGTCTCTGTGTGAGTCAATGGGTCTCTGTGTGAGTCTATGGGTCTCTGTGTGAGTCTATGGGTCTCTGTGTGACTCTGTGGGTCTCTGTGTGAGTGTGTGGGTCTCTGTGTGAGTCTATGTGTCTCTGTGTGAGGCTATGTGTCTCTGTGTGAGTCTATGGGTCTCTGTGTGAGGCTATGTGTCTCTGTGTGAGTCTATGGGTCTCTGTGTGAGTCAATGGGTCTCTGTGTGAGTCTATGGGTCTCTGTGTGAGTCTATGGGTCTCTGTGTGACTCTGTGGGTCTCTGTGTGAGTCTGTGGGTCTCTGTGTGAGTCTATGTGTCTCTGTGTGCGTCTATGGGTCTCTGTGTGAGTCTATGGGTCTCTGTGTGAGTCTATGGGTCTCTGTGTGAGTCTATGTGTCTCTGTGTGAGTCTGTGGGACTCTGCTGTGAGTCTATGGGTCTCTGCTGTGTGAGTCTATGGGTCTCTGTGCGAGTCTGTGGGTCTCTGTGCGAGTCTGTGGGTCTCTGTGTGAGTCTATGGGTCTCTGCGTGAGTCTATGGGTCTCTGCTGTGTGAGTCTATGGGTCTCTGTGCGAGTCTGTGGGTCTCTGTGCGAGTCTATGTGTCTCTGTGTGAGTCTATGGGCCTCTGTGTGAGTCTATGGGTCTCTGTGTGAGTCTATGTGTCTCTGTGTGAATCTGTGGGTCTCTGCGTGAGTCTATGGGTCTCTGCTGTGAGTCTATGGGTCTCTGCTGTGAGTCTATGGGTCTCTGTGCGAGTCTGTGGGTCTCTGTGCGAGTCTGTGGGTCTATGTGTGAGTCTATGGGTCTCTGCGTGAGTCTATGGGTCTCTGCTGTGTGAGTCTATGGGTCTCTGTGCGAGTCTGTGGGTCTCTGTGCGAGTCTTTTGGTCTCTGTGTGAGTCTATGGGTCTCTATGTGAGTCTATGGGTCTCTGTGTGAGTCTATGGGTCTCTGTGTGAGTCTATGGGTCGTTGTGTGAGTCTATGGGTCTCTGTGTGAGTCTATGGGTCTCTGTGTGAGTCTGTGGATCTCTGTGCGAGTCTTTGGGTCTCTGTGTGAGTCTGTGGGTCTCTGTGTGAGTCTGTGGGTCTCTGTGTGAGTCTATGGGTCTCTGTGTGAGTCTGTGGGTCTCTGTGTAAGTCTATGGGTCTCTGTGTGAGTCTATGGGTCTCTGTGTGAGTTTATGGGTCTCTGTGTGAGTCTATGGGTCTATGTGTGAGTCTGTGGATCTCTGTGCGAGTCTGTGGGTGTCTGTGTGAGTCTGTGGGTCTCTGTGTGAGTCTGTGGGTCTCTGTGTGAGTCTGTGGGTCTCTGTGTGAGTCTATGGGTCTCTGTGTGAGTCTATGTGTCTCTGTGTGAGTTAATGGGTCTCTGTGTGAGTCTATGGGTCTATGTGTGAGTCTGTGGATCTCTGTGTGAGTCTATGGGTCGCTTTGTGAGTCTATGGGTCTCTGTGTGAGTCTGTGGGTCTCTGTGTGAGTCGATGGGTCTCTGTGTGAGTCTATGGGTCTCTGTGTGAGTCTATGGGTCTCTGTGTGAGTCTATGGGTCTCTGTGTGAGTCTGTGGGTCTCTGTGTGAGTCTATGGGTCTCTGTGTGAGTCTATGGGTCTCTGCTGTGTGAGTCTATGGGTCTCTGTGCGAGTCTGTGGGTCTCTGTGCGAGTCTATGTGTCTCTGTGTGAGTCTGTGGGTCTCTGTGTGAGTCTATGGATCTCTGTGTGAGTCTATGTGTCTCTGTGTGAATCTGTGGGTCTCTGCGTGAGTCTATGGGTCTCTGCTGTGAGTCTATGGGTCTCTGCTGTGTGAGTCTATGGGTCTCTGTGCGAGTCTGTGGGTCTCTGTGCGAGTCTGTGGGTCTATGTGTGAGTCTATGGGTCTCTGCGTGAGTCTATGGGTCTCTGCTGTGTGAGTCTATGGGTCTCTGTGCGAGTCTGTGGGTCTCTGTGCGCGTCTTTTGGTCTCTGTGTGAGTCTATGGGTCTCTATGTGAGTCTATGGGTCTCTGTGTGAGTCTATGGGTCTCTGTGTGAGTCTATGGGTCGTTGTGTGAGTCTATGGGTCTCTGTGTGAGTCTATGGGTCTCTGTGTGAGTCTATGGATCTCTGTGCGAGTCTTTGGGTCTCTGTGTAAGTCTATGGGTCTCTGTGTGAGTCTATGGGTCTATGTGTGAGTCTGTGGATCTCTGTGCGAGTCTGTGGGTCTCTGTGTGAGTCTGTGGGTCTCTGTGTGAGTCTATGGGTCTCTGTCTGAGTCTGTGGGTCTCTGTGTGAGTCTATGGGTCTCTGTGTGAGTCTATGTGTCTCTGTGTGAGTCTATGGGTCTCTGTGCGAGTTTATGGGTCTCTGTGTTAGTCTATGGGTCTATGTGTGAGTCTGTGGATCTCTGTCCGAGTCTATGGGTTTCTGTGTGAGTCTGTGGGTCTCTGTGTGAGTCTATGGGTCTCTGTGTGAGTCTATGGGTCTCTGTGTGAGTCTATGTGTCTCTGTGTGAGTCTATGAGTCTCTGTGTGAGTCTATGTGTCTCTGTGTGAGTCTATGGGTCTTTGTGTGAGTCTATGGGTCTCTGTGTGAGTCTGTGGGTCTCTGTGTGAGTCTATGGGTCTCTGTGTGAGTCTATGGGTCTCTGTGTGGGTCTATGTGTCTCTGTGTGAGTCTATGGGTCTCTGTGTGAGGCTATGTGTCTCTGTGTGAGTCTATGGGTCTCTGTGTGAGTCAATGGGTCTCTGTGTGAGTCTATGGGTCTCTGTGTGAGTCTATGGGTCTCTGTGTGACTCTGTGGGTCTCTGTGTGAGTCTGTGGGTCTCTGTGTGAGTCTATGTGTCTCTGTGTGCGTCTATGGGTCTCTGTGTGAGTCTATGGGTCTCTGTGTGAGTCTATGGGTCTCTGTGTGAGTCTATGTGTCTCTGTGTGAGTCTGTGGGACTCTGCTGTGAGTCTATGGGTCTCTGCTGTGTGAGTCTATGGGTCTCTGTGCGAGTCTGTGGGTCTCTGTGCGAGTCTGTGGGTCTCTGTGTGAGTCTATGGGTCTCTGCTGTGTGAGTCTATGGGTCTCTGTGCGAGTCTGTGGGTCTCTGTGCGAGTCTATGTGTCTCTGTGTGAGTCTATGGGTCTCTGTGTGAGTCTATGGGTCTCTGTGTGAGTCTATGTGTCTCTGTGTGAATCTGTGGGTCTCTGCGTGAGTCTATGGGTCTCTGCTGTGAGTCTATGGGTCTCTGCTGTGAGTCTATGGGTCTCTGTGCGAGTCTGTGGGTCTCTGTGCGAGTCTGTGGGTCTATGTGTGAGTCTATGGGTCTCTGCGTGAGTCTATGGGTCTCTGCTGTGTGAGTCTATGGGTCTCTGTGCGAGTCTGTGGGTCTCTGTGCGAGTCTTTTGGTCTCTGTGTGAGTCTATGGGTCTCTATGTGAGTCTATGGGTCTCTGTGTGAGTCTATGGGTCTCTGTGTGAGTCTATGGGTCGTTGTGTGAGTCTATGGGTCTCTGTGTGAGTCTATGGGTCTCTGTGTGAGTCTGTGGATCTCTGTGCGAGTCTTTGGGTCTTTGTGTGAGTCTGTGGGTCTCTGTGTGAGTCTGTGGGTCTCTGTGTGAGTCTATGGGTCTCTGTGTGAGTCTGTGGGTCTCTGTGTAAGTCTATGGGTCTCTGTGTGAGTCTATGGGTCTCTGTGTGAGTTTATGGGTCTCTGTGTGAGTCTATGGGTCTATGTGTGAGTCTGTGGATCTCTGTGCGAGTCTGTGGGTGTCTGTGTGAGTCTGTGGGTCTCTGTGTGAGTCTGTGGGTCTCTGTGTGAGTCTGTGGGTCTCTGTGTGAGTCTATGGGTCTCTGTGTGAGTCTATGTGTCTCTGTGTGAGTCTATGGGTCTGTGTGTGAGTCTATGTGTCTCTGTGTGAGTCTATGGGTCTCTGTGTGAGTCTGTGGGTCTCTGTGTGAGTCTATGGGTCTCTGTGTGAGTCTGTGGGTCTCTGTGTGAGTCTATGTGTCTCTGCGTGAATCTATGGGTCTCTGTGTGAGTCTATGGGTCTCTGTGTGAGTCTATGTGTCTCTGTGTGAGTCTATGGGTCTCTGTGTGAGTTTATGGGTCTCTGTGTGAGTCTATGGGTCTATGTGTGAGTCTGTGGATCTCTGTGTGAGTCTATGGGTCTCTGTGTGACTCTGTGGGTCTCTGTGTGAGTCTGTGGGTCTCTGTGTGAGTCTATGTGTCTCTGTGTGCGTCTATGGGTCTCTGTGTGAGTCTATGGGTCTCTGTGTGAGTCTATGGGTCTCTGTGTGAGTCTATGAGTCTCTGTGTGAGTCTATGTGTCTCTGTGTGAGTCTATGGGTCTCTGTGCGAGTCTGTGGGTGTCTGTGTGAGTCTGTGGGTCTCTGTGTGAGTCTGTGGGTCTCTGTGTGAGTCTGTGGGTCTCTGTGTGAGTCTATGGGTCTCTGTGTGAGTCTATGTGTCTCTGTGTGAGTTTATGGGTCTCTGTGTGAGTCTATGGGTCTATGTGTGAGTCTGTGGATCTCTGTGTGAGTCTATGGGTCGCTTTGTGAGTCTATGGGTCTCTGTGTGAGTCTGTGGGTCTCTGTGTGAGTCGATGGGTCTCTGTGTGAGTCTATGGGTCTCTGTGTGAGTCTATGGGTCTCTGTGTGAGTCTATGGGTCTCTGTGTGAGTCTGTGGGTCTCTGTGTGAGTCTATGGGTCTCTGTGTGAGTCTATGGGTCTCTGCTGTGTGAGTCTATGGGTCTCTGTGCGAGTCTGTGGGTCTCTGTGCGAGTCTATGTGTCTCTGTGTGAGTCTGTGGGTCTCTGTGTGAGTCTATGGGTCTCTGTGTGAGTCTATGTGTCTCTGTGTGAATCTGTGGGTCTCTGCGTGAGTCTATGGGTCTCTGCTGTGAGTCTATGGGTCTCTGCTGTGTGAGTCTATGGGTCTCTGTGCGAGTCTGTGGGTCTCTGTGCGAGTCTGTGGGTCTCTGCGTGAGTCTATGGGTCTCTGCTGTGTGAGTCTATGGGTCTCTGTGCGAGTCTGTGGGTCTCTGTGCGCATCTTTTGGTCTCTGTGTGAGTCTATGGGTCTCTATGTGAGTCTATGGGTCTCTGTGTGAGTCTATGGGTCTCTGTGTGAGTCTACGGGTCGTTGTGTGAGTCTATGGGTCTCTGTGTGAGTCTATGGGTCTCTGTGTGAGTCTATGGATCTCTGTGCGAGTCTTTGGGTCTCTGTGTAAGTCTATGGGTCTCTGTGTGAGTCTATGGGTCTATGTGTGAGTCTGTGGATCTCTGTGCGAGTCTGTGGGTCTCTGTGTGAGTCTGTGGGTCTCTGTGTGAGTCTATGGGTCTCTGTCTGAGTCTGTGGGTCTCTGTGTGAGTCTATGGGTCTCTGTGTGAGTCTATGTGTCTCTGTGTGAGTCTATGGGTCTCTGTGCGAGTTTATGGGTCTCTGTGTTAGTCTATGGGTCTATGTGTGAGTCTGTGGATCTCTGTCCGAGTCTATGGGTTTCTGTGTGAGTCTGTGGGTCTCTGTGTGAGTCTATGGGTCTCTGTGTGAGTCTATGGGTCTCTGTGTGAGTCTATGTGTCTCTGTGTGAGTCTATGAGTCTCTGTGTGAGTCTATGTGTCTCTGTGTGAGTCTATGGGTCTTTGTGTGAGTCTATGGGTCTCTGTGTGAGTCTGTGGGTCTCTGTGTGAGTCTATGGGTCTCTGTGTGAGTCTATGGGTCTCTGTGTGGGTCTATGTGTCTCTGTGTGAGTCTATGGGTCTCTGTGTGAGGCTATGTGTCTCTGTGTGAGTCTATGGGTCTCTGTGTGAGTCAATGGGTCTCTGTGTGAGTCTATGGGTCTCTGTGTGAGTCTATGGGTCTCTGTGTGACTCTGTGGGTCTCTGTGTGAGTCTGTGGGTCTCTGTGTGAGTCTGTGTGTCTCTGTGTGCGTCTATGGGTCTCTGTGTGAGTCTATGGGTCTCTGTGTGAGTCTGTGGGTCTCTGTGTGAGTCTATGTGTCTCTGTGTGAGTCTGTGGGACTCTGCTGTGAGTCTATATGGGTCTCTGCTGTGTGAGTCTATGGGTCTCTGTGCGAGTCTGTGGGTCTCTGTGCGAGTCTGTGGGTCTCTGTGTGAGTCTATGGGTCTCTGCGTGAGTCTATGGGTCTCTGCTGTGTGAGTCTATGGGTCTCTGTGCGAGTCTGTGGGTCTCTGTGCGAGTCTATGTGTCTCTGTGTGAGTCTATGGGTCTCTGTGTGAGTCTATGGGTCTCTGTGTGAGTCTATGTGTCTCTGTGTGAATCTGTGGGTCTCTGCGTGAGTCTATGGGTCTCTGCTGTGAGTCTATGGGTCTCTGCTGTGAGTCTATGGGTCTCTGTGCGAGTCTGTGGGTCTCTGTGCGAGTCTGTGGGTCTATGTGTGAGTCTATGGGTCTCTGCGTGAGTCTATGGGGCTCTGCTGTGTGAGTCTATGGGTCTCTGTGCGAGTCTGTGGGTCTCTGTGCGAGTCTTTTGGTCTCTGTGTGAGTCTATGGGTCTCTATGTGAGTCTATGGGTCTCTGTGTGAGTCTATGGGTCTCTGTGTGAGTCTATGGGTCGTTGTGTGAGTCTATGGGTCTCTGTGTGAGTCTATGGGTCTCTGTGTGAGTCTGTGGATCTCTGTGCGAGTCTTTGGGTCTTTGTGTGAGTCTGTGGGTCTCTGTGTGAGTCTGTGGGTCTCTGTGTGAGTCTATGGGTCTCTGTGTGAGTCTGTGGGTCTCTGTGTAAGTCTATGGGTCTCTGTGTGAGTCTATGGGTCTCTGTGTGAGTTTATGGGTCTCTGTGTGAGTCTATGGGTCTATGTGTGAGTCTGTGGATCTCTGTGCGAGTCTGTGGGTGTCTGTGTGAGTCTGTGGGTCTCTGTGTGAGTCTGTGGGTCTCTGTGTGAGTCTGTGGGTCTCTGTGTGAGTCTATGGGTCTCTGTGTGAGTCTATGTGTCTCTGTGTGAGTCTATGGGTCTGTGTGTGAGTCTATGTGTCTCTGTGTGAGTCTATGGGTCTCTGTGTGAGTCTATGGGTCTCTGTGTGAATCTATGGGTCTCTGTGTGAGTTTATGGGTCTCTGTGTTAGTCTATGGGTCTCTGTGTGAGTCTGTGGATCTCTGTGCGAGTCTGTGGGTCTCTGTGTGAGTCTGTGGGTCTCTGTGTGAGTCTATGGGTCTCTGTGTGAGTCTGTGGGTCTCTGTGTGAGTCTATGGGTCTCTGTGTGAGTCTATGTGTCTCTGTGTGAGTCTATGGGTCTCTGTGTGAGTCTATGTGTCTCTGTGTGAGTCTATGGGTCTCTGTGTGAGTCTGTGGGTCTCTGTGTGAGTCTATGGGTCTCTGTGTGAGTCTGTGGGTCTCTGTGTGAGTCTATGTTTCTCTGCGTGAATCTATGGGTCTCTGTGTGAGTCTATGGGTCTCTGTGTGAGTCTATGTGTCTCTGTGTGAGTCTATGGGTCTCTGTGTGAGTTTATGGGTCTCTGTGTGAGTCTATGGGTCTATGTGTGAGTCTGTGGATCTCTGTGTGAGTCTATGGGTCTCTGTGTGACTCTGTGGGTCTCTGTGTGAGTCTGTGGGTCTCTGTGTGAGTCTATGTGTCTCTGTGTGCGTCTATGGGTCTCTGTGTGAGTCTATGGGTCTCTGTGTGAGTCTATGGGTCTCTGTGTGAGTCTATGAGTCTCTGTGTGAGTCTATGTGTCTCTGTGTGAGTCTATGGGTCTCTGTGTGAGTCTATGGGTCTCTGTGTTAGTCTGTGGGTCTCTGTGTGAGTCTATGGGTCTCTGTGTGAGTCTATGGGTCTCTGTGTGGGTCTATGTGTCTCTGTGTGAGTCTATGGGTCTCTGTGTGAGGCTATGTGTCTCTGTGTGAGTCTATGGGTCTCTGTGTGAGTCAATGGGTCTCTGTGTGAGTCTATGGGTCTCTGTGTGAGTCTATGGGTCTCTGTGTGACTCTGTGGGTCTCTGTGTGAGTCTGTGGGTCTCTGTGTGAGTCTATGTGTCTCTGTGTGCGTCTATGGGTCTCTGTGTGAGTCTATGGGTCTCTGTGTGAGTCTATGGGTCTCTGTGTGAGTCTACGTGTCTCTGTGTGAGTCTGTGGGACTCTGCTGTGAGTCTATGGGTCTCTGCTGTGTGAGTCTATGGGTCTCTGTGCGAGTCTGTGGGTCTCTGTGCGAGTCTGTGGGTCTCTGTGTGAGTCTATGGGTCTCTGCGTGAGTCTATGGGTCTCTGCTGTGTGAGTCTATGGGTCTCTGTGCGAGTCTGTGGGTCTCTGTGCGAGTCTATGTGTCTCTGTGTGAGTCTATGGGTCTCTGTGTGAGTCTATGGGTCTCTGTGTGAGTCTATGTGTCTCTGTGTGAATCTGTGGGTCTCTGCGTGAGTGTATGGGTCTCTGCTGTGAGTCTATGGGTCTCTGCTGTGAGTCTATGGGTCTCTGTGCGAGTCTGTGGGTCTCTGTGCGAGTCTGTGGGTCTATGTGTGAGTCTATGGGTCTCTGCGTGAGTCTATGGGTCTCTGCTGTGTGAGTCTATGGGTCTCTGTGCGAGTCTGTGGGTCTCTGTGCGAGTCTTTTGGTCTCTGTGTGAGTCTATGGGTCTCTATGTGAGTCAATGGGTCTCTGTGTGAGTCTATGGGTCTCTGTGTGAGTCTATGGGTCGTTGTGTGAGTCTATGGGTCTCTGTGTGAGTCTATGGGTCTCTGTGTGAGTCTGTGGATCTCTGTGCGAGTCTTTGGGTCTCTGTGTGAGTCTGTGGGTCTCTGTGTGAGTCTGTGGGTCTCTGTGTGAGTCTATGGGTCTCTGTGTGAGTCTGTGGGTCTCTGTGTAAGTCTATGGGTCTCTGTGTGAGTCTATGGGTCTCTGTGTGAGTTTATGGGTCTCTGTGTGAGTCTATGGGTCTATGTGTGAGTCTGTGGATCTCTGTGCGAGTCTGTGGGTGTCTGTGTGAGTCTGTGGGTCTCTGTGTGAGTCTGTGGGTCTCTGTGTGAGTCTGTGGGTCTCTGTGTGAGTCTATGGGTCTCTGTGTGAGTCTATGTGTCTCTGTGTGAGTCTATGGGTCTGTGTGTGAGTCTATGTGTCTCTGTGTGAGTCTATGGGTCTCTGTGTGAGTCTATGGGTCTCTGTGTGAATCTATGGGTCTCTGTGTGAGTTTATGGGTCTCTGTGTTAGTCTATGGGTCTCTGTGTGAGTCTGTGGATCTTTGTGCGAGTCTGTGGGTCTCTGTGTGAGTCTGTGGGTCTCTGTGTGAGTCTATGGGTCTCTGTGTGAGTCTGTGGGTCTCTGCGTGAGTCTATGGGTCTCTGTGTGAGTCTATGTGTCTCTGTGTGAGTCTATGGGTCTCTGTGTGAGTCTATGTGTCTCTGTGTGAGTCTATGGGTCTCTGTGTGAGTCTGTGGGTCTCTGTGTGAGTCTATGGGTCTCTGTGTGAGTCTGTGGGTCTCTGTGTGAGTCTATGTGTCTATGCATGAATCTATGGGTCTCTGTGTGAGTCTATGGGTCTCTGTGTGAGTCTATGGGTCTCTGTGTGAGTCTATGTGTCTCTGTGTGAGTCTATGGGTCTCTGTGTGAGTTTATGGGTCTCTGTGTGAGTCTATGGGTCTATATGTGAGTCTGTGGATCTCTGTGTGAGTCTATGGGTCGCTTTGTGAGTCTATGGGTCTCTGTGTGAGTCTGTGGGTCTCTGTGTGAGTCTATGGGTCTCTGTGTGAGTCTATGGGTCTCTGTGTGAGTCTATGGGTCTCTGTGTGAGTCTGTGGGTCTCTGTGTGAGTCTATGGGTCTCTGTGTGAGTCTATGGGTCTCTGCTGTGTGAGTCTATGGGTCTCTGTGCGAGTCTGTGGGTCTCTGTGCGAGTCTATGTGTCTCTGTGTGAGTCTATGGGTCTCTGTGTGAGTCTATGGGTCTCTGTGTGAGTCTATGTGTCTCTGTGTGAATCTGTGGGTCTCTGCGTGAGTCTATGGGTCTCTGCTGTGAGTCTATGGGTCTCTGCTGTGTGAGTCTATGGGTCTCTGTGCGAGTCTGTGGGTCTCTGTGCGAGTCTGTGGGTCTATGTGTGAGTCTATGGGTCTCTGCGTGAGTCTATGGGTCTCTGCTGTGTGAGTCTATGGGTCTCTGTGCGAGTCTGTGGGTCTCTGTGCGAGTCTTTTGGTCTCTGTGTGAGTCTATGGGTCTCTATGTGAGTCTATGGGTCTCTGTGTGAGTCTATGGGTCTCTGTGTGAGTCTATGGGTCGTTGTGTGAGTCTATGGGTCTCTGTGTGAGTCTATGGGTCTCTGTGTGAGTCTATGGATCTCTGTGCGAGTCTTTGGGTCTCTGTGTAAGTCTATGGGTCTCTGTGTGAGTCTATGGGTCTCTGTGTGAGTTTATGGGTCTCTGTGTGAGTCTATGGGTCTATGTGTGAGTCTGTGGATCTCTGTGCGAGTCTGTGGGTCTCTGTGTGAGTCTGTGGGTCTCTGTGTGAGTCTATGGGTCTCTGTGTGAGTCTATGTGTCTCTGTGTGAGTCTATGGGTCTCTGTGTGAGTCTATGTGTCTCTGTGTGAGTCTATGGGTCTCTGTGTGAGTCTATGGGTCTCTGTGTGAATCTATGGGTCTCTGTGTGAGTTTATGGGTCTCTGTGTTAGTCTATGGGTCTCTGTGTGAGTCTGTGGATCTCTGTGCGAGTCTGTGGGTCTCTGTGTGAGTCTGTGGGTCTCTGTGTGAGTCTATGGGTCTCTGTGTGAGTCTGTGGGTCTCTGTGTGAGTCTATGGGTCTCTGTGTGAGTCTATGTGTCTCTGTGTGAGTCTATGGGTCTCTGTTTGAGTCTATGTGTCTCTGTGTGAGTCTATGGGTCTCTGTGTGAGTCTGTGGGTCTCTGTGTGAGTCTATGGGTCTCTGTGTGAGTCTGTGGGTCTCTGTGTGAGTCTATGTGTCTCTGCGTGAATCTATGGGTCTCTGTGTGAGTCTATGGGTCTCTGTGTGAGTCTATGGGTCTCTGTGTGAGTCTATGTGTCTCTGTGTGAGTCTATGGGTCTCTGTGTGAGTTTATGGGTCTCTGTGTGAGTCTATGGGTCTATGTGTGAGTCTGTGGATCTCTGTGTGAGTCTATGGGTCGCTTTGTGAGTCTATGGGTCTCTGTGTGAGTCTGTGGGTCTCTGTGTGAGTCGATGGGTCTCTGTGTGAGTCTATGGGTCTCTGTGTGAGTCTATGGGTCTCTGTGTGAGTCTATGGGTCTCTGTGTGAGTCTGTGGGTCTCTGTGTGAGTCTATGGGTCTCTGTGTGAGTCTATGGGTCTCTGCTGTGTGAGTCTATGGGTCTCTGTGCGAGTCTGTGGGTCTCTGTGCGAGTCTATGTGTCTCTGTGTGAGTCTATGGGTCTCTGTGTGAGTCTATGGGTCTCTGTGTGAGTCTATGTGTCTCTGTGTGAATCTGTGGGTCTCTGTGTGAGTCTATGGGTCTCTGCTGTGAGTCTATGGGTCTCGGCTGTGTGAGTCTATGGGGCTCTGTGCGAGTCTGTGGGTCTCTGTGCGAGTCTGTGGGTCTATGTGTGAGTCTATGGGTCTCTGCGTGAGTCTATGGGTCTCTGCTGTGTGAGTCTATGGGTCTCTGTGCGAGTCTGTGGGTCTCTGTGCGAGTCTTTTGGTCTCTGTGTGAGTCTATGGGTCTCTATGTGAGTCTATGGGTCTCTGTGTGAGTCTATGGGTCTTATTGTGAGTCTATGGGTCGTTGTGTGAGTCTATGGGTCTCTGTGTGAGTCTATGGGTCTCTGTGTGAGTCTATGGATCTCTGTGCGAGTCTTTGGGTCTCTGTGTGAGTCTGTGGGTCTCTGTGTGAGTCTGTGGGTCTCTGTGTGAGTCTATGGGTCTCTGTGTGAGTCTGTGGGTCTCTGTGTAAGTCTATGGGTCTCTGTGTGAGTCTATGGGTCTCTGTGTGAGTTTATGGGTCTCTGTGTGAGTCTATGGGTCTATGTGTGAGTCTGTGGATCTCTGTGCGAGTCTGTGGGTGTCTGTGTGAGTCTGTGGGTCTCTGTGTGAGTCTGTGGGTCTCTGTGTGAGTCTGTGGGTCTCTGTGTGAGTCTATGGGTCTCTGTGTGAGTCTATGTGTCTCTGTGTGAGTCTATGTGTCTCTGTGTGAGTCTATGGGTCTCTGTGTGAGTCTATGTGTCTCTGTGTGAGTCTATGGGTCTCTGTGTGAGTCTATGTGTCTCTGTGTGAGTCTATGGGTCTCTGTGTGAGTCTATGGGTCTCTGTGTGAATCTATGGGTCTCTGTGTGAGTTTATGGGTCTCTGTGTTAGTCTATGGGTCTCTGTGTGAGTCTGTGGATCTCTGTGCGAGTCTGTGGGTCTCTGTGTGAGTCTGTGGGTCTCTGTGTGAGTCTATGGGTCTCTGTGTGAGTCTGTGGGTCTCTGTGTGAGTCTATGGGTCTCTGTGTGAGTCTATGTGTCTCTGTGTGAGTCTATGGGTCTCTGTGTGAGTCTATGTGTCTCTGTGTGAGTTTATGGGTCTCTGTGTTAGTCTATGGGTCTCTGTGTGAGTCTGTGGATCTCTGTGCGAGTCTGTGGGTCTCTGTGTGAGTCTGTGGGTCTCTGTGTGAGTCTATGGGTCTCTGTGTGAGTCTGTGGGTCTCTGTGTAAGTCTATGGGTCTCTGTGTGAGTCTATGTGTCTCTGTGTGAGTCTATGGGTCTCTGTGTGAGTCTATGTGTCTCTGTGTGAGTCTATGGGTCTCTGTGTGAGTCTGTGGGTCTCTGTGTGAGTCTATGGGTCTCTGTGTGAGTCTGTGGGTCTCTCTGTGAGTCTATGTGTCTCTGCGTGAATCTATGGGTCTCTGTGTGAGTCTATGGGTCTCTGTGTGAGTCTATGGGTCTCTGTGTGAGTCTATGTGTCTCTGTGTGAGTCTATGGGTCTCTGTGTGAGTTTATGGGTCTCTGTGTGAGTCTATGGGTCTATGTGTGAGTCTGTGGATCTCTGTGTGAGTCTATGGGTCGCTTTGTGAGTCTATGGGTCTCTGTGTGAGTCTGTGGGTCTCTGTGTGAGTCGATGGGTCTCTGTGTGAGTCTATGGGTCTCTGTGTGAGTCTATGGGTCTCTGTGTGAGTCTATGGGTCTCTGTGTGAGTCTGTGGGTCTCTGTGTGAGTCTATGGGTCTCTGTGTGAGTCTATGGGTCTCTGCTGTGTGAGTCTATGGGTCTCTGTGCGAGTCTGTGGGTCTCTGTGCGAGTCTATGTGTCTCTGTGTGAGTCTATGGGTCTCTGTGTGAGTCTATGGGTCTCTGTGTGAGTCTATGTGTCTCTGTGTGAATCTGTGGGTCTCTGTGTGAGTCTATGGGTCTCTGCTGTGAGTCTATGGGTCTCGGCTGTGTGAGTCTATGGGGCTCTGTGCGAGTCTGTGGGTCTCTGTGCGAGTCTGTGGGTCTATGTGTGAGTCTATGGGTCTCTGCGTGAGTCTATGGGTCTCTGCTGTGTGAGTCTATGGGTCTCTGTGCGAGTCTGTGGGTCTCTGTGCGAGTCTTTTGGTCTCTGTGTGAGTCTATGGGTCTCTATGTGAGTCTATGGGTCTCTGTGTGAGTCTATGGGTCTTATTGTGAGTCTATGGGTCGTTGTGTGAGTCTATGGGTCTCTGTGTGAGTCTATGGGTCTCTGTGTGAGTCTATGGATCTCTGTGCGAGTCTTTGGGTCTCTGTGTGAGTCTGTGGGTCTCTGTGTGAGTCTGTGGGTCTCTGTGTGAGTCTATGGGTCTCTGTGTGAGTCTGTGGGTCTCTGTGTAAGTCTATGGGTCTCTGTGTGAGTCTATGGGTCTCTGTGTGAGTTTATGGGTCTCTGTGTGAGTCTATGGGTCTATGTGTGAGTCTGTGGATCTCTGTGCGAGTCTGTGGGTGTCTGTGTGAGTCTGTGGGTCTCTGTGTGAGTCTGTGGGTCTCTGTGTGAGTCTGTGGGTCTCTGTGTGAGTCTATGGGTCTCTGTGTGAGTCTATGTGTCTCTGTGTGAGTCTATGTGTCTCTGTGTGAGTCTATGGGTCTCTGTGTGAGTCTATGTGTCTCTGTGTGAGTCTATGTGTCTCTGTGTGAGTCTATGGGTCTCTGTGTGAGTCTATGGGTCTCTGTGTGAGTCTATGGGTCTCTGTGTGAATCTATGGGTCTCTGTGTGAGTTTATGGGTCTCTGTGTTAGTCTATGGGTCTCTGTGTGAGTCTGTGGATCTCTGTGCGAGTCTGTGGGTCTCTGTGTGAGTCTGTGGGTCTCTGTGTGAGTCTATGGGTCTCTGTGTGAGTCTGTGGGTCTCTGTGTGAGTCTATGGGTCTCTGTGTGAGTCTATGTGTCTCTGTGTGAGTCTATGGGTCTCTGTGTGAGTCTATGTGTCTCTGTGTGAGTCTATGGGTCTCTGTGTGAGTCTGTGGGTCTCTGTGTGAGTCTATGGGTCTCTGTGTGAGTCTGTGGGTCTCTGTGTGAGTCTATGTGTCTCTGCGTGAATCTATGGGTCTCTGTGTGAGTCTATGGGTCTCTGTGTGAGTCTATGGGTCTCTGTGTGAGTCTATGTGTCTCTGTGTGAGTCTATGGGTCTCTGTGTGAGTTTATGGGTCTCTGTGTGAGTCTATGGGTCTATGTGTGAGTCTGTGGATCTCTGTGTGAGTCTATGGGTCGCTTTGTGAGTCGATGGGTCTCTGTGTGAGTCTGTGGGTCTCTGTGAGTCGATGGGTCTCTGTGTGAGTCTATGGGTCTCTGTGTGAGTCTATGGGTCTCTGTGTGAGTCTATGGGTCTCTGTGTGAGTCTGTGGGTCTCTGTGTGAGTCTATGGGTCTCTGTGTGAGTCTGTGGGTCTCTGTGTAAGTCTATGGGTCTCTGTGTGAGTCTATGGGTCTCTGTGTGAGTTTATGGGTCTCTGTGTGAGTCTATGGGTCTATGTGTGAGTCTGTGGATTTCTGTGCGAGTCTGTGGGTCTCTGTGTGAGTCTGTGGGTCTCTGTGTGAGTCTGTGGGTCTCTGTGTGAGTCTATGGGTCTCTGTGCGAGTCTATGTGTCTCTGTGTGAGTCTATGGGTCTCTGTGTGAGTCTATGGGTCTCTGTGTGAGTCTATGTGTCTCTGTGTGAATCTGTGGGTCTCTGCGTGAGTCTATGGGTCTCTGCTGTGAGTCTATGGGTCTCTGCTGTGTGAGTCTATGGGTCTCTGTGCGAGTCTGTGGGTCTCTGTGTGAGTCTGTGGGTCTATGTGTGAGTCTATGGGTCTCTGCGTGAGTCTATGGGTCTCTGCTGTGTGAGTCTATGGGTCTCTGTGCGAGTCTATGGATCTCTGTGCGAGTCTTTGGGTCTCTGTGTAAGTCTATGGGTCTCTGTGTGAGTCTATGGGTCTCTGTGTGAGTTTATGGGTCTCTGTGTGAGTCTATGGGTCTATGTGTGAGTCTGTGGATCTCTGTGCGAGTCTGTGGGTCTCTGTGTGAGTCTGTGGGTCTCTGTGTGAGTCTATGGGTCTCTGTGTGAGTCTATGTGTCTCTGTGTGAGTCTATGGGTCTCTGTGCGAGTCTTTTGGTCTCTGTGTGAGTCTATGGGTCTCTATGTGAGTCTATGGGTCTCTGTGTGAGTCTATGGGTCTCTGTGTGAGTCTATGGGTCGTTGTGTGAGTCTATGGGTCTCTGTGTGAGTCTATGGGTCTCTGTGTGAGTCTATGGATCTCTGTGCGAGTCTTTGGGTCTCTGTGTAAGTCTATGGGTCTCTGTGTGAGTCTATGGGTCTCTGTGTGAGTTTATGGGTCTCTGTGTGAGTCTATGGGTCTATGTGTGAGTCTGTGGATCTCTGTGCGAGTCTGTGGGTCTCTGTGTGAGTCTGTGGGTCTCTGTGTGAGTCTATGGGTCTCTGTGTGAGTCTATGTGTCTCTGTGTGAGTCTATGGGTCTCTGTGTGAGTCTATGTGTCTCTGTGTGAGTCTATGGGTCTCTGTGTGAGTCTATGGGTCTCTGTGTGAATCTATGGGTCTCTGTGTGAGTTTATGGGTCTCTGTGTTAGTCTATGGGTCTCTGTGTGAGTCTGTGGATCTCTGTGCGAGTCTGTGGGTCTCTGTGTGAGTCTGTGGGTCTCTGTGTGAGTCTATGGGTCTCTGTGTGAGTCTGTGGGTCTCTGTGTGAGTCTATGGGTCTCTGTGTGAGTCTATGTGTCTCTGTGTGAGTCTATGGGTCTCTGTGTGAGTCTATGTGTCTCTGTGTGAGTCTATGGGTCTCTGTGTGAGTCTGTGGGTCTCTGTGTGAGTCTATGGGTCTCTGTGTGAGTCTGTGGGTCTCTGTGTGAGTCTATGTGTCTCTGCGTGAATCTATGGGTCTCTGTGTGAGTCTATGGGTCTCTGTGTGAGTCTATGGGTCTCTGTGTGAGTCTATGTGTCTCTGTGTGAGTCTATGGGTCTCTGTGTGAGTTTATGGGTCTCTGTGTGAGTCTATGGGTCTATGTGTGAGTCTGTGGATCTCTGTGTGAGTCTATGGGTCGCTTTGTGAGTCTATGGGTCTCTGTGTGAGTCTGTGGGTCTCTGTGTGAGTCGATGGGTCTCTGTGTGAGTCTATGGGTCTCTGTGTGAGTCTATGGGTCTCTGTGTGAGTCTATGGGTCTCTGTGTGAGTCTGTGGGTCTCTGTGTGAGTCTATGGGTCTCTGTGTGAGTCTATGGGTCTCTGCTGTGTGAGTCTATGGGTCTCTGTGCGAGTCTGTGGGTCTCTGTGCGAGTCTATGTGTCTCTGTGTGAGTCTATGGGTCTCTGTGTGAGTCTATGGGTCTCTGTGTGAGTCTATGTGTCTCTGTGTGAATCTGTGGGTCTCTGTGTGAGTCTATGGGTCTCTGCTGTGAGTCTATGGGTCTCGGCTGTGTGAGTCTATGGGGCTCTGTGCGAGTCTGTGGGTCTCTGTGCGAGTCTGTGGGTCTATGTGTGAGTCTATGGGTCTCTGCGTGAGTCTATGGGTCTCTGCTGTGTGAGTCTATGGGTCTCTGTGCGAGTCTGTGGGTCTCTGTGCGAGTCTTTTGGTCTCTGTGTGAGTCTATGGGTCTCTATGTGAGTCTATGGGTCTCTGTGTGAGTCTATGGGTCTTATTGTGAGTCTATGGGTCATTGTGTGAGTCTATGGGTCTCTGTGTGAGTCTATGGGTCTCTGTGTGAGTCTATGGATCTCTGTGCGAGTCTTTGGGTCTCTGTGTGAGTCTGTGGGTCTCTGTGTGAGTCTGTGGGTCTCTGTGTGAGTCTATGGGTCTCTGTGTGAGTCTGTGGGTCTCTGTGTAAGTCTATGGGTCTCTGTGTGAGTCTATGGGTCTCTGTGTGAGTTTATGGGTCTCTGTGTGAGTCTATGGGTCTATGTGTGAGTCTGTGGATCTCTGTGCGAGTCTGTGGGTGTCTGTGTGAGTCTGTGGGTCTCTGTGTGAGTCTGTGGGTCTCTGTGTGAGTCTGTGGGTCTCTGTGTGAGTCTATGGGTCTCTGTGTGAGTCTATGTGTCTCTGTGTGAGTCTATGTGTCTCTGTGTGAGTCTATGGGTCTCTGTGTGAGTCTATGTGTCTCTGTGTGAGTCTATGGGTCTCTGTGTGAGTCTATGTGTCTCTGTGTGAGTCTATGGGTCTCTGTGTGAGTCTATGGGTCTCTGTGTGAATCTATGGGTCTCTGTGTGAGTTTATGGGTCTCTGTGTTAGTCTATGGGTCTCTGTGTGAGTCTGTGGATCTCTGTGCGAGTCTGTGGGTCTCTGTGTGAGTCTGTGGGTCTCTGTGTGAGTCTATGGGTCTCTGTGTGAGTCTGTGGGTCTCTGTGTGAGTCTATGGGTCTCTGTGTGAGTCTATGTGTCTCTGTGTGAGTCTATGGGTCTCTGTGTGAGTCTATGTGTCTCTGTGTGAGTCTATGGGACTCTGTGTGAGTCTGTGGGTCTCTGTGTGAGTCTATGGGTCTCTGTGTGAGTCTGTGGGTCTCTGTGTGAGTCTATGTGTCTCTGCGTGAATCTATGGGTCTCTGTGTGAGTCTATGGGTCTCTGTGTGAGTCTATGGGTCTCTGTGTGAGTCTATGTGTCTCTGTGTGAGTCTATGGGTCTCTGTGTGAGTTTATGGGTCTCTGTGTGAGTCTATGGGTCTATGTGTGAGTCTGTGGATCTCTGTGTGAGTCTATGGGTCGCTTTGTGAGTCGATGGGTCTCTGTGTGAGTCTGTGGGTCTCTGTGTGAGTCGATGGGTCTCTGTGTGAGTCTATGGGTCTCTGTGTGAGTCTATGGGTCTCTGTGTGAGTCTATGGGTCTCTGTGTGAGTCTGTGGGTCTCTGTGTGAGTCTATGGGTCTCTGTGTGAGTCTGTGGGTCTCTGTGTAAGTCTATGGGTCTCTGTGTGAGTCTATGGGTCTCTGTGTGAGTTTATGGGTCTCTGTGTGAGTCTATGGGTCTATGTGTGAGTCTGTGGATTTCTGTGCGAGTCTGTGGGTCTCTGTGTGAGTCTGTGTGTCTCTGTGTGAGTCTGTGGGTCTCTGTGTGAGTCTATGGGTCTCTGTGTGAGTCTATGGGTCTCTGTGTGAGTTTATGGGTCTCTGTGTGAGTCTATGGGTCTATGTGTGAGTCTGTGGATCTCTGTGCGAGTCTGTGGGTGTCTGTGTGAGTCTGTGGGTCTCTGTGTGAGTCTGTGGGTCTCTGTGTGAGTCTGTGGGTCTCTGTGTGAGTCTATGGGTCTCTGTGTGAGTCTATGTGTCTCTGTGTGAGTCTATGGGTCTCTGTGTGAGTCTATGTGTCTCTGTGTGAGTCTATGGGTCTCTGTGTGAGTCTATGTGTCTCTGTGTGAGTCTATGGGTCTCTGTGTGAGTCTATGTGTCTCTGTGTGAGTCTATGGGTCTCTGTGTGAGTCTATGGGTCTCTGTGTGAATCTATGGGTCTCTGTGTGAGTTTATGGGTCTCTGTGTTAGTCTATGGGTCTCTGTGTGAGTCTGTGGATCTCTGTGCGAGTCTGTGGGTCTCTGTGTGAGTCTGTGGGTCTCTGTGTGAGTCTATGGGTCTCTGTGTGAGTCTGTGGGTCTCTGTGTGAGTCTATGGGTCTCTGTGTGAGTCTACGTGTCTCTGTGTGAGTCTATGGGTCTCTGTGTGAGTCTATGTGTCTCTGTGTGAGTCTATGGGTCTCTGTGTGAGTCTGTGGGTCTCTGTGTGAGTCTATGGGCCTCTGTGTGAGTCTGTGGGTCTCTGTGTGAGTCTATGTGTCTCTGCGTGAGTCTATGGGTCTCTGTGTGAGTCTATGGGTCTCTGTGTGAGTCTATGGGTCTCTGTGTGAGTTTATGGGTCTCTGTGTGAGTCTATGGGTCTATGTGTGAGTCTGTGGATCTCTGTGTGAGTCTATGGGTCGCTTTGTGAGTCTATGGGTCTCTGTGTGAGTCTGTGGGTCTCTGTGTGAGTCGATGGGTCTCTGTGTGAGTCTATGGGTCTCTGTGTGAGTCTATGGGACTCTGTGTGAGTCTATGGGTCTCTGTATGAGTCTGTGGGTCTCTGTGTGAGTCTATGGGTCTATGTGTGAGTCTGTGGATTTCTGTGCGAGTCTGTGGGTCTCTGTGTGAGTCTGTGGGTCTCTGTGTGAGTCTGTGGGTCTCTATGTGAGTCTATGGGTCTCTGTGTGAGTCTATGGGTCTCTGTGTGAGTCTGTGGGACTCTGCTGTGAGTCTATGGGTCTCTGCTGTGTGAGTCTATGGGTCTCTGTGCGAGTCTTTGGGTCTCTGTGCGAGTCTGTGGGTCTCTGTGTGAGTCTATGGGTCTCTGTGTGAGTCTATGGGTCTCTGTGTGAGTCTGTGGGTCGCTGTGTAAGTCTTTGGATCTCTGTGTGAGTCTATGGTCTCTGTGTGAGTTTATGGGTCTCTGTGTGAGTCTATGTGTGAGTCTGTGGATCTCTGTGCGAGTCTGTGGGTTTCTGTGTGAGTCTGTGGGTCTCTGTGTGAGTCTATGGGTCTCTGTGTGAGTCTGTGGGTCTCTGTGAGTCTATGGGTCTCTGTTTGAGTCTATGTGTCTCTGTGTGAGTATATGGGTCTCTGTGTGAGTTTATGGGTCTCTGTGTTAGTCTATGGGTCTATGTGTGCGTCTGTGGATCTCTGTGCGAGTCTATGGGTCTCTGTGTGAGTCAATGGGTCTCTGTGTGAGTCTATGGGTCTCTGTGTGAGTCTATGGGTCTCTGTGTGAGTTTATGGGTCTCTGTGTGAGTCTATGGGTCTATGTGTGAGTCTGTGGATACCTGTGTGAGTCTATGGGTCGCTTTGTGAGTCTATGGGTCTCTGTGTGAGTCTGTGGTTCTCTGTGTGAGTCGATGGGTCTCTGTGTGAGTCTATGGGTCTCTGTGTGAGTCTATGGGTCTCTGTGTGAGTCTATGGGTCTCTGTGTGAGTCTGTGGGTGTCTGTGTGAGTCTATGGGTCTCTGTGTAAGTCTGTGGGTCTCTGTGTAAGTCTATGGGTCTCTGTGTGAGTCTATGGGTCTATGTGTGAGTCTGTGGATTTCTGTGCGAGTCTGTGGGTCTCTGTGTGAGTCTGTGGGTCTCTGTGTGAGTCTGTGGGTCTCTATGTGAGTCTATGGGTCTCTGTGTGAGTCTATGTGTCTCTGTGTGAGTCTATGAGTCTCTGTGTGAGTCTATGTGTCTCTGTGTGAGTCTATGGGTCTCTGTGTGAGTCTATGTGTCTCTGTGTGAGTCTATGGGTCTCTGTGTGAGTCTATGTGTCTCTGTGTGAGTCTATGGGTCTCTGTGTGAGTCTATGGGTCTCTGTGTGAATCTATGGGTCTCTGTGTGAGTTTATGGGTCTCTGTGTTAGTCTATGGGTCTCTGTGTGAGTCTGTGGATCTCTGTGCGAGTCTGTGGGTCTCTGTGTGAGTCTGTGGGTCTCTGTGTGAGTCTATGGGTCTCTGTGTGAGTCTGTGGGTCTCTGTGTGAGTCTATGGGTCTCTGTGTGAGTCTATGTGTCTCTGTGTGAGTCTATGGGTCTCTGTGTGAGTCTATGTGTCTCTGTGTGAGTCTATGGGTCTCTGTGTGAGTTTATGGGTCTCTGTGTGAGTCTATGGGTCTATGTGTGAGTCTGTGGATTTCTGTGCGAGTCTGTGGGTCTCTGTGTGAGTCTGTGGGTCTCTGTGTGAGTCTGTGGGTCTCTATGTGAGTCTATGGGTCTCTGTGTGAGTCTATGTGTCTCTGTGTGAGTCTATGAGTCTCTGTGTGAGTCTATGTGTCTCTGTGTGAGTCTATGGGTCTCTGTGTGAGTCTATGTGTCTCTGTGTGAGTCTATGGGTCTCTGTGTGAGTCTATGTGTCTCTGTGTGAGTCTATGGGTCTCTGTGTGAGTCTATGGGTCTCTGTGTGAATCTATGGGTCTCTGTGTGAGTTTATGGGTCTCTGTGTTAGTCTATGGGTCTCTGTGTGAGTCTGTGGATCTCTGTGCGAGTCTGTGGGTCTCTGTGTGAGTCTGTGGGTCTCTGTGTGAGTCTAGGGGTCTCTGTGTGAGTCTGTGGGTCTCTGTGTGAGTCTATGGGTCTCTGTGTGAGTCTATGTGTCTCTGTGTGAGTCTATGGGTCTCTGTGTGAGTCTATGTGTCTCTGTGTGAGTCTATGGGTCTCTGTGTGAGTCTGTGGGTCTCTGTGTGAGTCTATGGGTCTCTGTGTGAGTCTGTGGGTCTCTGTGTGAGTCTATGTGTCTCTGCGTGAATCTATGGGTCTCTGTGTGAGTCTATGGGTCTCTGTGTGAGTCTATGGGTCTCTGTGTGAGTCTATGGGTCTCTGTGTGAGTCTGTGGCACTCTGTGTGAGTCTATGGGTCTCTGTGTGAGTCTGTGGGTCTCTGTGTAAGTCTATGGGTCTCTGTGTGAGTCTATGGGTCTCTGTGTGAGTTTATGGGTCTATGTGTGAGTCTGTGGATTTCTGTGCGAGTCTGTGGGTCTCTGTGTGAGTCTGTGGGTCTCTGTGTGAGTCTGTGGGTCTCTATGTGAGTCTATGGGTCTCTGTGTGAGTCTATGGGTCTCTGTGTGAGTCTGTGGGACTCTGCTGTGAGTCTATGGGTCTCTGCTGTGTGAGTCTATGGGTCTCTGTGCGAGTCTGTGGGTGTCTGTGTGAGTCTGTGGGTCTCTGTGTGAGTCTGTGGGACTCTGTGTGAGTCTGTGGGTCTCTGTGTGAGTCTATGGGTCTCTGTGTGAGTCTGTGGGTCTCTGTGTGAGTCTATGGGTCTCTGTGTGAGTCTACGTGTCTCTGTGTGAGTCTATGGGTCTCTGTGTGAGTCTATGTGTCTCTGTGTGAGTCTATGGGTCTCTGTGTGAGTCTGTGGGTCTCTGTGTGAGTCTATGGGCCTCTGTGTGAGTCTGTGGGTCTCTGTGTGAGTCTATGTGTCTCTGCGTGAATCTATGGGTCTCTGTGTGAGTCTATGGGTCTCTGTGTGAGTCTATGGGTCTCTGTGTGAGTCTATGTGTCTCTGTGTGAGTCTATGGGTCTCTGTGTGAGTTTATGGGTCTCTGTGTGAGTCTATGGGTCTATGTGTGAGTCTGTGGATCTCTGTGTGAGTCTATGGGTCGCTTTGTGAGTCTATGGGTCTCTGTGTGAGTCTGTGGGTCTCTGTGTGAGTCGATGGGTCTCTGTGTGAGTCTATGGGTCTCTGTGTGAGTCTATGGGACTCTGTGTGAGTCTATGGGTCTCTGTGTGAGTCTGTGGGTCTCTGTGTGAGTCTATGGGTCTATGTGTGAGTCTGTGGATTTCTGTGCGAGTCTGTGGGTCTCTGTGTGAGTCTGTGGGTCTCTGTGTGAGTCTGTGGGTCTCTATGTGAGTCTATGGGTCTCTGTGTGAGTCTATGGGTCTCTGTGTGAGTCTGTGGGACTCTGCTGTGAGTCTATGGGTCTCTGCTGTGTGAGTCTATGGGTCTCTGTGCGAGTCTTTGGGTCTCTGTGCGAGTCTGTGGGTCTCTGTGTGAGTCTATGGGTCTCTGTGTGAGTCTATGGGTCTCTGTGTGAGTCTGTGGGTCGCTGTGTAAGTCTATGGATCTCTGTGTGAGTCTATGGTCTCTGTGTGAGTTTATGGGTCTCTGTGTGAGTCTATGTGTGAGTCTGTGGATCTCTGTGCGAGTCTGTGGGTTTCTGTGTGAGTCTGTGGGTCTCTGTGTGAGTCTATGGGTCTCTGTGTGAGTCTGTGGGTCTCTGTGAGTCTATGGGTCTCTGTTTGAGTCTATGTGTCTCTGTGTGAGTATATGGGTCTCTGTGTGAGTTTATGGGTCTCTGTGTTAGTCTATGGGTCTATGTGTGCGTCTGTGGATCTCTGTGCGAGTCTATGGGTCTCTGTGTGAGTCAATGGGTCTCTGTGTGAGTCTATGGGTCTCTGTGTGAGTCTATGGGTCTCTGTGTGAGTTTATGGGTCTCTGTGTGAGTCTATGGGTCTATGTGTGAGTCTGTGGATACCTGTGTGAGTCTATGGGTCGCTTTGTGAGTCTATGGGTCTCTGTGTGAGTCTGTGGTTCTCTGTGTGAGTCGATGGGTCTCTGTGTGAGTCTATGGGTCTCTGTGTGAGTCTATGGGTCTCTGTGTGAGTCTATGGGTCTCTGTGTGAGTCTGTGGGTGTCTGTGTGAGTCTATGGGTCTCTGTGTGAGTCTGTGGGTCTCTGTGTAAGTCTATGGGTCTCTGTGTGAGTCTATGGGTCTCTGTGTGAGTTTATGGGTCTCTGTGTGAGTCTATGGGTCTATGTGTGAGTCTGTGGATTTCTGTGCGAGTCTGTGGGTCTCTGTGTGAGTCTGTGGGTCTCTGTGTGAGTCTGTGGGTCTCTATGTGAGTCTATGGGTCTCTGTGTGAGTCTATGTGTCTCTGTGTGAGTCTATGGGTCTCTGTGTGAGTCTATGTGTCTCTGTGTGAGTCTATGGGTCTCTGTGTGAGTCTATGGGTCTCTGTGTGAGTCTATGGGTCTCTGTGTGAGTTTATGGGTCTCTGTGTGAGTCTATGGGTCTATGTGTGAGTCTGTGGATTTCTGTGTGAGTCTATGTGTCTCTGTGTGAGTCTATGAGTCTCTGTGTGAGTCTATGTGTCTCTGTGTGAGTCTATGGGTCTCTGTGTGAGTCTATGTGTCTCTGTGTGAGTCTATGGGTCTCTGTGTGAGTCTATGTGTCTCTGTGTGAGTCTATGGGTCTCTGTGTGAGTCTATGGGTCTCTGTGTGAATCTATGGGTCTCTGTGTGAGTTTATGGGTCTCTGTGTTAGTCTATGGGTCTCTGTGTGAGTCTGTGGATCTCTGTGCGAGTCTGTGGGTCTCTGTGTGAGTCTGTGGGTCTCTGTGTGAGTCTATGGGTCTCTGTGTGAGTCTGTGGGTCTCTGTGTGAGTCTATGGGTCTCTGTGTGAGTCTATGTGTCTCTGTGTGAGTCTATGGGTCTCTGTGTGAGTCTATGTGTCTCTGTGTGAGTCTATGGGTCTCTGTGTGAGTCTGTGGGTCTCTGTGTGAGTCTATGGGTCTCTGTGTGAGTCTGTGGGTCTCTGTGTGAGTCTATGTGTCTCTGCGTGAATCTATGGGTCTCTGTGTGAGTCTATGGGTCTCTGTGTGAGTCTATGGGTCTCTGTGTGAGTCTATGGGTCTCTGTGTGAGTCTGTGGCACTCTGTGTGAGTCTATGGGTCTCTGTGTGAGTCTGTGGGTCTCTGTGTAAGTCTATGGGTCTCTGTGTGAGTCTATGGGTCTCTGTGTGAGTTTATGGGTCTATGTGTGAGTCTGTGGATTTCTGTGCGAGTCTGTGGGTCTCTGTGTGAGTCTGTGGGTCTCTGTGTGAGTCTGTGGGTCTCTATGTGAGTCTATGGGTCTCTGTGTGAGTCTATGGGTCTCTGTGTGAGTCTGTGGGACTCTGCTGTGAGTCTATGGGTCTCTGCTGTGTGAGTCTATGGGTCTCTGTGCGAGTCTGTGGGTCTCTGTGTGAGTCTGTGGGTCTCTGTGTGAGTCTGTGGGTCTCTGTGTGAGTCTATGGGTCTCTGTGTGAGTCTATGGGTCTCTGTGTGAGTCTGTGGGTCTCTGTGTAAGTCTATGGGTCTCTGTGTGAGTCTATGGGTCTCTGTGTGAGTTTATGGGTCTCTGTGTGAGTCTATGGGTCTATGTGTGAGTCTGTGGATTTCTGTGCGAGTCTGTGGGTCTCTGTGTGAGTCTGTGGATCTCTGTGTGAGTCTGTGGGTCTCTATGTGAGTCTATGGGTCTCTGTGTGAGTCTATGTGTCTCTGTGTGAGTCTATGAGTCTCTGTGTGAGTCTATGTGTCTCTGTGTGAGTCTATGGGTCTCTGTGTGAGTCTATGTGTCTCTGTGTGAGTCTATGAGTCTCTGTGTGAGTCTATGTGTCTCTGTGTGAGTCTATGGGTCTCTGTGTGAGTCTATGGGTCTCTGTGTGAATCTATGGGTCTCTGTCTGAGTTTATGGGTCTCTGTGTTAGTCTATGGGTCTCTGTGTGAGTCTGTGGATCTCTGTGCGAGTCTGTGGGTCTCTGTGTGAGTCTGTGGGTCTCTGTGTGAGTCTATGGGTCTCTGTGTGAGTCTGTGGGTCTCTGTGTGAGTCTATGGGTCTCTGTGTGAGTCTATGTGTCTCTGTGTGAGTCTATGGGTCTCTGTGTGAGTCTATGTGTCTCTGTGTGAGTCTATGGGTCTCTGTGTGAGTCTGTGGGTCTCTGTGTGAGTCTATGGGTCTCTGTGTGAGTCTGTGGGTCTCTGTGTGAGTCTATGTGTCTCTGCGTGAATCTATGGGTCTCTGTGTGAGTCTATGGGTCTCTGTGTGAGTCTATGGGTCTCTGTGTGAGTCTATGGGTCTCTGTGTGAGTCTGTGGCACTCTGTGTGAGTCTATGGGTCTCTGTGTGAGTCTGTGGGTCTCTGTGTAAGTCTATGGGTCTCTGTGTGAGTCTATGGGTCTCTGTGTGAGTTTATGGGTCTATGTGTGAGTCTGTGGATTTCTGTGCGAGTCTGTGGGTCTCTGTGTGAGTCTGTGGGTCTCTGTGTGAGTCTGTGGGTCTCTATGTGAGTCTATGGGTCTCTGTGTGAGTCTATGGGTCTCTGTGTGAGTCTGTGGGACTCTGCTGTGAGTCTATGGGTCTCTGCTGTGTGAGTCTATGGGTCTCTGTGCGAGTCTGTGGGTGTCTGTGTGAGTCTGTGGGTCTCTGTGTGAGTCTGTGGGTCTCTGTGTGAGTCTGTGGGTCTCTGTGTGAGTCTGTGGGTCTCTGTGTGAGTCTATGGGTCTCTGTGTGAGTCTATGTGTCTCTGTGTGAGTCTATGGGTCTCTGTGTGAGTCTATGTGTCTCTGTGTGAGTCTATGGGTCTCTGTGTGAGTCTATGTGTCTCTGTGTGAGTCTATGGGTCTCTGTGTGAGTCTATGTGTCTCTGTGTGAGTCTATGGGTCTCTGTGTGAGTCTATGGGTCTCTGTGTGAATCTATGGGTCTCTGTGTGAGTTTATGGGTCTCTGTGTTAGTCTATGGGTCTCTGTGTGAGTCTGTGGGTCTCTGTGTGAGTCTATGGGTCTCTGTGTGAGTCTGTGGGTCGCTGTGTAAGTCTATGGATCTCTGTGTGAGTCTATGGTCTCTGTGTGAGTTTATGGGTCTCTGTGTGAGTCTATGTGTGAGTCTGTGGATCTCTGTGCGAGTCTGTGGGTTTCTGTGTGAGTCTGTGGGTCTCTGTGTGAGTCTATGGGTCTCTGTGTGAGTCTGTGGGTCTCTGTGAGTCTATGGGTCTCTGTTTGAGTCTATGTGTCTCTGTGTGAGTATATGGGTCTCTGTGTGAGTTTATGGGTCTCTGTGTTAGTCTATGGGTCTATGTGTGAGTCTGTGGATCTCTGTGCGAGTCTATGGGTCTCTGTGTGAGTCAATGGGTCTCTGTGTGAGTCTATGGTTCTCTGTGTGAGTCTATGGGTCTCTGTGTGAGTTTATGGGTCTCTGTGTGAGTCTATGGGTCTATGTGTGAGTCTGTGGATCTCTGTGTGAGTCTATGGGTCGCTTTGTGAGTCTATGGGTCTCTGTGTGAGTCTGTGGTTCTCTGTGTGAGTCGATGGGTCTCTGTGTGAGTCTATGGGTCTCTGTGTGAGTCTATGGGTCTCTGTGTGAGTCTATGGGTCTCTGTGTGAGTCTGTGGGTGTCTGTGTGAGTCTATGGGATCTCTGTGTGAGTCTGTGGGTCTCTGTGTGAGTCTATGGGTCTCTGTGTGAGTCTATGTGTCTCTGTGTGAGTCTATGGGTCTCTGTGTGAGTCTATGTGTCTCTGTGTGAGTCTATGGGTCTCTGTGTGAGTCAATGGGTCTCTGTGTGAATCTATGGGTCTCTGTGTGAGTTTATGGGTCTCTGTGTTAGTCTATGGGTCTCTGTGTGAGTCTGTGGATCTCTGTGCGAGTCTGTGGGTCTCTGTGTGAGTCTGTGGGTCTCTGTGTGAGTCTATGGGTCTCTGTGTGAGTCTTTGGGTCTCTGTGTGAGTCTATGGGTCTCTGTGTGAGTCTATGTGTCTCTGTGTGAGTCTATGGGTCTCTGTGTGAGTCTATGTGTCTCTGTGTGAGTCTATGGGTCTCTGTGTGAGTCTGTGGGTCTCTGTGTGAGTCTATGGGTCTCTGTGTGAGTCTGTGGGTCTCTGTGTGAGTCTATGTGTCTCTGCGTGAATCTATGGGTCTCTGTGTGAGTCTATGGGTCTCTGTGTGAGTCTATGGGTCTCTGTGTGAGTCTATGGGTCTCTGTGTGAGTCTGTGGCACTCTGTGTGAGTCTATGGGTCTCTGTGTGAGTCTGTGGGTCTCTGTGTAAGTCTATGGGTCTCTGTGTGAGTCTATGGGTCTCTGTGTGAGTTTATGGGTCTATGTGTGAGTCTGTGGATTTCTGTGCGAGTCTGTGGGTCTCTGTGTGAGTCTGTGGGTCTCTGTGTGAGTCTGTGGGTCTCTATGTGAGTCTATGGGTCTCTGTGTGAGTCTATGGGTCTCTGTGTGAGTCTGTGGGACTCTGCTGTGAGTCTATGGGTCTCTGCTGTGTGAGTCTATGGGTCTCTGTGCGAGTCTGTGGGTGTCTGTGTGAGTCTGTGGGTCTCTTTGTGAGTCTGTGGGTCTCTGTGTGAGTCTGTGGGTCTCTGTGTGAGTCTGTGGGTCTCTGTGTGAGTCTATGGGTCTCTGTGTGAGTCTATGTGTCTCTGTGTGAGTCTATGGGTCTCTGTGTGAGTCTATGTGTCTCTGTGTGAGTCTATGGGTCTCTGTGTGAGTCTATGTGTCTCTGTGTGAGTCTATGGGTCTCTGTGTGAGTCTATGTGTCTCTGTGTGAGTCTATGGGTCTCTGTGTGAGTCTATGGGTCTCTGCTGTGTGAGTCTATGGGTCTCTGTGCGAGTCTGTGGGTCTCTGTGCGAGTCTGTGGGTCTCTGTGTGAGTCTATGGGTCTCTGCGTGAGTCTATGGGTCTCTGCTGTGTGAGTCTATGGGTCTCTGTGCGAGTCTGTGGGTCTCTGTGCGAGTCTATGTTGAATCTATGGGTCTCTGTGTGAGTTTATGGGTCTCTGTGTTAGTCTATGGGTCTCTGTGTGAGTCTGTGGATCTCTGTGCGAGTCTGTGGGTCTCTGTGTGAGTCTGTGGGTCTCTGTGTGAGTCTATGGGTCTCTGTGTGAGTCTGTGGGTCTCTGTGTGAGTCTATGGGTCTCTGTGTGAGTCTATGTGTCTCTGTGTGAGTCTATGGGTCTCTGTGTGAGTCTATGTGTCTCTGTGTGAGTCTATGGGTCTCTGTGTGAGTCTGTGGGTCTCTGTGTGAGTCTATGGGTCTCTGTGTGAGTGTGTGGGTCTCTGTGTGAGTCTATGTGTCTCTGCGTGAATCTATGGGTCTCTGTGTGAGTCTATGGGTCTCTGTGTGAGTCTATGGGTCTCTGTGTGAGTCTATGTGTCTCTGTGTGAGTCTATGGGTCTCTGTGTGAGTTTATGGGTCTCTGTGTGAGTCTATGGGTCTATGTGTGAGTCTGTGGATCTCTGTGTGAGTCTATGGGTCGCTTTGTGATTCTATGGGTCTCTGTGTGAGTCTGTGGGTCTCTGTGTGAGTCGATGGGTCTCTGTGTGAGTCTATGGGTCTCTGTGTGAGTCTATGGGTCTCTGTGTGAGTCTATGGGTCTCTGTGTGAGTCTGTGGGTCTCTGTGTGAGTCTATGGGTCTCTGTGTGAGTCTGTGGGTCTCTGTGTAAGTCTATGGGTCTCTGTGTGAGTCTATGGGTCTCTGTGTGAGTTTATGGGCCTCTGTGTGAGTCTATGGGTCTATGTGTGAGTCTGTGGATTTCTGTGCGAGTCTGTGGGTCTCTGTGTGAGTCTGTGGGTCTCTGTGTGAGTCTGTGGGTCTCTATGTGAGTCTATGGGTCTCTGTGTGAGTCTATGGGTCTCTGTGTGAGTCTGTGGGACTCTGCTGTGAGTCTATGGGTCTCTGCTGTGTGAGTCTATGGGTCTCTGTGCGAGTCTGTGGGTCTCTGTGCGAGTCTGTGGGTCTCTGTGTGAGTCTATGGGTCTCTGTGTGAGTCTATGGGTCTCTGTGTGAGTCTGTGGGTCTCTGTGTGAGTCTATGGGTCTCTGTGTGAGTCTGTGGGTCGCTGTGTAAGTCTATGGGTCTCTGTGTGAGTCTATGGGTCTCTGTGTGAGTTTATGGGTCTCTGTGTGAGTCTATGTGTGAGTCTGTGGATCTCTGTGCGAGTCTGTGGGTTTCTGTGTGAGTCTGTGGGTCTCTGTGTGAGTCTATGGGTCTCTGTGTGAGTCTGTGGGTCTCTGTGAGTCAATGGGTCTCTGTTTGAGTCTATGTGTCTCTGTGTGAGTATATGGGTCTCTGTGTGAGTATTATGGGTCTCTGTGTTAGTCTATGGGTCTATGTGTGAGTCTGTGGATCTCTGTGCGAGTCTATGGGTCTCTGTGTGAGTCAATGGGTCTCTGTGTGAGTCTATGGGTCTCTGTGTGAGTCTATGGGTCTCTGTGTGAGTTTATGGGTCTCTGTGTGAGTCTATGGGTCTATGTGTGAGTCTGTGGATCTCTGTGTGAGTCTATGGGTCGCTTTGTGAGTCTATGGGTCTCTGTGTGAGTCTGTGGTTCTCTGTGTGAGTCGATGGGTCTCTGTGTGAGTCTATGGGTCTCTGTGTGAGTCTATGGGTCTCTGTGTGAGTCTATGGGTCTCTGTGTGAGTCTGTGGGTCTCTGTGTGAGTCTATGGGTCTCTGTGTGAGTCTGTGGGTCTCTGTGTAAGTCTATGGGTCTCTGTGTGAGTCTATGGGTCTCTGTGTGAGTTTATGGGTCTCTGTGTGAGTCTATGGGTATATGTGTGAGTCTGTGGATTTCTGTGCGAGTCTGTGGGTCTCTGTGTGAGTCTGTGGGTCTCTGTGTGAGTCTGTGGGTCTCTATGTGAGTCTATGGGTCTCTGTGTGAGTCTATGTGTCTCTGTGTGAGTCTATGAGTCTCTGTGTGAGTCTATGTGTCTCTGTGTGAGTCTATGGGTCTCTGTATGAGTCTATGTGTCTCTGTGTGAGTCTATGGGTCTCTGTGTGAGTCTATGTGTCTCTGTGTGAGTCTATGGGTCTCTGTGTGAGTCTATGGGTCTCTGTGTGAATCTATGGGTCTCTGTGTGAGTTTATGGGTCTCTGTGTTAGTCTATGGGTCTCTGTGCGAGTATGTGGGTCTCTGTGTGAGTCTGTGGGTCTCTGTGTGAGTCTATGGGTCTCTGTGTGAGTCTGTGGGGTCTCTGTGTGAGTCTATGGGTCTCTGTGTGAGTCTATGTGTCTCTGTGTGAGTCTATGGGTCTCTGTGTGAGTCTATGTGTCTCTGTGTGAGTCTATGGGTCTCTGTGTGAGTCTGTGGGTCTCTGTGTGAGTCTATGGGTCTCTGTGTGAGTCTGTGGGTCTCTGTGTGAGTCTATGTGTCTCTGCGTGAATCTATGGGTCTCTGTGTGAGTCTATGGGTCTCTGTGTGAGTCTATGGGTCTCTGTGTGAGTCTATGTGTCTCTGTGTGAGTCTATGGGTCTCTGTGTGAGTTTATGGGGCTCTGTGTGAGTCTATGGGTCTATGTGTGAGTCTGTGGATCTCTGTGTGAGTCTATGGGTCGCTTTGTGAGTCTATGGGTCTCTGTGTGAGTCTGTGGGTCTCTGTGTGAGTCTATGGGTCTCTGTGTGAGTCTATGGGTCTCTGTGTGAGTCTATGGGTCTCTGTGTGAGTCTATGGGTCTCTGTGTGAGTCTGTGGGTCTCTGTGTAAGTCTATGGGTCTCTGTGTGAGTCTATGGGTCTCTGTGTGAGTTTATGGGTCTCTGTGTGAGTCTATGGGTCTATGTGTGAGTCTGTGGATTTCTGTGCGAGTCTGTGGGTCTCTGTGTGAGTCTGTGGGTGTCTGTGTGAGTCTGTGGGTCTCTATGTGAGTCTATGGGTCTCTGTGTGAGTCTATGGGTCTCTGTGTGAGTCTGTGGGACTCTGCTGTGAGTCTATGAGTCTCTGCTGTGTGAGTCTATGGGTCTCTGTGCGAGTCTGTGGGTCTCTGTGCGAGTCTGTGGGTCTCTGTGTGAGTCTATGGGTCTCTGTATGAGTCTATGGGTCTCTGTGTGAGTCTGTGGGTCTCTGTGTGAGTCTATGGGTCTCTGTGTGAGTCTGTGGGTCGCTGTGTAAGTCTATGGGTCTCTGTGTGAGTCTATGGGTCTCTGTGTGAGTTTATGGGTCTCTGTGTGAGTCTATGTGTGAGTCTGTGGAACTCTGTGCGAGTCTGTGGGTTTCTGTGTGAGTCTGTGGGTCTCTGTGTGAGTCTATGGGTCTCTGTGTGAGTCTGTGGGTCTCTGTGAGTCTATGGGTCTCTGTGTGAGTCTGTGGGTCTCTGTGTGAGTCTGTGGGTCTCTGTGTGAGTCTATGGGTCTCTGTGTGAGTCTATGCGTCTCTGTGTGAGTCTATGTGTCTCTGTGTGAGTCTATGTGTCTCTGTGTGAGTCTATGGGTCTCTGTGTGAGTCTATGGGTCTCTGTGTGAGTCTATGTGTCTCTGTGTGAGTCTGTAGGTCTCTGTGTGAGTCTATGTGTCTCTGTGTGAGTCTATGGGTCTCTGTGTGAGTTTATGGGTCTCTGTGTGAGTCTATGGGTCTATGTGTGAGTCTGTGGATCTCTGTGTGAGTCTATGGGTCGCTTTGTGAGTCTATGGGTCTCTGTGTGAGTCTGTGGGTCTCTGTGTGAGTCGATGGGTCTCTGTGTGAGTCTATGGGTCTCTGTGTGAGTCTATGGGTCTCTGTGTGAGTCTATGGGTCTCTGTGTGAGTCTGTGGGCCTCTGTGTGAGTCTATGGGTCTCTGTGTGAGTCTGTGGGTCTCTGTGTAAGTCTATGGGTCTCTGTGTGAGTCTATGGGTCTCTGTGTGAGTTTATGGGTCTCTGTGTGAGTCTATGGGTCTATGTGTGAGTCTGTGGATTTCTGTGCTAGTCTGTGGGTCTCTGTGTGAGTCTGTGGGTCTCTGTGTGAGTCTGTGGGTCTCTATGTGAGTCTATGGGACTCTGTGTGAGTCTATGGGTCTCTGTGTGAGTCTGTGGGACTCTGCTGTGAGTCTATGGGTCTCTGCTGTGTGAGTCTATGGGTCTCTGTGCGAGTCTGTGGGTCTCTGTGCGAGTCTGTGGGTCTCTGTGTGAGTCTATGGGTCTCTCTGTGAGTCTATGGGTCTCTGTGTGAGTCTGTGGGTCTCTGTGTGAGTCTATGGGTCTCTGTGTGAGTCTGTGGGTCGCTGTGTAAGTCTATGGGTCTCTGTGTGAGTCTATGGGTCTCTGTGTGAGTTTATGGGTCTCTGTGTGAGTCTATGTGTGAGTCTGTGGATCTCTGTGCGAGTCTGTGGGTTTCTGTGTGAGTCTGTGGGTCTCTGTGTGAGTCTATGGGTCTCTGTGTGAGTCTGTGGGTCTCTGTGAGTCTATGGGTCTCTCTTTGAGTCTATGTGTCTCTGTGTGAGTATATGGGTCTCTGTGTGAGTTTATGGGTCTCTATGTTAGTCTATGGGTCTATGTGTGAGTCTGTGGATCTCTGTGCGAGTCTATGGGTCTCTGTGTGAGTCTATGGGTCTCTGTGTGAGTCTATGGGTCTCTGTGTGAGTTTATGGGTCTCTGTGTGAGTCTATGGGTCTATGTGTGAGTCTGTGGATCTCTGTGTGAGTCTATGGGTCGCTTTGTGAGTCTATGGGTCTCTGTGTGAGTCTGTGGTTCTCTGTGTGAGTCGATGGGTCTCTGTGTGAGTCTATGGGTCTCTGTGTGAGTCTATGGGTCTCTGTGTGAGTCTGTGGGTCTCTGTGTGAGTCTATGGGTCTCTGTGTGAGTCTGTGGGTCTCTGTGTAAGTCTATGGGTCTCTGTGTGAGTCTATGGGTCTCTGTGTGAGATTATGGGTCTCTGTGTGAGTCTATGGGTCTATGTGTGAGTCTGTGGATTTCTGTGCGAGTCTGTGGGTCTCTGTGTGAGTCTGTGGATCTCTGTGTGAGTCTATGGGTCGCTTTGTGAGTCTATGGGTCTCTGTGTGAGTCTGTGGGTCTCTGTGTGAGTCTATGGGTCTCTGTGTGAGTCTATGGGTCTCTGTGTGAGTCTATGGGTCTCTGTGTGAGTCTGTGGGACTCTGCTGTGAGTCTATGAGTCTCTGCTGTGTGAGTCTATGGGTCTCTGTGCGAGTCTGTGGGTCTCTGTGCGAGTCTGTGGGTCTCTGTGTGAGTCTATGGGTCTCTGTGTGAGTCTATGGGTCTCTGTGTGAGTCTGTGGGTCTCTGTGTGAGTCTATGGGTCTCTGTGTGAGTCTGTGGGTCGCTGTGTAAGTCTATGGGTCTCTGTGTGAGTCTATGGGTCTCTGTGTGAGTTTATGGGTCTCTGTGTGAGTCTATGTGTGAGTCTGTGGAACTCTGTGCGAGTCTGTGGGTTTCTGTGTGAGTCTGTGGGTCTCTGTGTGAGTCTATGGGTCTCTGTGTGAGTCTGTGGGTCTCTGTGAGTCTATGGGTCTCTGTGTGAGTCTGTGGGTCTCTGTGTGAGTCTGTGGGTCTCTGTGTGAGTCTATGCGTCTCTGTGTGAGTCTATGTGTCTCTGTGTGAGTCTATGTGTCTCTGTGTGAGTCTATGGGTCTCTGTGTGAGTCTATGGGTCTCTGTGTGAGTCTATGTGTCTCTGTGTGAGTCTGTAGGTCTCTGTGTGAGTCTATGTGTCTCTGTGTGAGTCTATGGGTCTCTGTGTGAGTTTATGGGTCTCTGTGTGAGTCTATGGGTCTATGTGTGAGTCTGTGGATCTCTGTGTGAGTCTATGGGTCGCTTTGTGAGTCTATGGGTCTCTGTGTGAGTCTGTGGGTCTCTGTGTGAGTCGATGGGTCTCTGTGTGAGTCTATGGGTCTCTGTGTGAGTCTATGGGTCTCTGTGTGAGTCTATGGGTCTCTGTGTGAGTCTGTGGGCCTCTGTGTGAGTCTATGGGTCTCTGTGTGAGTCTGTGGGTCTCTGTGTAAGTCTATGGGTCTCTGTGTGAGTCTATGGGTCTCTGTGTGAGTTTATGGGTCTCTGTGTGAGTCTATGGGTCTATGTGTGAGTCTGTGGATTTCTGTGCTAGTCTGTGGGTCTCTGTGTGAGTCTGTGGGTCTCTGTGTGAGTCTGTGGGTCTCTATGTGAGTCTATGGGACTCTGTGTGAGTCTATGGGTCTCTGTGTGAGTCTGTGGGACTCTGCTGTGAGTCTATGGGTCTCTGCTGTGTGAGTCTATGGGTCTCTGTGCGAGTCTGTGGGTCTCTGTGCGAGTCTGTGGGTCTCTGTGTGAGTCTATGGGTCTCTGTGTGAGTCTATGGGTCTCTGTGTGAGTCTGTGGGTCTCTGTGTGAGTCTATGGGTCTCTGTGTGAGTCTGTGGGTCGCTGTGTAAGTCTATGGGTCTCTGTGTGAGTCTATGGGTCTCTGTGTGAGTTTATGGGTCTCTGTGTGAGTCTATGTGTGAGTCTGTGGATCTCTGTGCGAGTCTGTGGGTTTCTGTGTGAGTCTGTGGGTCTCTGTGTGAGTCTATGGGTCTCTGTGTGAGTCTGTGGGTCTCTGTGAGTCTATGGGTCTCTGTTTGAGTCTATGTGTCTCTGTGTGAGTATATGGGTCTCTGTGTGAGTTTATGGGTCTCTATGTTAGTCTATGGGTCTATGTGTGAGTCTGTGGATCTCTGTGCGAGTCTATGGGTCTCTGTGTGAGTCTATGGGTCTCTGTGTGAGTCTATGGGTCTCTGTGTGAGTTTATGGGTCTCTGTGTGAGTCTATGGGTCTATGTGTGAGTCTGTGGATCTCTGTGTGAGTCTATGGGTCGCTTTGTGAGTCTATGGGTCTCTGTGTGAGTCTGTGGTTCTCTGTGTGAGTCGATGGGTCTCTGTGTGAGTCTATGGGTCTCTGTGTGAGTCTATGGGTCTCTGTGTGAGTCTGTGGGTCTCTGTGTGAGTCTATGGGTCTCTGTGTGAGTCTGTGGGTCTCTGTGTAAGTCTATGGGTCTCTGTGTGAGTCTATGGGTCTCTGTGTGAGTTTATGGGTCTCTGTGTGAGTCTATGGGTCTATGTGTGAGTCTGTGGATTTCTGTGCGAGTCTGTGGGTCTCTGTGTGAGTCTGTGGGTCTCTGTGTGAGTCTGTGGGTCTCTATGTGAGTCTATGGGTCTCTGTGTGAGTCTATGTGTCTCTGTGTGAGTCTATGAGTCTCTGTGTGAGTCTATGTGTCTCTGTGTGAGTCTATGGGTCTCTGTGTGAGTCTATGTGTGAGTCTGTGGATCTCTGTGCGAGTCTGTGGGTGTCTGTGTGAGTCTGTGGGTCTCTGTGTGAGTCTGTGGTTCTCCGTGTGAGTCTGTGGGTCTCTGTGTGAGTCTATGGGTCTCTGTGTGAGTCTGTGGGTCTCTGTGTGAGTCTATGGGTCTCTGTGTGAGTCTGTGGGTCGCTGTGTAAGTCTATGGGTCTCTGTGTGAGTCTATGGGTCTCTGTGTGAGTTTATGGGTCTCTGTGTGAGTCTATGTGTGAGTCTGTGGATCTCTGTGCGAGTCTGTGGGTCTCTGTGTGAGTCTGTGGGTCTCTGTGTGAGTCTATGGGTCTCTGTGTGAGTCTGTGGGTCTCTGTGAGTCTATGGGTCTCTGTTTGAGTCTATGTGTCTCTGTGTGAGTATATGGGTCTCTGTGTGAGTTTATGGGTCTCTGTGTTAGTCTATGGGTCTATGTGTGAGTCTGTGGATCTCTGTGCGAGTCTGTGGGTCTCTGTGTGAGTCAATGGGTCTCTGTGTGAGTCTATGGGTCTCTGTGTGAGTCTATGGGTCTCTGTGTGAGTTTATGGGTCTCTGTGTGAGTCTATGGGTCTATGTGTGAGTCTGTAGATCTCTGTGTGAGTCTATGGGTCGCTTTGTGAGTCTATGGGTCTCTGTGTGAGTCTGTGGGTCTCTGTGTGAGTCTATGGGTCTCTGTGTGAGTCTATGGGTCTCTGTGTGAGTCTATGGGTCTCTGTGTGAGTCTGTGGGTCTCTGTGTGAGTCTATGGGTCTCTGTGTGAGTCTGTGGGTCTCTGTGTAAGTCTATGGGTCTCTGTGTGAGTCTATGGGTCTCTGTGTGAGTTTATGGGTCTCTGTGTGAGTCTATGGGTCTATGTGTGAGTCTGTGGATTTCTGTGCGAGTCTGTGGGTCTCTGTGTGGGTCTGTGGGTCTCTGTGTGAGTCTGTGGGTCTCTATGTGAGTCTATGGGTCTCTGTGTGAGTCAATGTGTCTCTGTGTGAGTCTATGAGTCTCTGTGTGAGTCTATGTGTCTCTGTGTGAGTCTATGGGTCTCTGTGTGAGTCTATGGGTCTCTGTGTGAGTCTATGGGTCTCTGTGTGAGTCTATGTGTCTCTGTGTGAGTCTGTGGGACTCTGCTGTGAGTCTATGAGTCTCTGCTGTGTGAGTCTATGGGTCTCTGTGCGAGTCTGTGGGTCTCTGTGCGAGTCTGTGGGTCTCTGTGTGAGTCTATGGGTCTCTGTGTGAGTCTATGGGTCTCTGTGTGAGTCTGTGGGTCTCTGTGTGAGTCTATGGGTCTCTGTGTGAGTCTATGTGTCTCTGTGTGAGTCTATGAGTCTCTGTGTGAGTCTATGTGTCTCTGTGTGAGTCTATGGGTCTCTGTGTGAGTCTATGGGTCTCTGTGTGAGTCTATGGGTCTCTGTGTGAGTCTATGTGTCTCTGTGTGAGTCTGTGGGACTCTGCTGTGAGTCTATGGGTCTCTGCTGTGTGAGTCTATGGGTCTCTGTGCGAGTCTGTGGGTCTCTGTGCGAGTCTGTGGGTCTCTGTGTGAGTCTATGGGTCTCTGTGTGAGTCTATGGGTCTCTGTGTGAGTCTGTGGGTCTCTGTGTGAGTCTATGGGTCTCTGTGTGAGTCTGTGGGTCACTGTGTAAGTCTATGGGCCTCTGTGTGAGTCTATGGGTCTCTGTGTGAGTTTATGGGTCTCTGTGTGAGTCTATGTGTGAGTCTGTGGATCTCTGTGCGAGTCTGTGGGTGTCTGTGTGAGTCTGTGGGTCTCTGTGTGAGTCTGTGGTTCTCCGTGTGAGTCTGTGGGTCTCTGTGGGAGTCTATGGGTCTCTGTGTGAGTCTATGGGTCTCTGTGTGAGTTTATGGGTCTCTGTGTGAGTCTATGGGTCTATGTGTGAGTCTGTGGATTTCTGTGCGAGTCTGTGGGTCTCTGTGTGAGTCTGTGGGTCTCTGTGTGAGTCTGTGGGTCTCTATGTGAGTCTATGGGTCTCTGTGTGAGTCTATGTGTCTCTGTGTGAGTCTATGGGTCTCTGTGTGAGTCTATGTGTCTCTGTGTGAGTCTATGGGTCTCTGTGCGAGTCTGTGGGTCTCTGTGCGAGTCTGTGGGTCTCTGTGTGAGTCTATGGGTCTCTGTGTGAGTCTATGGGTCTCTGTGTGAGTCTGTGGGTCTCTGTGTGAGTCTATGGGTCTCTGTGTGAGTCTGTGGGTCGCTGTGTAAGTCTATGGGTCTCTGTGTGAGTCTATGGGTCTCTGTGTGAGTTTATGGGTCTCTGTGTGAGTCTATGTGTGAGTCTGTGGATCTCTGTGCGAGTCTGTGGGTCTCTGTGTGAGTCTGTGGGTCTCTGTGTGAGTCTATGGGTCTCTGTGTGAGTCTGTGGGTCTCTGTGAGTCTATGGGTCTCTGTTTGAGTCTATGTGTCTCTGTGTGAGTATATGGGTCTCTGTGTGAGTTTATGGGTCTCTGTGTTAGTCTATGGGTCTATGTGTGAGTCTGTGGATCTCTGTGCGAGTCTGTGGGTCTCTGTGTGAGTCAATGGGTCTCTGTGTGAGTCTATGGGTCTCTGTGTGAGTCTATGGGTCTCTGTGTGAGTTTATGGGTCTCTGTGTGAGTCTATGGGTCTATGTGTGAGTCTGTAGATCTCTGTGTGAGTCTATGGGTCGCTTTGTGAGTCTATGGGTCTCTGTGTGAGTCTGTGGGTCTCTGTGTGAGTCGATGGGTCTCTGTGTGAGTCTATGGGTCTCTGTGTGAGTCTATGGGTCTCTGTGTGAGTCTATGGGTCTCTGTGTGAGTCTGTGGGTCTCTGTGTGAGTCTATGGGTCTCTGTGTGAGTCTGTGGGTCTCTGTGTGAGTCTATGTGTGAGTCTGTGGATCTCTGTGCGAGTCTGTGGGTGTCTGTGTGAGTCTGTGGGTCTCTGTGTGAGTCTGTGGTTCTCCGTGTGAGTCTGTGGGTCTCTGTGGGAGTCTATGGGTCTCTGTGTGAGTCTATGGGTCTCTGTGTGAGTTTATGGGTCTCTGTGTGAGTCTATGGGTCTATGTGTGAGTCTGTGGATTTCTGTGCGAGTCTGTGGGTCTCTGTGTGAGTCTGTGGGTCTCTGTGTGAGTCTGTGGGTCTCTATGTGAGTCTATGGGTCTCTGTGTGAGTCTATGTGTCTCTGTGTGAGTCTATGGGTCTCTGTGTGAGTCTATGTGTCTCTGTGTGAGTCTATGGGTCTCTGTGCGAGTCTGTGGGTCTCTGTGCGAGTCTGTGGGTCTCTGTGTGAGTCTATGGGTCTCTGTGTGAGTCTATGGGTCTCTGTGTGAGTCTGTGGGTCTCTGTGTGAGTCTATGGGTCTCTGTGTGAGTCTGTGGGTCGCTGTGTAAGTCTATGGGTCTCTGTGTGAGTCTATGGGTCTCTGTGTGAGTTTATGGGTCTCTGTGTGAGTCTATGTGTGAGTCTGTGGATCTCTGTGCGAGTCTGTGGGTCTCTGTGTGAGTCTGTGGGTCTCTGTGTGAGTCTATGGGTCTCTGTGTGAGTCTGTGGGTCTCTGTGAGTCTATGGGTCTCTGTTTGAGTCTATGTGTCTCTGTGTGAGTATATGGGTCTCTGTGTGAGTTTATGGGTCTCTGTGTTAGTCTATGGGTCTATGTGTGAGTCTGTGGATCTCTGTGCGAGTCTGTGGGTCTCTGTGTGAGTCAATGGGTCTCTGTGTGAGTCTATGGGTCTCTGTGTGAGTCTATGGGTCTCTGTGTGAGTTTATGGGTCTCTGTGTGAGTCTATGGGTCTATGTGTGAGTCTGTAGATCTCTGTGTGAGTCTATGGGTCGCTTTGTGAGTCTATGGGTCTCTGTGTGAGTCTGTGGGTCTCTGTGTGAGTCGATGGGTCTCTGTGTGAGTCTATGGGTCTCTGTGTGAGTCTATGGGTCTCTGTGTGAGTCTATGGGTCTCTGTGTGAGTCTGTGGGTCTCTGTGTGAGTCTATGGGTCTCTGTGTGAGTCTGTGGGTCTCTGTGTAAGTCTATGGGTCTCTGTGTGAGTCTATGGGTCTCTGTGTGAGTTTATGGGTCTCTGTGTGAGTCTATGGGTCTATGTGTGAGTCTGTGGATTTCTGTGCGAGTCTGTGGGTCTCTGTGTGAGTCTGTGGGTCTCTGTGTGAGTCTGTGGGTCTCTATGTGAGTCTATGGGTCTCTGTGTGAGTCTATGTGTCTCTGTGTGAGTCTATGAGTCTCTGTGTGAGTCTATGTGTCTCTGTGTGAGTCTATGGGTCTCTGTGTGAGTCTATGGGTCTCTGTGTGAGTCTATGGGTCTCTGTGTGACTCTATGTGTCTCTGTGTGAGTCTGTGGGACTCTGCTGTGAGTCTATGGGTCTCTGCTGTGTGAGTCTATGGGTCTCTGTGCGAGTCTGTGGGTCTCTGTGCGAGTCTGTGGGTCTCTGTGTGAGTCTATGGGTCTCTGTGTGAGTCTATGGGTCTCTGTGTGAGTCTGTGGGTCTCTGTGTGAGTCTATGGGTCTCTGTGTGAGTCTATGTGTCTCTGTGTGAGTCTATGAGTCTCTGTGTGAGTCTATGTGTCTCTGTGTGAGTCTATGGGTCTCTGTGTGAGTCTATGGGTCTCTGTGTGAGTCTATGGGTCTCTGTGTGAGTCTATGTGTCTCTGTGTGAGTCTGTGGGACTCTGCTGTGAGTCTATGGGTCTCTGCTGTGTGAGTCTATGGGTCTCTGTGCGAGTCTGTGGGTCTCTGTGCGAGTCTGTGGGTCTCTGTGTGAGTCTATGGGTCTCTGTGTGAGTCTATGGGTCTCTGTGTGAGTCTGTGGGTCTCTGTGTGAGTCTATGGGTCTCTGTGTGAGTCTGTGGGTCACTGTGTAAGTCTATGGGTCTCTGTGTGAGTCTATGGGTCTCTGTGTGAGTTTATGGGTCTCTGTGTGAGTCTATGTGTGAGTCTGTGGATCTCTGTGCGAGTCTGTGGGTGTCTGTGTGAGTCTGTGGGTCTCTGTGTGAGTCTGTGGTTCTCCGTGTGAGTCTGTGGGTCTCTGTGTGGGTCTATGGGCCTCTGTGTGAGTCTATGTGTCTCTGTGTGAGTCTATGGGTCTCTGTGTGAGTCTATGTGTCTCTGTGTGAGTCTATGGGTCTCTGTGTGAGTCTATGTGTCTCTGTGTGAGTCTATGGGTCTCTGTGTGAGTCTATGGGTCTCTGTGGGAGTCTATGGGTCTCTGTGTGAATCTATGGGTCTCTGTGTGAGTTTATGGGTCTCTGTGTTAGTCTATGGGTCTCTGTGTGAGTCTGTGGATCTCTGTGCGAGTCTGTGGGTCTCTGTGTGAGTCTGTGGGTCTCTGTGTGAGTCTATGGGTCTCTGTGTGAGTCTGTGGGTCTCTGTGTGAGTCTATGGGTCTCTGTGTGAGTCTATGTGTCTCTGTGTGAGTCTATGGGTCTCTGTGTGAGTCTATGTGTCTCTGTGTGAGTCTATGTGTCTCTGTGTGAGTCTATGGGTCTCTGTGTGAGTCTGTGGGTCTCTGTGTGAGTTTATGGGTCTCTGTGTGAGTCTCTGGGTCTCTGTGTGAGTCTATGTGTCTCTGCGTGAATCTATGGGTCTCTGTGTGAGTCTATGGGTCTCTGTGTGAGTCTATGGGTCTCTGTGTGAGTCTATGTGACTCTGTGTGAGTCTATGGGTCTCTGTGTGAGTTTATGGGTCTTTGTGTGAATCTATGGGTCTATGTGTGAGTCTGTGGATCTCTGTGTGAGTCTATGGGTCGCTTTGTGAGTCTATGGGTCTCTGTGTGAGTCTGTGGGTCTCTGTGTGAGTCGATGGGTCTCTGTGTGAGTCTATGGGTCTCTGTGTGAGTCTATGGGTCTCTGTGTGAGTCTATGGGTCTCTGTGTGAGTCTGTGGGTCTCTGTGTGAGTCTATGGGCCTCTGTGTGAGTCTGTGGGTCTCTGTGTAAGTCTATGGGTCTCTGTGTGAGTCTATGGGTCTCTGTGTGAGTTTATGGGTCTCTGTGTGAGTCTATGGGTCTATGTGTGAGTCTGTGGATTTCTGTGCGAGTCTGTGGGTCTCTGTGTGAGTCTGTGGGTCTCTGTGTGAGTCTGTGGGTCTCTATGTGAGTCTATGGGTCTCTGTGTGAGTCTATGTGTCTCTGTGTGAGTCTATGAGTCTCTGTGTGAGTCTATGTGTCTCTGTGTGAGTCTATGGGTCTCTGTGCGAGTCTGTGGGTCTCTGTGCGAGTCTGTGGGTCTCTGTGTGAGTCTATGGGTCTCTGTGTGAGTCTATGGGTCTCTGTGTGAGTCTGTGGGTCTCTGTGTGAGTCTATGGGTCTCTGTGTGAGTCTGTGGGTCGCTGTGTAAGTCTATGGGTCTCTGTGTGAGTCTATGGGTCTCTGTGTGAGTTTATGGGTCTCTGTGTGAGTCTATGTGTGAGTCTGTGGATCTCTGTGCGAGTCTGTGGGTCTCTGTGTGAGTCTGTGGGTCTCTGTGTGAGTCTATGGGTCTCTGTGTGAGTCTGTGGGTCTCTGTGAGTCTATGGGTCTCTGTTTGAGTCTATGTGTCTCTGTGTGAGTATATGGGTCTCTGTGTGAGTTTATGGGTCTCTGTGTTAGTCTATAGGTCTATGTGTGAGTCTGTGGATCTCTGTGCGAGTCTATGGGTCTCTGTGTGAGTCAATGGGTCTCTGTGTGAGTCTATGGGTCTCTGTGTGAGTCTATGGGTCTCTGTGTGAGTTTATGGGTCTCTGTGTGAGTCTATGGGTCTATGTGTGAGTCTGTAGATCTCTGTGTGAGTCTATGGGTCGCTTTGTGAGTCTATGGGTCTCTGTGTGAGTCTGTGGGTCTCTGTGAGAGTCGATGGGTCTCTGTGTGAGTCTATGGGTCTCTGTGTGAGTCTATGGGTCTCTGTGTGAGTCTATGGGTCTCTGTGTGAGTCTGTGGGTCTCTGTGTGAGTCTATGGGTCTCTGTGTGAGTCTGTGGGTCTCTGTGTAAGTCTATGGGTCTCTGTGTGAGTCTATGGGTCTCTGTGTGAGTTTATGGGTCTCTGTGTGAGTCTATGGGTCTATGTGTGAGTCTGTGGATTTCTGTGCGAGTCTGTGGGTCTCTGTGTGAGTCTGTGGGTCTCTGTGTGAGTCTGTGGGTCTCTATGTGAGTCTATGGGTCTCTGTGTGAGTCTATGTGTCTCTGTGTGAGTCTATGAGTCTCTGTGTGAGTCTATGTGTCTCTGTGTGAGTCTATGGGTCTCTGTGTGAGTCTATGGGTCTCTGTGTGAGTCTATGGGTCTCTGTGTGAGTCTATGTGTCTCTGTGTGAGTCTGTGGGACTCTGCTGTGAGTCTATGGGTCTCTGCTGTGTGAGTCTATGGGTCTCTGTGCGAGTCTGTGGGTCTCTGTGCGAGTCTGTGGGTCTCTGTGTGAGTCTATGGGTCTCTGTGTGAGTCTATGGGTCTCTGTGTGAATCTGTGGGTCTCTGTGTGAGTCTATGGGTCTCTGTGTGAGTCTGTGGGTCGCTGTGTGAGTCTATGGGTCTCTGTGTGAGTCTATGGGTCTCTGTGTGAGTCTGTGGGTCTCTGTGTGAGTCTATGGGTCTCTGTGTGAGTCTGTGGGTCTCTGTGTAAGTCTATGGGTCTCTGTGTGAGTCTATGGGTCTCTGTGTGAGTTTATGGGTCTCTGTGTGAGTCTATGGGTCTATGTGTGAGTCTGTGGATTTCTGTGCGAGTCTGTGGGTCTCTGTGTGAGTCTGTGGGTCTCTGTGTGAGTCTGTGGGTCTCTATGTGAGTCTATGGGTCTCTGTGTGAGTCTATGTTTCTCTGTGTGAGTCTATGAGTCTCTGTGTGAGTCTATGTGTCTCTGTGTGAGTCTATGGGTCTCTGTGTGAGTCTATGGGTCTCTGTGTGAGTCTATGGGTCTCTGTGTGAGTCTATGTGTCTCTGTGTGAGTCTGTAGGACTCTGCTGTGAGTCTATGGGTCTCTGCTGTGTGAGTCTATGGGTCTCTGTGCGAGTCTGTGGGTCTCTGTGCGAGTCTGTGGGTCTCTGTGTGAGTCTATGGGTCTCTGTGTGAGTCTATGGGTCTCTGTGTGAGTCTGTGGGTCTCTGTGTGAGTCTATGGGTCTCTGTGTGAGTCTGTGGGTCGCTGTGTAAGTCTATGGGTCTCTGTGTGAGTCTATGGGTCTCTGTGTGAGTTTATGGGTCTCTGTGTGAGTCTATGTGTGAGTCTGTGGATCTCTGTGCGAGTCTGTGGGTCTCTGTGTGAGTCTGTGGGTCTCTGTGTGAGTCTATGGGTCTCTGTGTGAGTCTGTGGGTCTCTGTGAGTCTATGGGTCTCTGTTTGAGTCTATGTGTCTCTGTGTGAGTATATGGGTCTCTGTGTGAGTTTATGGGTCTCTGTGTTAGTCTATGGGTCTATGTGTGAGTCTGTGGATCTCTGTGCGAGTCTATGGGTCTCTGTGTGAGTCAATGGGTCTCTGTGTGAGTCTATGGGTCTCTGTGTGAGTCTATGGGTCTCTGTGTGAGTTTATGGGTCTCTGTGTGAGTCTATGGGTCTATGTGTGAGTCTGTGGATCTCTGTGTGAGTCTATGGGTCGCTTTGTGAGTCTATGGGTCTCTGTGTGAGTCTGTGGGTCTCTGTGTGAGTCGATGGGTCTCTGTGTGAGTCTATGGGTCTCTGTGTAAGTCTATGGGTCTCTGTGTGAGTCTGTGGGTCTCTGTGTGAGTCTATGGGTCTCTGTGTGAGTCTGTGGGTATCTGTGTACGTCTATGGGTCTCTGTGTGAGTCTATGGGTCTCTGTGTGAGTTTATGGGTCTCTGTGTGAGTCTATGGGTCTATGTGTGAGTCTGTGGATTTCTGTGCGAGTCTGTGGGTCTCTGTGTGAGTCTGTGGGTCTCTGTGTGAGTCTGTGGGTCTCTATGTGAGTCTATGGGTCTCTGTGTGAGTCTATGTGTCTCTGTGTGAGTCTATGAGTCTCTGTGTGAGTCTACGTGTCTCTGTGTGAGTCTATGGGTCTCTGTGTGAGTCTATGGGTCTCTGTGTGAGTCTATGGGTCTCTCTGTGAGTCTATGTGTCTCTGTGTGAGTCTGTGGGACTCTGCTGTGAGTCTATGGGTCTCTGCTGTGTGAGTCTATGGGTCTCTGTGCGAGTCTGTGGGTCTCTGTGCGAGTCTGTGGGTCTCTGTGTGAGTCTATGGGTCTCTGTGTGAGTCTATGGGTCTCTGTGTGAGTCTGTGGGTCTCTGTGTGAGTCTATGGGTCTCTGTGTGAGTCTGTGGGTCGCTGTGTAAGTCTATGGGTCTCTGTGTGAGTCTATGGGTCTCTGTGTGAGTTTATGGGTCTCTGTGTGAGTCTATGTGTGAGTCTGTGGATCTCTGTGCGAGTCTGTGGGTCTCTGTGTGAGTCTGTGGGTCTCTGTGTGAGTCTATGGGTCTCTGTGTGAGTCTGTGGGTCTCTGTGAGTCTATGGGTCTCTGTTTGAGTCTATGTGTCTCTGTGTGAGTATATGGGTCTCTGTGTGAGTTTATGGGTCTCTGTGTTAGTCTATGGGTCTATGTGTGAGTCTGTGGATCTCTGTGCGAGTCTATGGGTCTCTGTGTGAGTCTATGGGTCTCTGTGTGAGTCTATGGGTCTCTGTGTGAGTCTATGGTCTCTGTGTGAGTCTATGTGTCTCTGTGTGAGTCTATGAGTCTCTGTGTGAGTCTATGTGTCTCTGTGTGAGTCTATGGGTCTCTGTGTGAGTCTATGGGTCTCTGTGTGAGTATGTGGGTCTCTGTGTGAGTCTATGGGTCTCTGTGTGAGTCTATGGGTCTCTGTGTGAGTCTATGGGTCTCTGTGTGAGTCTGTGGGTCTCTGTGTGAGTCTATGGGTCTCTGTGTGAGTCTGTGGGTCTCTGTGTAAGTCTATGGGTCTCTGTGTGAGTCTATGGGTCTCTGTGTGAGTTTATGGGTCTCTGTGTGAGTCTATGGGTCTATGTGTGAGTCTGTGGATCTCTGTGCGAGTCTGTGGATCTCTGTGTGAGTCTGTGGGTCTCTGTGTGAGTCTATGGGTCTCTGTGTGAGTCTGTGGGTCTCTGTGTGAGTCTATGGGTCTCTGTGTGAGTCTATGTGTCTCTCTGTGAGTCTATGGGTCTCTGTGTGAGTTTATGGGTCTCTGTGTTAGTCTATGGGTCTATGTGTGAGTCTGTGGATCTCTGTGCGAGTCTATGGGTTTCTGTGTGAGTCTGTGGGTCTCTGTGTGAGTCTATGGGTCTCTGTGTGAGTCTACGTGTCTCTGTGTGAGTCTATGGGTCTCTGTGTGAGTCTATGGGTCTCTGTGTGAGTCTGTGGGTCTCTGTGTGAGTCTATGGGTCTCTGTGTGAGTCTATGGGTCTCTGTGTGGGTCTATGAGTCTCTGTGTGAGTCTATGGGTCTCTGTGTGAGTCTATGTGTCTCTGTGTGAGTCTATGGGTCTCTGTGTGAGTCAATGGGTCTCTATGTGAGTCTATGGGTCTCTGTGTGAGTCTATGGGTCTCTGTGTGAGTCTGTGGGTCTCTGTGTGAGTCTGTGGGTCTATGTGTGAGTCTATGTGTCTCTGTGTGAGTCTATGGGTCTCTGTGTGAGTCTATGGGTCTCTGTGTGAGTCTATGGGTCTCTGTGTGAGTCTATGGGTCTCTGTGTGAGTCTATGTGTCTCTGTGTGAGTCTATGGGACTCTGCTGTGAGTCTATGGGTCTCTGCTGTGTGAGTCTATGGGTCTCTGTGCGAGTCTGTGGGTCTCTGTGCGAGTCTGTGGGTCTCTGTGTGAGTCTATGGGTCTCTGCGTGAGTCTATGGGTCTCTGCTGTGTGAGTCTATGGGTCTCTGTGCGAGTCTGTGGGTCTCTGTGCGAGTCTATGTGTCTCTGTGTGAGTCTATGGGTCTCTGTGTGAGTCTATGGGTCTCTGTGTGAGTCTATGTGTCTCTGTGTGAATCTGTGGGTCTCTGCGAGAGTCTATGGGTCTCTGCTGTGAGTCTATGGGTCTCTGCTGTGTGAGTCTATGGGTCTCTGTGCGAGTCTGTGGGTCTCTGTGCAAGTCTGTGGGTCTATGTATGAGTCTATGGGTCTCTGCGTGAGTCTATGGGTCTCTGCTGTGTGAGTCTATGGGTCTCTGTGCGAGTCTGTGGGTCTCTGTGTGAGTATATGGGTCTCTGTGTGAGTTTATGGGTCTCTGTGTTAGTCTATGGGTCTATGTGTGAGTCTGTGGATCTCTGTGCGAGTCTATGGGTCTCTGTGTGAGTCAATGGGTCTCTGTGTGAGTCTATGGGTCGCTTTGTGAGTCTATGGGTCTCTGTGTGAGTCTGTGGGTCTCTGTGTGAGTCGATGGGTCTCTGTGTGAGTCTATGGGTCTCTGTGTGAGTCTATGGGTCTCTGTGTGAGTCTATGGGTCTCTGTGTGAGTCTGTGGGTCTCTGTGTGAGTCTATGGGTCTCTGTGTGAGTCTGTGGGTCTCTGTGTAAGTCTATGGGTCTCTGTGTGAGTCTATGGGTCTCTGTGTGAGTTTATGGGTCTCTGTGTGAGTCTATGGGTCTATGTGTGAGTCTGTGGATTTCTGTGCGAGTCTGTGGGTCTCTGTGTGAGTCTGTGGGTCTCTGTGTGAGTCTGTGGGTCTCTATGTGAGTCTATGGGTCTCTGTGTGAGTCTATGTGTCTCTGTGTGAGTCTATGAGTCTCTGTGTGAGTCTATGTGTCTCTGTGTGAGTCTATGGGTCTCTGTGTGAGTCTATGGGTCTCTGTGTGAGTCTATGGGTCTCTGTGTGAGTCTATGTGTCTCTGTGTGAGTCTGTGGGACTCTGCTGTGAGTCTATGGGTCTCTGCTGTGTGAGTCTATGGGTCTCTGTGCGAGTCTGTGGGTCTCTGTGCGAGTCTGTGGGTCTCTGTGTGAGTCTATGGGTCTCTGTGTGAGTCTATGGGTCTCTGTGTGAGTCTGTGGGTCTCTGTGTGAGTCTATGGGTCTCTGTGTGAGTCTGTGGGTCGCTGTGTGAGTCTATGGGTCTCTGTGTGAGTCTATGGGTCTCTGTGTGAGTCTGTGGGTCTCTGTGTGAGTCTATGGGTCTCTGTGTGAGTCTGTGGGTCTCTGTGTAAGTCTATGGGTCTCTGTGTGAGTCTATGGGTCTCTGTGTGAGTCTGTGGGTCTCTGTGTAAGTCTATGGGTCTCTGTGTGAGTCTATGGGTCTATGTGTGAGTCTGTGGATTTCTGTGCGAGTCTGTGGGTCTCTGTGTGAGTCTATGGGTCTCTGTGTGAGTCTATGGGTCTCTGTGTGAGTCTATGGGTCTATGTGTGAGTCTGTGGATTTCTGTGCGAGTCTGTGGGTCTCTGTGTGAGTCTGTGGGTCTCTGTGTGAGTCTGTGGGTCTCTATGTGAGTCTATGGGTCTCTGTGTGAGTCTATGTGTCTCTGTGTGAGTCTATGAGTCTCTGTGTGAGTCTATGTGTCTCTGTGTGAGTCTATGGGTCTCTGTGTGAGTCTATGGGTCTCTGTGTGAGTCTATGGGTCTCTGTGTGAGTCTATGTGTCTCTGTGTGAGTCTGTAGGACTCTGCTGTGAGTCTATGGGTCTCTGCTGTGTGAGTCTATGGGTCTCTGTGCGAGTCTGTGGGTCTCTGTGCGAGTCTGTGGGTCTCTGTGTGAGTCTATGGGTCTCTGTGTGAGTCTATGGGTCTCTGTGTGAGTCTGTGGGTCTCTGTGTGAGTCTGGGTCTCTGTGTGAGTCTGTGGGTTGCTGTGTAAGTCTATGGGTCTCTGTGTGAGTCTATGGGTCTCTGTGTGAGTTTATGGGTCTCTGTGTGAGTCTATGTGTGAGTCTGTGGATTTCTGTGCGAGTCTGTGGGTCTCTGTGTGAGTCTGTGGGTCTCTGTGTGAGTCTATGGGTCTCTGTGTGAGTCTGTGGGTCTCTGTGAGTCTATGGGTCTCTGTTTGAGTCTATGTGTCTCTGTGTGAGTATATGGGTCTCTGTGTGAGTTTATGGGTCTCTGTGTTAGTCTATGGGTCTATGTGTGAGTCTGTGGATCTCTGTGCGAGTCTATGGGTCTCTGTGTGAGTCAATGGGTCTCTGTGTGAGTCTATGGGTCTCTGTGTGAGTCTATGGGTCTCTGTGTGAGTTTATGGGTCTCTGTGTGAGTCTATGGGTCTATGTGTGAGTCTGTGGATCTCTGTGTGAGTCTATGGGTCGCTTTGTGAGTCTATGGGTCTCTGTGTGAGTCTGTGGGTCTCTGTGTGAGTCGATGGGTCTCTGTGTGAGTCTATGGGTCTCTGTGTGAGTCTATGGGTCTCTGTGTGAGTCTATGGGTCTCTGTGTGAGTCTGTGGGTCTCTGTGTGAGTCTATGGGTCTCTGTGTGAGTCTGTGGGTCTCTGTGTACGTCTATGGGTCTCTGTGTGAGTCTATGGGTCTCTGTGTGAGTTTATGGGTCTCTGTGTGAGTGTATGGGTCTATGTGTGAGTCTGTGGATTTCTGTGCGAGTCTGTGGGTCTCTGTGTGAGTCTGTGGGTCTCTGTGTGAGTCTGTGGGTCTCTATGTGAGTCTATGGGTCTCTGTGTGAGTCTATGTGTCTCTGTGTGAGTCTATGAGTCTCTGTGTGAGTCTACGTGTCTCTGTGTGAGTCTATGGGTCTCTGTGTGAGTCTATGGGTCTCTGTGTGAGTCTATGGGTCTCTGTGTGAGTCTATGTGTCTCTGTGTGAGTCTGTGGGACTCTGCTGTGAGTCTATGGGTCTCTGCTGTGTGAGTCTATGGGTCTCTGTGCGAGTCTGTGGGTCTCTGTGTGAGTTTATGGGTCTCTGTGTGAGTCTATGGGTCTCTGTGTGGGTCTATGAGTCTATGTGTGAGTCTATGGGTCTCTGTGTGAGTCTATGTGTCTCTGTGTGAGTCTATGGGTCTCTGTGTGAGTCAATGGGTCTCTATGTGAGTCTATGGGTCTCTGTGTGAGTCTATGGGTCTCTGTGTGAGTCTGTGGGTCTCTGTGTGAGTCTGTGGGTCTATGTGTGAGTCTATGTGTCTCTGTGTGAGTCTATGGGTCTCTGTGTGAGTCTATGGGTCTCTGTGTGAGTCTATGGGTCTCTGTGTGAGTCTATGTGTCTCTGTGTGAGTCTATGGGACTCTGCTGTGAGTCTATGGGTCTCTGCTGTGTGAGTCTATGGGTCTCTGTGCGAGTCTGTGGGTCTCTGTGCGAGTCTGTGGGTCTCTGTGTGAGTCTATGGGTCTCTGCGTGAGTCTATGGGTCTCTGCTGTGTGAGTCTATGGGTCTCTGTGCGAGTCTGTGGGTCTCTGTGCGAGTCTATGTGTCTCTGTGTGAGTCTATGGGTCTCTGTGTGAGTCTATGGGTCTCTGTGTGAGTCTATGTGTCTCTGTGTGAATCTGTGGGTCTCTGCGAGAGTCTATGGGTCTCTGCTGTGTGAGTCTATGGGTCTCTGTGCGAGTCTGTGGGTCTCTGTGCAAGTCTGTGGGTCTATGTATGAGTCTATGGGTCTCTGCGTGAGTCTATGGGTCTCTGCTGTGTGAGTCTATGGGTCTCTGTGCGAGTCTGTGGGTCTCTGTGTGAGTATATGGGTCTCTGTGTGAGTTTATGGGTCTCTGTGTTAGTCTATGGGTCTATGTGTGAGTCTGTGGATCTCTGTGCGAGTCTATGGGTCTCTGTGTGAGTCAATGGGTCTCTGTGTGAGTCTATGGGTCTCTGTGTGAGTCTATGGGTCTCTGTGTGAGTTTATGGGTCTCTGTGTGAGTCTATGGGTCTATGTGTGAGTCTGTAGATCTCTGTGTGAGTCTATGGGTCGCTTTGTGAGTCTATGGGTCTCTGTGTGAGTCTGTGGGTCTCTGTGTGAGTCGATGGGTCTCTGTGTGAGTCTATGGGTCTCTGTGTGAGTCTATGGGTCTCTGTGTGAGTCTATGGGTCTCTGTGTGAGTCTGTGGGTCTCTGTGTGAGTCTATGGGTCTCTGTGTGAGTCTGTGGGTCTCTGTGTAAGTCTATGGGTCTCTGTGTGAGTCTATGGGTCTCTGTGTGAGTTTATGGGTCTCTGTGTGAGTCTATGGGTCTATGTGTGAGTCTGTGGATTTCTGTGCGAGTCTGTGGGTCTCTGTGTGAGTCTGTGGGTCTCTGTGTGAGTCTGTGGGTCTCTATGTGAGTCTATGGGTCTCTGTGTGAGTCTATGTGTCTCTGTGTGAGTCTATGAGTCTCTGTGTGAGTCTATGTGTCTCTGTGTGAGTCTATGGGTCTCTGTGTGAGTCTATGGGTCTCTGTGTGAGTCTATGGGTCTCTGTGTGAGTCTATGTGTCTCTGTGTGAGTCTGTGGGACTCTGCTGTGAGTCTATGGGTCTCTGCTGTGTGAGTCTATGGGTCTCTGTGCGAGTCTGTGGGTCTCTGTGCGAGTCTGTGGGTCTCTGTGTGAGTCTATGGGTCTCTGTGTGAGTCTATGGGTCTCTGTGTGAGTCTGTGGGTCTCTGTGTGAGTCTATGGGTCTCTGTGTGAGTCTGTGGGTCGCTGTGTGAGTCTATGGGTCTCTGTGTGAGTCTATGGGTCTCTGTGTGAGTCTGTGGGTCTCTGTGTGAGTCTATGGGTCTCTGTGTGAGTCTGTGGGTCTCTGTGTAAGTCTATGGGTCTCTGTGTGAGTCTATGGGTCTCTGTGTGAGTTTATGGGTCTCTGTGTGAGTCTATGGGTCTATGTGTGAGTCTGTGGATTTCTGTGCGAGTCTGTGGGTCTCTGTGTGAGTCTGTGGGTCTCTGTGTGAGTCTGTGGGTCTCTATGTGAGTCTATGGGTCTCTGTGTGAGTCTATGTGTCTCTGTGTGAGTCTATGAGTCTCTGTGTGAGTCTATGGGTCTCTGTGTGAGTCTATGGGTCTCTGTGTGAGTCTATGGGTCTCTGTGTGAGTCTATGTGTCTCTGTGTGAGTCTGTAGGACTCTGCTGTGAGTCTATGGGTCTCTGCTGTGTGAGTCTATGGGTCTCTGTGCGAGTCTGTGGGTCTCTGTGCGAGTCTGTGGGTCTCTGTGTGAGTCTATGGGTCTCTGTGTGAGTCTATGGGTCTCTGTGTGAGTCTGTGGGTCTCTGTGTGAGTCTATGGGTCTCTGTGTGAGTCTGTGGGTCGCTGTGTAAGTCTATGGGTCTCTGTGTGAGTCTATGGGTCTCTGTGTGAGTTTATGGGTCTCTGTGTGAGTCTATGTGTGAGTCTGTGGATCTCTGTGCGAGTCTGTGGGTCTCTGTGTGAGTCTGTGGGTCTCTGTGTGAGTCTATGGGTCTCTGTGTGAGTCTGTGGGTCTCTGTGAGTCTATGGGTCTCTGTTTGAGTCTATGTGTCTCTGTGTGAGTATATGGGTCTCTGTGTGAGTTTATGGGTCTCTGTGTTAGTCTATGGGTCTATGTGTGAGTCTGTGGATCTCTGTGCGAGTCTATGGGTCTCTGTGTGAGTCAATGGGTCTCTGTGTGAGTCTATGGGTCTCTGTGTGAGTCTATGGGTCTCTGTGTGAGTTTATGGGTCTCTGTGTGAGTCTATGGGTCTATGTGTGAGTCTGTGGATCTCTGTGTGAGTCTATGGGTCGCTTTGTGAGTCTATGGGTCTCTGTGTGAGTCTGTGGGTCTCTGTGTGAGTCGATGGGTCTCTGTGTGAGTCTATGGGTCTCTGTGTGAGTCTATGGGTCTCTGTGTGAGTCTATGGGTCTCTGTGTGAGTCTGTGGGTCTCTGTGTGAGTCTATGGGTCTCTGTGTGAGTCTGTGGGTCTCTGTGTAAGTCTATGGGTCTCTGTGTGAGTCTATGGGTCTCTGTGTGAGTTTATGGGTCTCTGTGTGAGTCTATGGGTCTATGTGTGAGTCTGTGGATTTCTGTGCGAGTCTGTGGGTCTCTGTGTGAGTCTGTGGGTCTCTGTGTGAGTCTGTGGGTCTCTATGTGAGTCTATGGGTCTCTGTGTGAGTCTATGTGTCTCTGTGTGAGTCTATGAGTCTCTGTGTGAGTCTATGTGTCTCTGTGTGAGTCTATGGGTCTCTGTGTGAGTCTATGGGTCTCTGTGTGAGTCTATGGGTCTCTGTGTGAGTCTATGTGTCTCTGTGTGAGTCTGTGGGACTCTGCTGTGAGTCTATGGGTCTCTGCTGTGTGAGTCTATGGGTCTCTGTGCGAGTCTGTGGGTCTCTGTGTGAGTCTATGGGTCTCTGTGTGAGTCTATGGGTCTCTGTGTGAGTCTGTGGGTCTCTGTGTGAGTCTATGGGTCTCTGTGTGAGTCTGTGGGTCGCTGTGTGAGTCTATGGGTCTCTGTGTGAGTCTATGGGTCTCTGTGTGAGTCTGTGGGTCTCTGTGTGAGTCTATGGGTCTCTGTGTGAGTATGTGGGTCTCTGTGTAAGTCTATGGGTCTCTGTGTGAGTCTATGGGTCTCTGTGTGAGTTTATGGGTCTCTGTGTGAGTCTATGGGTCTATGTGTGAGTCTGTGGATTTCTGTACGAGTCTGTGGGTCTCTGTGTGAGTCTGTGGGTCTCTGTGTGAGTCTGTGGGTCTCTATGTGAGTCTATGGGTCTCTGTGTGAGTCTATGTTTCTCTGTGTGAGTCTATGAGTCTCTGTGTGAGTCTATGTGTCTCTGTGTGAGTCTATGGGTCTCTGTGTGAGTCTATGGGTCTCTGTGTGAGTCTATGGGTCTCTGTGTGAGTCTATGTGTCTCTGTGTGAGTCTGTAGGACTCTGCTGTGAGTCTATGGGTCTCTGCTGTGTGAGTCTATGGGTCTCTGTGCGAGTCTGTGGGTCTCTGTGCGAGTCTGTGGGTCTCTGTGTGAGTCTATGGGTCTCTGTGTGAGTTTATGGGTCTCTGTGTGAGTCTATGGGTCTATGTGTGAGTCTGTGGATTTCTGTGCGAGTCTGTGGGTCTCTGTGTGAGTCTGTGGGTCTCTGTGTGAGTCTGTGGGTCTCTGTGTGAGTCTATGGGTCTCTGTGTGAGTCTGTGGGTCGCTGTGTGAGTCTATGGGTCTCTGTGTGAGTCTATGGGTCTCTGTGTGAGTCTGTGGGTCTCTGTGTGAGTCTATGGGTCTCTGTGTGAGTCTGTGGGTCTCTGTGTAAGTCTATGGGTCTCTGTGTGAGTCTATGGGTCTCTGTGTGAGTTTATGGGTCTCTGTGTGAGTCTATGGGTCTATGTGTGAGTCTGTGGATTTCTGTACGAGTCTGTGGGTCTCTGTGTGAGTCTGTGGGTCTCTGTGTGAGTCTGTGGGTCTCTATGTGAGTCTATGGGTCTCTGTGTGAGTCTATGTTTCTCTGTGTGAGTCTATGAGTCTCTGTGTGAGTCTATGTGTCTCTGTGTGAGTCTATGGGTCTCTGTGTGAGTCTATGGGTCTCTGTGTGAGTCTATGGGTCTCTGTGTGAGTCTATGTGTCTCTGTGTGAGTCTGTAGGACTCTGCTGTGAGTCTATGGGTCTCTGCTGTGTGAGTCTATGGGTCTCTGTGCGAGTCTGTGGGTCTCTGTGCGAGTCTGTGGGTCTCTGTGTGAGTCTATGGGTCTCTGTGTGAGTTTATGGGTCTCTGTGTGAGTCTATGGGTCTATGTGTGAGTCTGTGGATTTCTGTGCGAGTCTGTGGGTCTCTGTGTGAGTCTGTGGGTCTCTGTGTGAGTCTGTGGGTCTCTATGTGAGTCTATGGGTCTCTGTGTGAGTCTATGTTTCTCTGTGTGAGTCTATGAGTCTCTGTGTGAGTCTATGTGTCTCTGTGTGAGTCTATGGGTCTCTGTGTGAGTCTATGGGTCTCTGTGTGAGTCTATGGGTCTCTGTGTGAGTCTATGTGTCTCTGTGTGAGTCTGTAGGACTCTGCTGTGAGTCTATGGGTCTCTGCTGTGTGAGTCTATGGGTCTCTGTGCGAGTCTGTGGGTCTCTGTGCGAGTCTGTGGGTCTCTGTGTGAGTCTATGGGTCTCTGTGTGAGTCTGTGGGTCTCTGTGTGAGTCTATGGGTCTCTGTGTGAGTCTGTGGGTCGCTGTGTAAGTCTATGGGTCTCTGTGTGAGTCTATGGGTCTCTGTGTGAGTTTATGGGTCTCTGTGTGAGTCTATGTGTGAGTCTGTGGATCTCTGTGCGAGTCTGTGGGTCTCTGTGTGAGTCTGTGGGTCTCTGTGTGAGTCTATGGGTCTCTGTGTGAGTCTGTGGGTCTCTGTGAGTCTATGGGTCTCTGTTTGAGTCTATGTGTCTCTGTGTGAGTATATGGGTCTCTGTGTGAGTTTATGGGTCTCTGTGTTAGTCTATGGGTCTATGTGTGAGTCTGTGGATCTCTGTGCGAGTCTATGGGTCTCTGTGTGAGTCAATGGGTCTCTGTGTGAGTCTATGGGTCTCTGTGTGAGTCTATGGGTCTCTGTGTGAGTTTATGGGTCTCTGTGTGAGTCTATGGGTCTATGTGTGAGTCTGTGGATCTCTGTGTGAGTCTATGGGTCGCTTTGTGAGTCTATGGGTCTCTGTGTGAGTCTGTGGGTCTCTGTGTGAGTCGATGGGTCTCTGTGTGAGTCTATGGGTCTCTGTGTGAGTCTATGGGTCTCTGTGTGAGTCTATGGGTCTCTGTGTGAGTCTGTGGGTCTCTGTGTGAGTCTATGGGTCTCTGTGTGAGTCTGTGGGTATCTGTGCACGTCTATGGGTCTCTGTGTGAGTCTATGGGTCTCTGTGTGAGTTTATGGGTCTCTGTGTGAGTCTATGGGTCTATGTGTGAGTCTGTGGATTTCTGTGCGAGTCTGTGGGTCTCTGTGTGAGTCTGTGGGTCTCTGTGTGAGTCTGTGGGTCTCTATGTGAGTCTATGGGTCTCTGTGTGAGTCTATGTGTCTATGTGTGAGTCTATGAGTCTCTGTGTGAGTCTACGTGTCTCTGTGTGAGTCTATGGGTCTCTGTGTGAGTCTATGGGTCTCTGTGTGAGTCTATGGGTCTCTGTGTGAGTCTATGTGTCTCTGTGTGAGTCTGTGGGACTCTGCTGTGAGTCTATGGGTCTCTGCTGTGTGAGTCTATGGGTCTCTGTGCGAGTCTGTGGGTCTCTGTGCGAGTCTGTGGGTCTCTGTGTGAGTCTATGGGTCTCTGTGTGAGTCTATGGGTCTCTGTGTGAGTCTGTGGGTCTCTGTGTGAGTCTATGGGTCTCTGTGTGAGTCTGTGGGTCGCTGTGTAAGTCTATGGGTCTCTGTGTGAGTCTATGGGTCTCTGTGTGAGTTTATGGGTCTCTGTGTGAGTCTATGTGTGAGTCTGTGGATCTCTGTGCGAGTCTGTGGGTCTCTGTGTGAGTCTGTGGGTCTCTGTGTGAGTCTATGGGTCTCTGTGTGAGTCTGTGGGTCTCTGTGAGTCTATGGGTCTCTGTTTGAGTCTATGTGTCTCTGTGTGAGTATATGGGTCTCTGTGTGAGTTTATGGGTCTCTGTGTTAGTCTATGGGTCTATGTGTGAGTCTGTGGATCTCTGTGCGAGTCTATGGGTCTCTGTGTGAGTCTGTGGGTCTCTGTGTGAGTCTATGGGTCTCTGTGTGAGTCTATGGGTCTCTGTGTGAGTCTATGGTCTCTGTGTGAGTCTATGTGTCTCTGTGTGAGTCTATGAGTCTCTGTGTGAGTCTATGTGTCTCTGTGTGAGTCTATGGGTCTCTGTGTGAGTCTATGGGTCTCTGTGTGAGTATGTGGGTCTCTGTGTGAGTCTATGGGTCTCTGTGTGAGTCTATGGGTCTCTGTGTGAGTCTATGGGTCTCTGTGTGAGTCTGTGGGTCTCTGTGTGAGTCTATGGGTCTCTGTGTGAGTCTGTGGGTCTCTGTGTAAGTCTATGGGTCTCTGTGTGAGTCTATGGGTCTCTGTGTGAGTCTATGGGTCTATGTGTGAGTCTGTGGATCTCTGTGCGAGTCTGTGGGTCTCTGTGTGAGTCTGTGGGTCTCTGTGTGAGTCTATGGGTCTCTGTGTGAGTCTGTGGGTCTCTGTGTGAGTCTATGGGTCTCTGTGTGAGTCTATGTGTCTCTGTGTGAGTCTATGGGTCTCTGTGTGAGTTTATGGGTCTCTGTGTTAGTCTATGGGTCTATGTGTGAGTCTGTGGATCTCTGTGCGAGTCTATGGGTTTCTGTGTGAGTCTGTGGGTCTCTGTGTGAGTCTATGGGTCTCTGTGTGAGTCTATGTGTCTCTGTGTGAGTCTATGGGTCTCTGTGTGAGTCTATGGGTCTCTGTGTGAGTCTGTGGGTCTCTGTGTGAGTCTATGGGTCTCTGTGTGAGTCTATGGGTCTCTGTGTGGGTCTATGAGTCTCTGTGTGAGTCTATGGGTCTCTGTGTGAGTCTATGTGTCTCTGTGTGAGTCTATGGGTCTCTGTGTGAGTCAATGGGTCTCTATGTGAGTCTATGGGTCTCTGTGTGAGTCTATGGGTCTCTGTGTGAGTCTGTGGGTCTCTGTGTGAGTCTGTGGGTCTATGTGTGAGTCTATGTGTCTCTGTGTGAGTCTATGGGTCTCTGTGTGAGTCTATGGGTCTCTGTGTGAGTCTATGGGTCTCTGTGTGAGTCTATGTGTCTCTGTGTGAGTCTATGGGACTCTGCTGTGAGTCTATGGGTCTCTGCTGTGTGAGTCTATGGGTCTCTGTGCGAGTCTGTGGGTCTCTGTGCGAGTCTGTGGGTCTCTGTGTGAGTCTATGGGTCTCTGCGTGAGTCTATGGGTCTCTGCTGTGTGAGTCTATGGGTCTCTGTGCGAGTCTGTGGGTCTCTGTGCGAGTCTATGTGTCTCTGTGTGAGTCTATGGGTCTCTGTGTGAGTCTATGGGTCTCTGTGTGAGTCTATGTGTCTCTGTGTGAATCTGTGGGTCTCTGCGAGAGTCTATGGGTCTCTGCTGTGAGTCTATGGGTCTCTGCTGTGTGAGTCTATGGGTCTCTGTGCGAGTCTGTGGGTCTCTGTGCAAGTCTGTGGGTCTATGTATGAGTCTATGGGTCTCTGCGTGAGTCTATGGGTCTCTGCTGTGTGAGTCTATGGGTCTCTGTGCGAGTCTGTGGGTCTCTGTGTGAGTATATGGGTCTCTGTGTGAGTTTATGGGTCTCTGTGTTAGTCTATGGGTCTATGTGTGAGTCTGTGGATCTCTGTGCGAGTCTATGGGTCTCTGTGTGAGTCAATGGGTCTCTGTGTGAGTCTATGGGTCTCTGTGTGAGTCTATGGGTCTCTGTGTGAGTTTATGGGTCTCTGTGTGAGTCTATGGGTCTATGTGTGAGTCTGTAGATCTCTGTGTGAGTCTATGGGTCGCTTTGTGAGTCTATGGGTCTCTGTGTGAGTCGATGGGTCTCTGTGTGAGTCTATGGGTCTCTGTGTGAGTCTATGGGTCTCTGTGTGAGTCTGTGGGTCTCTGTGTGAGTCTATGGGTCTCTGTGTGAGTCTGTGGGTCTCTGTGTAAGTCTATGGGTCTCTGTGTGAGTCTATGGGTCTCTGTGTGAGTTTATGGGTCTCTGTGTGAGTCTATGGGTCTATGTGTGAGTCTGTGGATTTCTGTGCGAGTCTGTGGGTCTCTGTGTGAGTCTGTGGGTCTCTGTGTGAGTCTGTGGGTCTCTATGTGAGTCTATGGGTCTCTGTGTGAGTCTATGTGTCTCTGTGTGAGTCTATGAGTCTCTGTGTGAGTCTATGTGTCTCTGTGTGAGTCTATGGGTCTCTGTGTGAGTCTATGGGTCTCTGTGTGAGTCTATGGGTCTCTGTGTGAGTCTATGTGTCTCTGTGTGAGTCTGTGGGACTCTGCTGTGAGTCTATGGGTCTCTGCTGTGTGAGTCTATGGGTCTCTGTGCGAGTCTGTGGGTCTCTGTGCGAGTCTGTGGGTCTCTGTGTGAGTCTATGGGTCTCTGTGTGAGTCTATGGGTCTCTGTGTGAGTCTGTGGGTCTCTGTGTGAGTCTATGGGTCTCTGTGTGAGTCTGTGGGTCGCTGTGTGAGTCTATGGGTCTCTGTGTGAGTCTATGGGTCTCTGTGTGAGTCTGTGGGTCTCTGTGTGAGTCTATGGGTCTCTGTGTGAGTCTGTGGGTCTCTGTGTAAGTCTATGGGTCTCTGTGTGAGTCTATGGGTCTCTGTGTGAGTTTATGGGTCTCTGTGTGAGTCTATGGGTCTATGTGTGAGTCTGTGGATTTCTGTGCGAGTCTGTGGGTCTCTGTGTGAGTCTGTGGGTCTCTGTGTGAGTCTGTGGGTCTCTATGTGAGTCTATGGGTCTCTGTGTGAGTCTATGTGTCTCTGTGTGAGTCTATGAGTCTCTGTGTGAGTCTATGTGTCTCTGTGTGAGTCTATGGGTCTCTGTGTGAGTCTATGGGTCTCTGTGTGAGTCTATGTGTCTCTGTGTGAGTCTGTAGGACTCTGCTGTGAGTCTATGGGTCTCTGCTGTGTGAGTCTATGGGTCTCTGTGCGAGTCTGTGGGTCTCTGTGCGAGTCTGTGGGTCTCTGTGTGAGTCTATGGGTCTCTGTGTGAGTCTATGGGTCTCTGTGTGAGTCTGTGGGTCTCTGTGTGAGTCTATGGGTCTCTGTGTGAGTCTGTGGGTCGCTGTGTAAGTCTATGGGTCTCTGTGTGAGTCTATGGGTCTCTGTGTGAGTTTATGGGTCTCTGTGTGAGTCTATGTGTGAGTCTGTGGATCTCTGTGCGAGTCTGTGGGTCTCTGTGTGAGTCTGTGGGTCTCTGTGTGAGTCTATGGGTCTCTGTGTGAGTCTGGGTCTCTGTGAGTCTATGGGTCTCTGTTTGAGTCTATGTGTCTCTGTGTGTGTATATGGGTCTCTGTGTGAGTTTATGGGTCTCTGTGTTAGTCTATGGGTCTATGTGTGAGTCTGTGGATCTCTGTGCGAGTCTATGGGTCTCTGTGTGAGTCAATGGGTCTCTGTGTGAGTCTATGGGTCTCTGTGTGAGTCTATGGGTCTCTGTGTGAGTTTATGGGTCTCTGTGTGAGTCTATGGGTCTATGTGTGAGTCTGTGGATCTCTGTGTGAGTCTATGGGTCGCTTTGTGAGTCTATGGGTCTCTGTGTGAGTCTGTGGGTCTCTGTGTGAGTCGATGGGTCTCTGTGTGAGTCTATGGGTCTCTGTGTGAGTCTATGGGTCTCTGTGTGAGTCTATGGGTCTCTGTGTGAGTCTGTGGGTCTCTGTGTGAGTCTATGGGTCTCTGTGTGAGTCTGTGGGTCTCTGTGTACGTCTATGGGTCTCTGTGTGAGTCTATGGGTCTCTGTGTGAGTTTATGGGTCTCTGTGTGAGTGTATGGGTCTATGTGTGAGTCTGTGGATTTCTGTGCGAGTCTGTGGGTCTCTGTGTGAGTCTGTGGGTCTCTGTGTGAGTCTGTGGGTCTCTATGTGAGTCTATGGGTCTCTGTGTGAGTCTATGTGTCTCTGTGTGAGTCTATGAGTCTCTGTGTGAGTCTACGTGTCTCTGTGTGAGTCTATGGGTCTCTGTGTGAGTCTATGGGTCTCTGTGTGAGTCTATGGGTCTCTGTGTGAGTCTATGTGTCTCTGTGTGAGTCTGTGGGACTCTGCTGTGAGTCTATGGGTCTCTGCTGTGTGAGTCTATGGGTCTCTGTGCGAGTCTGTGGGTCTCTGTGCGAGTCTGTGGGTCTCTGTGTGAGTCTATGGGTCTCTGTGTGAGTCTATGGGTCTCTGTGTGAGTCTGTGGGTCTCTGTGTGAGTCTATGTGTCTCTGTGTGAGTCTGTGGGTCGCTGTGTAAGTATATGGGTCTCTGTGTGAGTCTATGGGTCTCTGTGTGAGTTTATGGGTCTCTGTGTGAGTCTATGTGTGAGTCTGTGGATCTCTGTGCGAGTCTGTGGGTCTCTGTGTGAGTCTGTGGGTCTCTGTGTGAGTCTATGGGTCTCTGTGTGAGTCTGTGGGTCTCTGTGAGTCTATGGGTCTCTGTTTGAGTCTATGTGTCTCTGTGTGAGTATATGGGTCTCTGTGTGAGTTTATGGGTCTCTGTGTTAGTCTATGGGTCTATGTGTGAGTCTGTGGATCTCTGTGCGAGTCTATGGGTCTCTGTGTGAGTCTGTGGGTCTCTGTGTGAGTCTATGGGTCTCTGTGTGAGTCTATGGGTCTCTGTGTGAGTCTATGGTCTCTGTGTGAGTCTATGTGTCTCTGTGTGAGTCTATGAGTCTCTGTGTGAGTCTATGTGTCTCTGTGTGAGTCTATGGGTCTCTGTGTGAGTCTATGGGTCTCTGTGTGAGTATGTGGGTCTCTGTGTGAGTCTATGGGGCTCTGTGTGAGTCTATGGGTCTCTGTGTGAGTTTATGGGTCTCTGTGTGAGTCTATGGGTCTCTGTGGGTCTCTGTGTGAGTCTATGGGTCTCTGTGTGAGTCTGTGGGTCTCTGTGTAAGTCTATGGGTCTCTGTGTGAGTCTATGGGTCTCTGTGTGAGTTTATGGGTCTCTGTGTGAGTCTATGGGTCTATGTGTGAGTCTGTGGATCTCTGTGCGAGTCTGTGGGTCTCTGTGTGAGTCTGTGGGTCTCTGTGTGAGTCTATGGGTCTCTGTGTGAGTCTGTGGGTCTCTGTGTGAGTCTATGGGTCTCTGTGTGAGTCTATGTGTCTCTGTGTGAGTCTATGGGTCTCTATGTGAGTTTATGGGTCTCTGTGTTAGTCTATGGGTCTATGTGTGAGTCTGTGGATCTCTGTGCGAGTCTATGGGTTTCTGTGTGAGTCTGTGGGTCTCTGTGTGAGTCTATGGGTCTCTGTGTGAGTCTATGGGTCTCTGTGTGAGTCTATGTGTCTCTGTGTGAGTCTATGGGTCTCTGTGTGAGTCTATGGGTCTCTGTGTGAGTCTGTGGGTCTCTGTGTGAGTCTATGGGTCTCTGTGTGAGTCTATGGGTCTCTGTGTGGGTCTATGAGTCTCTGTGTGAGTCTATGGGTCTCTGTGTGAGTCTATGTGTCTCTGTGTGAGTCTATGGGTCTCTGTGTGAGTCAATGGGTCTCTATGTGAGTCTATGGGTCTCTGTGTGAGTCTATGGGTCTCTGTGTGAGTCTGTGGGTCTCTGTGTGAGTCTGTGGGTCTATGTGTGAGTCTATGTGTCTCTGTGTGAGTCTATGGGTCTCTGTGTGAGTCTATGGGTCTCTGTGTGAGTCTATGTGTCTCTGTGTGAGTCTATGGGACTCTGCTGTGAGTCTATGGGTCTCTGCTGTGTGAGTCTATGGGTCTCTGTGCGAGTCTGTGGGTCTCTGTGCGAGTCTGTGGGTCTCTGTGTGAGTCTATGGGTCTCTGCGTGAGTCTATGGGTCTCTGCTGTGTGAGTCTATGGGTCTCTGTGCGAGTCTGTGGGTCTCTGTACGAGTCTATGTGTCTCTGTGTGAGTCTATGGGTCTCTGTGTGAGTCTATGGGTCTCTGTGTGAGTCTATGTGTCTCTGTGTGAATCTGTGGGTCTCTGCGAGAGTCTATGGGTCTCTGCTGTGAGTCTATGGGGCTCTGCTGTGTGAGTCTATGGGCCTCTGTGCGAGTCTGTGGGTCTCTGTGCAAGTCTGTGGGTCTATGTATGAGTCTATGGGTCTCTGCGTGAGTCTATGGGTCTCTGCTGTGTGAGTCTATGGGTCTCTGTGCGAGTCTGTGGGTCTCTGTGCGAGTCTTTTGGTCTCTGTGTGAGTCTATGGGTCTCTATGTGAGTCTATGGGTCTCTGTGTGAGTCTATGGGTCTCTTTGTGAGTCTATGGGTCGTTGTGTGAGTCTATGGGTCTCTGTGTGAGTCTATGGGTCTCTGTGTGAGTCTATGGGTCTCTGTGTGAGTCTGTGGATCTCTGTGCGAGTCTTTGGGTCTCTGTGTGAGTCTGTGGGTCTCTGTGTGAGTCTGTGGGTCTCTGTGTGAGTCTATGGGTCTCTGTGTGAGTCTATGGGTCTCTGTGTGAGTCTGTGGGTCTCTGTGTAAGTCTATGGGTCTCTTTTTGAGTCTATGGGTCTCTGTGTGAGTTTATGGGTCTCTGTGTGAGTCTATGGGTCTATGTGTGAGTCTGTGGATCTCTGTGCGAGTCTGTGGGTGTCTGTGTGAGTCTGTGGGTCTCTGTGTGAGTCTGTGGTTCTCTTTGTGAGTCTGTGGGTCTCTGTGTGAGTCTATGGGTCTCTGTGTGAGTCTATGTGTCTCTGTGTGAGTCTATGGGTCTCTATGTGAGTCTATGTGTCTCTGTGTGAGTCTATGGGTCTCTGTGTGAGTCTATGTGTCTCTGTGTGAGTCTATGGGTCTCTGTGTGAGTCTATGTGTTTCTGTGTGAGTCTATGGGTCTCTGTGTGAGTCTATGGGTCTCTGTGTGAATCTATGGGTCTCTGTGTGAGTGTATGGGTCTCTGTGTTAGTCTATGGGTCTCTGTGTGAGTCTGTGGATCTCTGTGCGAGTCTGTGGGTCTCTGTGTGAGTCTGTGGATCTCTGTGTGAGTCTATGGGTCTCTGTGTGAGTCTGTGGGTCTCTGTGTGAGTCTATGGGTCTCTGTGTGAGTCTATGTGTCTCTGTGTGAGTCTATGGGTCTCTGTGTGAGTCTATGTGGCTCTGTGTGAGTCTATGGGTCTCTGTGTGAGTCTGTGGGTCTCTGTGTGAGTCTATGGGTCTCTGTGTGAGTCTGTGGGACTCTGTGTGAGTCTATGTGTCTCTGCGTGAATCTATGGGTCTCTGTGTGAATCTATGGGTCTCTGTGTGAGTCTATGGGTCTCTGTGTGAGTGTATGTGTCTCTGTGTGAGTCTATGGGTCTCTGTGTGAGTTTATGGGTCTCTGTGTGAGTCTATGGGTCTATGTGTGAGTCTGTGGATCTCTGTGTGAGTCTATGGGTCGCATTGTGAGTCTATGGGTCTCTGTGTGAGTCTATGTGTCTCTGTATGAGTCTGTGGGACTCTGCTGTGAGTCTATGGGTCTCTGCTGTGTGAGTCTATGGGTCTCTGTGCGAGTCTGTGGGTCTCTGTGCGAGTCTGTGGGTCTCTGTGAGTCTATGGGTCTCTGTTTGAGTCTATGTGTCTCTGTGTGAGTATATGGGTCTCTGTGTGAGTTTATGGGTCTCTGTGTTAGTCTGTGGATCTCTGTGTGCGTCTATGGGTCGCTTTGTGAGTCTATGGGTCTCTGTGTGAGTCTGTGGGACTCTGCTGTGAGTCTATGGGTCTCTGCTGTGTGAGTTTATGGGTCTCTGTGCGAGTCTGTGGGTCTCTGTGCGAGTCTGTGGGTCTCTGTGTGAGTCTATGGGTCTCTGTGTGAGTCTATGGGTCTCTGTGTGAGTCTGTGGGTCTCTGTGTGAGTCTATGTGTCTCTGTGTGAGTCTGTGGGTCGCTGTGTAAGTATATGGGTCTCTGTGTGAGTCTATGGGTCTCTGTGTGAGTTTATGGGTCTCTGTGTGAGTCTATGTGTGAGTCTGTGGATCTCTGTGCGAGTCTGTGGGTCTCTGTGTGAGTCTGTGGGTCTCTGTGTGAGTCTATGGGTCTCTGTGTGAGTCTGTGGGTCTCTGTGAGTCTATGGGTCTCTGTTTGAGTCTATGTGTCTCTGTGTGAGTATATGGGTCTCTGTGTGAGTTTATGGGTCTCTGTGTTAGTCTATGGGTCTATGTGTGAGTCTGTGGATCTCTGTGCGAGTCTATGGGTCTCTGTGTGAGTCTGTGGGTCTCTGTGTGAGTCTATGGGTCTCTGTGTGAGTCTATGGGTCTCTGTGTGAGTCTATGGTCTCTGTGTGAGTCTATGTGTCTCTGTGTGAGTCTATGAGTCTCTGTGTGAGTCTATGTGTCTCTGTGTGAGTCTATGGGTCTCTGTGTGAGTCTATGGGTCTCTGTGTGAGTATGTGGGTCTCTGTGTGAGTCTATGGGGCTCTGTGTGAGTCTATGGGTCTCTGTGTGAGTTTATGGGTCTCTGTGTGAGTCTATGGGTCTCTGTGTGAGTCTGTGGGTCTCTGTGTGAGTCTATGGGTCTCTGTGTGAGTCTGTGGGTCTCTGTGTAAGTCTATGGGTCTCTGTGTGAGTCTATGGGTCTCTGTGTGAGTTTATGGGTCTCTGTGTGAGTCTATGGGTCTATGTGTGAGTCTGTGGATCTCTGTGCGAGTCTGTGGGTCTCTGTGTGAGTCTGTGGGTCTCTGTGTGAGTCTATGGGTCTCTGTGTGAGTCTGTGGGTCTCTGTGTGAGTCTATGGGTCTCTGTGTGAGTCTATGTGTCTCTGTGTGAGTCTATGGGTCTCTATGTGAGTTTATGGGTCTCTGTGTTAGTCTATGGGTCTATGTGTGAGTCTGTGGATCTCTGTGCGAGTCTATGGGTTTCTGTGTGAGTCTGTGGGTCTCTGTGTGAGTCTATGGGTCTCTGTGTGAGTCTATGGGTCTCTGTGTGAGTCTATGTGTCTCTGTGTGAGTCTATGGGTCTCTGTGTGAGTCTATGGGTCTCTGTGTGAGTCTGTGGGTCTCTGTGTGAGTCTATGGGTCTCTGTGTGAGTCTATGGGTCTCTGTGTGGGTCTATGAGTCTCTGTGTGAGTCTATGGGTCTCTGTGTGAGTCTATGTGTCTCTGTGTGAGTCTATGGGTCTCTGTGTGAGTCAATGGGTCTCTATGTGAGTCTATGGGTCTCTGTGTGAGTCTATGGGTCTCTGTGTGAGTCTGTGGGTCTCTGTGTGAGTCTGTGGGTCTATGTGTGAGTCTATGTGTCTCTGTGTGAGTCTATGGGTCTCTGTGTGAGTCTATGGGTCTCTGTGTGAGTCTATGTGTCTCTGTGTGAGTCTATGGGACTCTGCTGTGAGTCTATGGGTCTCTGCTGTGTGAGTCTATGGGTCTCTGTGCGAGTCTGTGGGTCTCTGTGCGAGTCTGTGGGTCTCTGTGTGAGTCTATGGGTCTCTGCGTGAGTCTATGGGTCTCTGCTGTGTGAGTCTATGGGTCTCTGTGCGAGTCTGTGGGTCTCTGTACGAGTCTATGTGTCTCTGTGTGAGTCTATGGGTCTCTGTGTGAGTCTATGGGTCTCTGTGTGAGTCTATGTGTCTCTGTGTGAATCTGTGGGTCTCTGCGAGAGTCTATGGGTCTCTGCTGTGAGTCTATGGGGCTCTGCTGTGTGAGTCTATGGGCCTCTGTGCGAGTCTGTGGGTCTCTGTGCAAGTCTGTGGGTCTATGTATGAGTCTATGGGTCTCTGCGTGAGTCTATGGGTCTCTGCTGTGTGAGTCTATGGGTCTCTGTGCGAGTCTGTGGGTCTCTGTGCGAGTCTTTTGGTCTCTGTGTGAGTCTATGGGTCTCTATGTGAGTCTATGGGTCTCTGTGTGAGTCTATGGGTCTCTTTGTGAGTCTATGGGTCGTTGTGTGAGTCTATGGGTCTCTGTGTGAGTCTATGGGTCTCTGTGTGAGTCTATGGGTCTCTGTGTGAGTCTGTGGATCTCTGTGCGAGTCTTTGGGTCTCTGTGTGAGTCTGTGGGTCTCTGTGTGAGTCTGTGGGTCTCTGTGTGAGTCTATGGGTCTCTGTGTGAGTCTATGGGTCTCTGTGTGAGTCTGTGGGTCTCTGTGTAAGTCTATGGGTCTCTGTTTGAGTCTATGGGTCTCTGTGTGAGTTTATGGGTCTCTGTGTGAGTCTATGGGTCTATGTGTGAGTCTGTGGATCTCTGTGCGAGTCTGTGGGTGTCTGTGTGAGTCTGTGGGTCTCTGTGTGAGTCTGTGGTTCTCTTTGTGAGTCTGTGGGTCTCTGTGTGAGTCTATGGGTCTCTGTGTGAGTCTATGTGTCTCTGTGTGAGTCTATGGGTCTCTATGTGAGTCTATGTGTCTCTGTGTGAGTCTATGGGTCTCTGTGTGAGTCTATGTGTCTCTGTGTGAGTCTATGGGTCTCTGTGTGAGTCTATGTGTTTCTGTGTGAGTCTATGGGTCTCTGTGTGAGTCTATGGGTCTCTGTGTGAATCTATGGGTCTCTGTGTGAGTGTATGGGTCTCTGTGTTAGTCTATGGGTCTCTGTGTGAGTCTGTGGATCTCTGTGCGAGTCTGTGGGTCTCTGTGTGAGTCTGTGGATCTCTGTGTGAGTCTATGGGTCTCTGTGTGAGTCTGTGGGTCTCTGTGTGAGTCTATGGGTCTCTGTGTGAGTCTATGTGTCTCTGTGTGAGTCTATGGGTCTCTGTGTGAGTCTATGTGGCTCTGTGTGAGTCTATGGGTCTCTGTGTGAGTCTGTGGGTCTCTGTGTGAGTCTATGGGTCTCTGTGTGAGTCTGTGGGACTCTGTGTGAGTCTATGTGTCTCTGCGTGAATCTATGGGTCTCTGTGTGAATCTATGGGTCTCTGTGTGAGTCTATGGGTCTCTGTGTGAGTGTATGTGTCTCTGTGTGAGTCTATGGGTCTCTGTGTGAGTTTATGGGTCTCTGTGTGAGTCTATGGGTCTATGTGTGAGTCTGTGGATCTCTGTGTGAGTCTATGGGTCGCATTGTGAGTCTATGGGTCTCTGTGTGAGTCTATGTGTCTCTGTATGAGTCTGTGGGACTCTGCTGTGAGTCTATGGGTCTCTGCTGTGTGAGTCTATGGGTCTCTGTGCGAGTCTGTGGGTCTCTGTGCGAGTCTGTGGGTCTCTGTGAGTCTATGGGTCTCTGTTTGAGTCTATGTGTCTCTGTGTGAGTATATGGGTCTCTGTGTGAGTTTATGGGTCTCTGTGTTAGTCTGTGGATCTCTGTGTGCGTCTATGGGTCGCTTTGTGAGTCTATGGGTCTCTGTGTGAGTCTGTGGGTCTCTGTGTGAGTCGATGGGTCTCTGTGTGAGTCTATGGGTCTCTGTGTGAGTCTATGGGTCTCTGTGTGAGTCTATGGGTCTCTGTGTGAGTCTGTGGGTCTCTGTGTGAGTCTATGGGTCTCTGTGTGAGTCTGTGGGTCTCTGTGTACGTCTATGGGTCTCTGTGTGAGTCTATGGGTCTCTGTGTGAGTTTATGGGTCTCTGTGTGAGTCTATGGGTCTATGTGTGAGTCTGTGGATTTCTGTGCGAGTCTGTGGGTCTCTGTGTGAGTCTGTGGGTCTCTGTGTGAGTCTGTGGGTCTCTATGTGAGTCTATGGGTCTCTGTGTGAGTCTATGTGTCTCTGTGTGAGTCTATGAGTCTCTGTGTGAGTCTACGTGTCTCTGTGTGAGTCTATGGGTCTCTGTGTGAGTCTATGGGTCTCTGTGTGAGTCTATGGGTCTCTGTGTGAGTCTATGTGTCTCTGTGTGAGTCTGTGGGACTCTGCTGTGAGTCTATGGGTCTCTGCTGTGTGAGTCTATGGGTCTCTGTGCGAGTCTGTGGGTCTCTGTGCGAGTCTGTGGGTCTCTGTGTGAGTCTATGGGTCTCTGTGTGAGTCTATGGGTCTCTGTGTGAGTCTGTGGGTCTCTATGTGAGTCTATGGGTCTCTGTGTGAGTCTGTGGGTCGCTGTGTAAGTCTATGGGTCTCTGTGTGAGTCTATGGGTCTCTGTGTGAGTTTATGGGTCTCTGTGTGAGTCTATGTGTGAGTCTGTGGATCTCTGTGCGAGTCTGTGGGTCTCTGTGTGAGTCTGTGGGTCTCTGTGTGAGTCTATGGGTCTCTGTGTGAGTCTGTGGGTCTCTGTGAGTCTATGGGTCTCTGTTTGAGTCTATGTGTCTCTGTGTGAGTATATGGGTCTCTGTGTGAGTTTATGGGTCTCTGTGTTAGTCTATGGGTCTATGTGTGAGTCTGTGGATCTCTGTGCGAGTCTATGGGTCTCTGTGTGAGTCTGTGGGTCTCTGTGTGAGTCTATGGGTCTCTGTGTGAGTCTATGGGTCTCTGTGTGAGTCTATGGTCTCTGTGTGAGTCTATGTGTCTCTGTGTGAGTCTATGAGTCTCTGTGTGAGTCTATGTGTCTCTGTGTGAGTCTATGGGTCTCTGTGTGAGTCTATGGGTCTCTGTGTGAGTATGTGGGTCTCTGTGTGAGTCTATGGGTCTCTGTGTGAGTCTATGGGTCTCTGTGTGAGTCTATGGGTCTCTGTGTGAGTCTATGGGTCTCTGTGTGAGTCTGTGGGTCTCTGTGTGAGTCTATGGGTCTCTGTGTGAGTCTGTGGGTCTCTGTGTAAGTCTATGGGTCTCTGTGTGAGTCTATGGGTCTCTGTGTGAGTTTATGGGTCTCTGTGTGAGTCTATGGGTCTATGTGTGAGTCTGTGGGTCTCTGTGTGAGTCTATGGGTCTCTGTGTGAGTCTGTGGGTCTCTGTGTGAGTCTATGGGTCTCTGTGTGAGTCTGTGGGTCTCTGTGTAAGTCTATGGGTCTCTGTGTGAGTCTATGGGTCTCTGTGTGAGTTTATGGGTCTCTGTGTGAGTCTATGGGTCTATGTGTGAGTCTGTGGGTCTCTGTGTGAGTCTATGGGTCTCTGTGTGAGTCTGTGGGTCTCTGTGTGAGTCTGTGGGTCTCTGTGTGAGTCTATGGGTCTCTGTGTGAGTCTATGTGTCTCTGTGTGAGTCTATGGGTCTCTGTGTGAGTCTATGGGTCTCTGTGTGAGTCTGTGGGTCTCTGTGTGAGTCTATGGGTCTCTGTGTGAGTCTATGGGTCTCTGTGTGGGTCTATGAGTCTCTGTGTGAGTCTATGGGTCTCTGTGTGAGTCTATGTGTCTCTGTGTGAGTCTATGGGTCTCTGTGTGAGTCAATGGGTCTCTATGTGAGTCTATGGGTCTCTGTGTGAGTCTATGGGTCTCTGTGTGAGTCTGTGGGTCTCTGTGTGAGTCTGTGGGTCTATGTGTGAGTCTATGTGTCTCTGTGTGAGTCTTATGGGTCTCTGTGTGAGTCTATGGGTCTCTGTGTGAGTCTATGGGTCTCTGTGTGAGTCTATGTGTCTCTGTGTGAGTCTATGGGACTCTGCTGTGAGTCTATGGGTCTCTGCTGTGTGAGTCTATGGGTCTCTGTGCGAGTCTGTGGGTCTCTGTGCGAGTCTGTGGGTCTCTGTGTGAGTCTATGGGTCTCTGCGTGAGTCTATGGGTCTCTGCTGTGTGAGTCTATGGGTCTCTGTGCGAGTCTGTGGGTCTCTGTGCGAGTCTATGTGTCTCTGTGTGAGTCTATGGGTCTCTGTGTGAGTCTATGGGTCTCTGTGTGAGTCTATGTGTCTCTGTGTGAATCTGTGGGTCTCTGCGAGAGTCTATGGGTCTCTGCTGTGAGTCTATGGGTCTCTGCTGTGTGAGTCTATGGGTCTCTGTGCGAGTCTGTGGGTCTCTGTGCAAGTCTGTGGGTCTATGTATGAGTCTATGGGTCTCTGCGTGAGTCTATGGGTCTCTGCTGTGTGAGTCTATGGGTCTCTGTGCGAGTCTGTGGGTCTCTGTGCGAGTCTTTTGGTCTCTGTGTGAGTCTATGGGTCTCTATGTGAGTCTATGGGTCTCTGTGTGAGTCTATGGGTCTCTTTGTGAGTCTATGGGTCGTTGTGTGAGTCTATGGGTCTCTGTGTGAGTCTATGGGTCTCTGTGTGAGTCTATGGGTCTCTGTGTGAGTCTGTGGATCTCTGTGCGAGTCTTTGGGTCTCTGTGTGAGTCTGTGGGTCTCTGTGTGAGTCTGTGGGTCTCTGTGTGAGTCTATGGGTCTCTGTGTGAGTCTATGGGTCTCTGTGTGAGTCTGTGGGTCTCTGTGTAAGTCTATGGGTCTCTGTTTGAGTCTATGGGTCTCTGTGTGAGTTTATGGGTCTCTGTGTGAGTCTATGGGTCTATGTGTGAGTCTGTGGATCTCTGTGCGAGTCTGTGGGTGTCTGTGTGAGTCTGTGGGTCTCTGTGTGAGTCTGTGGTTCTCTTTGTGAGTCTGTGGGTCTCTGTGTGAGTCTATGGGTCTCTGTGTGAGTCTATGTGTCTCTGTGTGAGTCTATGGGTCTCTATGTGAGTCTATGTGTCTCTGTGTGAGTCTATGGGTCTCTGTGTGAGTCTATGTGTCTCTGTGTGAGTCTATGGGTCTCTGTGTGAGTCTATGTGTTTCTGTGTGAGTCTATGGGTCTCTGTGTGAGTCTATGGGTCTCTGTGTGAATCTATGGGTCTCTGTGTGAGTTTATGGGTCTCTGTGTTAGTCTATCGGTCTCTGTGTGAGTCTGTGGATCTCTGTGCGAGTCTGTGGGTCTCTGTGTGAGTCTGTGGGTCTCTGTGTGAGTCTATGGGTCTCTGTGTGAGTCTGTGGGTCTCTGTGTGAGTCTATGGGTCTCTGTGTGAGTCTATGTGTCTCTGTGTGAGTCTATGGGTCTCTGTGTGAGTCTATGTGGCTCTGTGTGAGTCTATGGGTCTCTGTGTGAGTCTGTGGGTCTCTGTGTGAGTCTATGGGTCTCTGTGTGAGTCTGTGGGACTCTGTGTGAGTCTATGTGTCTCTGCGTGAATCTATGGGTCTCTGTGTGAATCTATGGGTCTCTGTGTGAGTCTATGGGTCTCTGTGTGAGTGTATGTGTCTCTGTGTGAGTCTATGGGTCTCTGTGTGAGTCTATGGGTCTCTGTGTGAGTCTGTGGATCTCTGTGCGAGTCTTTGGGTCTCTGTGTGAGTCTGTGGGTCTCTGTGTGAGTCTGTGGGTCTCTGTGTGAGTCTATGGGTCTCTGTGTGAGTCTATGGGTCTCTGTGTGAGTCTGTGGGTCTCTGTGTAAGTCTAAGGGTCTCTGTTTGAGTCTATGGGTCTCTGTGTGAGTTTATGGGTCTCTGTGTGAGTCTATGGGTCTATGTGTGAGTCTGTGGATCTCTGTGCGAGTCTGTGGGTGTCTGTGTGAGTCTGTGGGTCTCTGTGTGAGTCTGTGGTTCTCTTTGTGAGTCTGTGGGTCTCTGTGTGAGTCTATGGGTCTCTGTGTGAGTCTATGTGTCTCTGTGTGAGTCTATGGGTCTCTATGTGAGTCTATGTGTCTCTGTGTGAGTCTATGGGTCTCTGTGTGAGTCTATGTGTCTCTGTGTGAGTCTATGGGTCTCTGTGTGAGTCTATGTGTTTCTGTGTGAGTCTATGGGTCTCTGTGTGAGTCTATGGGTCTCTGTGTGAATCTATGGGTCTCTGTGTGAGTGTATGGGTCTCTGTGTTAGTCTATGGGTCTCTGTGTGAGTCTGTGGATCTCTGTGCGAGTCTGTGGGTCTCTGTGTGAGTCTGTGGATCTCTGTGTGAGTCTATGGGTCTCTGTGTGAGTCTGTGGGTCTCTGTGTGAGTCTATGGGTCTCTGTGTGAGTCTATGTGTCTCTGTGTGAGTCTATGGGTCTCTGTGTGAGTCTATGTGGCTCTGTGTGAGTCTATGGGTCTCTGTGTGAGTCTGTGGGTCTCTGTGTGAGTCTATGGGTCTCTGTGTGAGTCTGTGGGACTCTGTGTGAGTCTATGTGTCTCTGCGTGAATCTATGGGTCTCTGTGTGAATCTATGGGTCTCTGTGTGAGTCTATGGGTCTGTGTGTGAGTGTATGTGTCTCTGTGTGAGTCTATGGGTCTCTGTGTGAGTTTATGGGTCTCTGTGTGAGTCTATGGGTCTATGTGTGAGTCTGTGGATCTCTGTGTGAGTCTATGGGTCGCATTGTGAGTCTATGGGTCTCTGTGTGAGTCTATGTGTCTCTGTATGAGTCTGTGGGACTCTGCTGTGAGTCTATGGGTCTCTGCTGTGTGAGTCTATGGGTCTCTGTGCGAGTCTGTGGGTCTCTGTGCGAGTCTGTGGGTCTCTGTGAGTCTATGGGTCTCTGTTTGAGTCTATGTGTCTCTGTGTGAGTATATGGGTCTCTGTGTGAGTTTATGGGTCTCTGTGTTAGTCTATGGGTCTATGTGTGAGTCTGTGGATCTCTGTGCGAGTCTATGGGTCTCTGTGTGAGTCAATGGGTCTCTGTGTGAGTCTATGGGTCTCTGTGTGAGTCTATGGGTCTCTGTGTGAGTTTATGGGTCTCTGTGTGAGTCTATGGGTCTATGTGTGAGTCTGTGGATCTCTGTGTGAGTCTATGGGTCGCTTTGTGAGTCTATGGGTCTCTGTGTGAGTCTGTGGGTCTCTGTGTGAGTCGATGGGTCTCTGTGTGAGTCTATGGGTCTCTGTGTGAGTCTATGGGTCTCTGTGTGAGTCTATGTGTCTCTGTGTGAGTCTGTGGGTCTCTGTGTGAGTCTATGGGTCTCTGTGTGAGTCTGTGGGTCTCTGTGTACGTCTATGGGTCTCTGTGTGAGTCTATGGGTCTCTGTGTGAGTTTATGGGTCTCTGTGTGAGTCTATCGGTCTATGTGTGAGTCTGTGGATTTCTGTGCGAGTCTGTGGGTCTCTGTGTGAGTCTGTGGGTCTCTGTGTGAGTCTGTGGGTCTCTATGTGAGTCTATGGGTCTCTGTGTGAGTCTATGTGTCTCTGTGTGAGTCTATGAGTCTCTGTGTGAGTCTACGTGTCTCTGTGTGAGTCTATGGGTCTCTGTGTGAGTCTATGGGTCTCTGTGTGAGTCTATGGGTCTCTGTGTGAGTCTATGTGTCTCTGTGTGAGTCTGTGGGACTCTGCTGTGAGTCTATGGGTCTCTGCTGTGTGAGTCTATGGGTCTCTGTGCGAGTCTGTGGGTCTCTGTGCGAGTCTGTGGGTCTCTGTGTGAGTCTATGGGTCTCTGTGTGAGTCTATGGGTCTCTGTGTGAGTCTGTGGGTCTCTGTGTGAGTCTATGGGTCTCTGTGTGAGTCTGTGGGTCGCTGTGTAAGTCTATGGGTCTCTGTGTGAGTCTATGGGTCTCTGTGTGAGTTTATGGGTCTCTGTGTGAGTCTATGTGTGAGTCTGTGGATCTCTGTGCGAGTCTGTGGGTCTCTGTGTGAGTCTGTGGGTCTCTGTGTGAGTCTATGGGTCTCTGTGTGAGTCTGTGGGTCTCTGTGAGTCTATGGGTCTCTGTTTGAGTCTATGTGTCTCTGTGTGAGTATATGGGTCTCTGTGTGAGTTTATGGGTCTCTGTGTTAGTCTATGGGTCTATGTGTGAGTCTGTGGATCTCTGTGCGAGTCTATGGGTCTCTGTGTGAGTCTGTGGGTCTCTGTGTGAGTCTATGGGTCTCTGTGTGAGTCTATGGGTCTCTGTGTGAGTCTATGGTCTCTGTGTGAGTCTATGTGTCTCTGTGTGAGTCTATGAGTCTCTGTGTGAGTCTATGTGTCTCTGTGTGAGTCTATGGGTCTCTGTGTGAGTCTATGGGTCTCTGTGTGAGTATGTGGGTCTCTGTGTGAGTCTATGGGTCTCTGTGTGAGTCTATGGGTCTCTGTGTGAGTCTATGGGTCTCTGTGTGAGTCTATGGGTCTCTGTGTGAGTCTGTGGGTCTCTGTGTGAGTCTATGGGTCTCTGTGTGAGTCTGTGGGTCTCTGTGTAAGTCTATGGGTCTCTGTGTGAGTCTATGGGTCTCTGTGTGAGTTTATGGGTCTCTGTGTGAGTCTATGGGTCTATGTGTGAGTCTATGGGTCTCTGTGTGAGTCTGTGGGTCTCTGTGTAAGTCTATGGGTCTCTGTGTGAGTCTATGGGTCTCTGTGTGAGTTTATGGGTCACTGTGTGAGTCTATGGGTCTATGTGTGAGTCTGTGGGTCTCTGTGTGAGTCTATGGGTCTCTGTGTGAGTCTGTGGGTCTCTGTGTGAGTCTGTGGGTCTCTGTGTGAGTCTATGGGTCTCTGTGTGAGTCTGTGGGTCTCTGTGTGAGTCTATGGGTCTCTGTGTGAGTCTATGTGTCTCTGTGTGAGTCTATGGGTCTCTGTGTGAGTTTATGGGTCTCTGTGTTAGTCTATGGGTCTATGTGTGAGTCTGTGGATCTCTGTGCGAGTCTATGGGTTTCTGTGTGATTCTGTGGGTCTCTGTGTGAGTCTATGGGTCTCTGTGTGAGTCTATGGGTCTCTGTGTGAGTCTATGTGTCTCTGTGTGAGTCTATGGGTCTCTGTGTGAGTCTATGGGTCTCTGTGTGAGTCTGTGGGTCTCTGTGTGAGTCTATGGGTCTCTGTGTGAGTCTATGGGTCTCTGTGTGGGTCTATGAGTCTCTGTGTGAGTCTATGGGTCTCTGTGTGAGTCTATGTGTCTCTGTGTGAGTCTATGGGTCTCTGTGTGAGTCAATGGGTCTCTATGTGAGTCTATGGGTCTCTGTGTGAGTCTATGGGTCTCTGTGTGAGTCTGTGGGTCTCTGTGTGAGTCTGTGGGTCTATGTGTGAGTCTATGTGTCTCTGTGTGAGTCTATGGGTCTCTGTGTGAGTCTATGGGTCTCTGTGTGAGTCTATGGGTCTCTGTGTGAGTCTATGTGTCTCTGTGTGAGTCTATGGGACTCTGCTGTGAGTCTATGGGTCTCTGCTGTGTGAGTCTATGGGTCTCTGTGCGAGTCTGTGGGTCTCTGTGCGAGTCTGTGGGTCTCTGTGTGAGTCTATGGGTCTCTGCGTGAGTCTATGGGTCTCTGCTGTGTGAGTCTATGGGTCTCTGTGCGAGTCTGTGGGTCTCTGTGCGAGTCTATGTGTCTCTGTGTGAGTCTATGGGTCTCTGTGTGAGTCTATGGGTCTCTGTGTGAGTCTATGTGTCTCTGTGTGAATCTGTGGGTCTCTGCGAGAGTCTATGGGTCTCTGCTGTGAGTCTATGGGTCTCTGCTGTGTGAGTCTATGGGTCTCTGTGCGAGTCTGTGGGTCTCTGTGCAAGTCTGTGGGTCTATGTATGAGTCTATGGGTCTCTGCGTGAGTCTATGGGTCTCTGCTGTGTGAGTCTATGGGTCTCTGTGCGAGTCTGTGGGTCTCTGTGCGAGTCTTTTGGTCTCTGTGTGAGTCTATGGGTCTCTATGTGAGTCTATGGGTCTCTGTGTGAGTCTATGGGTCTCTTTGTGAGTCTATGGGTCGTTGTGTGAGTCTATGGGTCTCTGTGTGAGTCTATGGGTCTCTGTGTGAGTCTATGGGTCTCTGTGTGAGTCTGTGGATCTCTGTGCGAGTCTTTGGGTCTCTGTGTGAGTCTGTGGGTCTCTGTGTGAGTCTGTGGGTCTCTGTGTGAGTCTATGGGTCTCTGTGTGAGTCTATGGGTCTCTGTGTGAGTCTGTGGGTCTCTGTGTAAGTCTATGGGTCTCTGTTTGAGTCTATGGGTCTCTGTGTGAGTTTATGGGTCTCTGTGTGAGTCTATGGGTCTATGTGTGAGTCTGTGGATCTCTGTGCGAGTCTGTGGGTGTCTGTGTGAGTCTGTGGGTCTCTGTGTGAGTCTGTGGTTCTCTTTGTGAGTCTGTGGGTCTCTGTGTGAGTCTATGGGTCTCTGTGTGAGTCTATGTGTCTCTGTGTGAGTCTATGGGTCTCTATGTGAGTCTATGTGTCTCTGTGTGAGTCTATGGGTCTCTGTGTGAGTCTATGTGTCTCTGTGTGAGTCTATGGGTCTCTGTGTGAGTCTATGTGTTTCTGTGTGAGTCTATGGGTCTCTGTGTGAGTCTATGGGTCTCTGTGTGAATCTATGGGTCTCTGTGTGAGTTTATGGGTCTCTGTGTTAGTCTATGGGTCTCTGTGTGAGTCTGTGGATCTCTGTGCGAGTCTGTGGGTCTCTGTGTGAGTCTGTGGGTCTCTGTGTGAGTCTATGGGTCTCTGTGTGAGTCTGTGGGTCTCTGTGTGAGTCTATGGGTCTCTGTGTGAGTCTATGTGTCTCTGTGTGAGTCTATGGGTCTCTGTGTGAGTCTATGTGGCTCTGTGTGAGTCTATGGGTCTCTGTGTGAGTCTGTGGGTCTCTGTGTGAGTCTATGGGTCTCTGTGTGAGTCTGTGGGACTCTGTGTGAGTCTATGTGTCTCTGCGTGAATCTATGGGTCTCTGTGTGAATCTATGGGTCTCTGTGTGAGTCTATGGGTCTCTGTGTGAGTGTATGTGTCTCTGTGTGAGTCTATGGGTCTCTGTGTGAGTTTATGGGTCTCTGTGTGAGTCTATGGGTCTATGTGTGAGTCTGTGGATCTCTGTGTGAGTCTATGGGTCGCATTGTGAGTCTATGGGTCTCTGTGTGAGTCTATGTGTCTCTGTATGAGTCTGTGGGACTCTGCTGTGAGTCTATGGGTCTCTGCTGTGTGAGTCTATGGGTCTCTGTGCGAGTCTGTGGGTCTCTGTGCGAGTCTGTGGGTCTCTGTGTGAGTCTATGGGTCTCTGTGTGAGTCTATGGGTCTCTGTGTGAGTCTGTGGGTCTCTGTGTGAGTCTATGGGTCTCTGTGTGAGTCTGTGGGTCGCTGTGTAAGTCTATGGGTCTCTGTGTGAGTCTATGGGTCTCTGTGTGAGTTTATGGGTCTCTGTGTGAGTCTATGTGTGAGTCTGTGGATCTCTGTGCGAGTCTGTGGGTCTCTGTGTGAGTCTGTGGGTCTCTGTGTGAGTCTATGGGTCTCTGTGTGAGTCTGTGGGTCTCTGTGAGTCTATGGGTCTCTGTTTGAGTCTATGTGTCTCTGTGTGAGTATATGGGTCTCTGTGTGAGTTTATGGGTCTCTGTGTTAGTCTATGGGTCTATGTGTGAGTCTGTGGATCTCTGTGCGAGTCTATGGGTCTCTGTGTGAGTCTGTGGGTCTCTGTGTGAGTCTATGGGTCTCTGTGTGAGTCTATGGGTCTCTGTGTGAGTCTATGGTCTCTGTGTGAGTCTATGTGTCTCTGTGTGAGTCTATGAGTCTCTGTGTGAGTCTATGTGTCTCTGTGTGAGTCTATGGGTCTCTGTGTGAGTCTATGGGTCTCTGTGTGAGTATGTGTGTCTCTGTGTGAGTCTATGGGTCTCTGTGTGAGTCTATGGGTCTCTGTGTGAGTCTATGGGTCTCTGTGTGAGTCTATGGGTCTCTGTGTGAGTCTGTGGGTCTCTGTGTGAGTCTATGGGTCTCTGTGTGAGTCTGTGGGTCTCTGTGTAAGTCTATGGGTCTCTGTGTGAGTCTATGGGTCTCTGTGTGAGTTTATGGGTCTCTGTGTGAGTCTATGGGTCTATGTGTGAGTCTGTGGATCTCTGTGCGAGTCTGTGGGTCTCTGTGTGAGTCTGTGGGTCTCTGTGTGAGTCTATGGGTCTCTGTGTGAGTCTGTGGGTCTCTGTGTGAGTCTATGGGTCTCTGTGTGAGTCTATGTGTCTCTGTGTGAGTCTATGGGTCTCTGTGTGAGTTTATGGGTCTCTGTGTGAGTCTGTGGGTCTCTGTGTGAGTCTATGGGTCTCTGTGTGAGTCTATGGGCCTCTCTGTGAGTCTATGGGTCTCTGTGTGAGTCTGTGGGTCTCTGTGTGAGTCTATGGGTCTCTGTGTGAGTCTATGGGTCTCTGTGTGAGTCTATGTGTCTCTGTGTGAATCTGTGGGTCTCTGCGAGAGTCTATGGGTCTCTGCTGTGAGTCTATGGGTCTCTGCTGTGTGAGTCTATGGGTCTCTGTGCGAGTCTGTGGGTCTCTGTGCAAGTCTGTGGGTCTATGTATGAGTCTATGGGTCTCTGCGTGAGTCTATGGGTCTCTGCTGTGTGAGTCTATGGGTCTCTGTGCGAGTCTGTGGGTCTATGTGCGAGTCTTTTGGTCTCTGTGTGAGTCTATGGGTCTCTATGTGAGTCTATGGGTCTCTGTGTGAGTCTATGGGTCTCTTTGTGAGTCTATGGGTCGTTGTGTGAGTCTATGGGTCTCTGTGTGAGTCTATGGGTCTCTGTGTGAGTCTATGGGTCTCTGTGTGAGTCTGTGGATCTCTGTGCGAGTCTTTGGGTCTCTGTGTGAGTCTGTGGGTCTCTGTGTGAGTCTGTGGGTCTCTGTGTGAGTCTATGGGTCTCTGTGTGAGTCTATGGGTCTCTGTGTGAGTCTGTGGGTCTCTGTGTAAGTCTATGGGTCTCTGTTTGAGTCTATGGGTCTCTGTGTGAGTTTATGGGTCTCTGTGTGAGTCTATGGGTCTATGTGTGAGTCTGTGGATCTCTGTGCGAGTCTGTGGGTGTCTGTGTGAGTCTGTGGGTCTCTGTGTGAGTCTGTGGTTCTCTTTGTGAGTCTGTGGGTCTCTGTGTGAGTCTATGGGTCTCTGTGTGAGTCTATGTGTCTCTGTGTGAGTCTATGGGTCTCTATGTGAGTCTATGTGTCTCTGTGTGAGTCTATGGGTCTCTGTGTGAGTCTATGTGTCTCTGTGTGAGTCTATGGGTCTCTGTGTGAGTCTATGTGTTTCTGTGTGAGTCTATGGGTCTCTGTGTGAGTCTATGGGTCTCTGTGTGAATCTATGGGTCTCTGTGTGAGTTTATGGGTCTCTGTGTTAGTCTATGGGTCTCTGTGTGAGTCTGTGGATCTCTGTGCGAGTCTGTGGGTCTCTGTGTGAGTCTGTGGGTCTCTGTGTGAGTCTATGGGTCTCTGTGTGAGTCTGTGGGTCTCTGTGTGAGTCTATGGGTCTCTGTGTGAGTCTATGTGTCTCTGTGTGAGTCTATGGGTCTCTGTGTGAGTCTATGTGGCTCTGTGTGAGTCTATGGGTCTCTGTGTGAGTCTGTGGGTCTCTGTGTGAGTCTATGGGTCTCTGTGTGAGTCTGTGGGACTCTGTGTGAGTCTATGTGTCTCTGCGTGAATCTATGGGTCTCTGTGTGAATCTATGGGTCTCTGTGTGAGTCTATGGGTCTCTGTGTGAGTGTATGTGTCTCTGTGTGAGTCTATGGGTCTCTGTGTGAGTTTATGGGTCTCTGTGTGAGTCTATGGGTCTATGTGTGAGTCTGTGGATCTCTGTGTGAGTCTATGGGTCGCATTGTGAGTCTATGGGTCTCTGTGTGAGTCTATGTGTCTCTGTATGAGTCTGTGGGACTCTGCTGTGAGTCTATGGGTCTCTGCTGTGTGAGTCTATGGGTCTCTGTGCGAGTCTGTGGGTCTCTGTGCGAGTCTGTGGGTCTCTGTGTGAGTCTATGGGTCTCTGTGTGAGTCTATGGGTCTCTGTGTGAGTCTGTGGGTCTCTGTGTGAGTCTATGGGTCTCTGTGTGAGTCTGTGGGTCGCTGTGTAAGTCTATGGGTCTCTGTGTGAGTCTATGGGTCTCTGTGTGAGTTTATGGGTCTCTGTGTGAGTCTATGTGTGAGTCTGTGGATCTCTGTGCGAGTCTGTGGGTCTCTGTGTGAGTCTGTGGGTCTCTGTGTGAGTCTATGGGTCTCTGTGTGAGTCTGTGGGTCTCTGTGAGTCTATGGGTCTCTGTTTGAGTCTATGTGTCTCTGTGTGAGTATATGGGTCTCTGTGTGAGTTTATGGGTCTCTGTGTTAGTCTATGGGTCTATGTGTGAGTCTGTGGATCTCTGTGCGAGTCTATGGGTCTCTGTGTGAGTCTGTGGGTCTCTGTGTGAGTCTATGGGTCTCTGTGTGAGTCTATGGGTCTCTGTGTGAGTCTATGGTCTCTGTGTGAGTCTATGTGTCTCTGTGTGAGTCTATGAGTCTCTGTGTGAGTCTATGTGTCTCTGTGTGAGTCTATGGGTCTCTGTGTGAGTCTATGGGTCTCTGTGTGAGTATGTGGGTCTCTGTGTGAGTCTATGGGTCTCTGTGTGAGTCTATGGGTCTCTGTGTGAGTCTATGGGTCTCTGTGTGAGTCTATGGGTCTCTGTGTGAGTCTGTGGGTCTCTGTGTGAGTCTATGGGTCTCTGTGTGAGTCTGTGGGTCTCTGTGTAAGTCTATGGGTCTCTGTGTGAGTCTATGGGTCTCTGTGTGAGTTTATGGGTCTCTGTGTGAGTCTATGGGTCTATGTGTGAGTCTGTGGATCTCTGTGCGAGTCTGTGGGTCTCTGTGTGAGTCTGTGGGTCTCTGTGTGAGTCTATGGGTCTCTGTGTGAGTCTGTGGGTCTCTGTGTGAGTCTATGGGTCTCTGTGTGAGTCTATGTGTCTCTGTGTGAGTCTATGGGTCTCTGTGTGAGTTTATGGGTCTCTGTGTTAGTCTATGGGTCTATGTGTGAGTCTGTGGATCTCTGTGCGAGTCTATGGGTTTCTGTGTGAGTCTGTGGGTCTCTGTGTGAGTCTATGGGTCTCTGTGTGAGTCTATGTGTCTCTGTGTGAGTCTATGGGTCTCTGTGTGAGTCTATGGGTCTCTGTGTGAGTCTGTGGGTCTCTGTGTGAGTCTATCGGTCTCTGTGTGAGTCTATGGGTCTCTGTGTGGGTCTATGAGTCTCTGTGTGAGTCTATGGGTCTCTGTGTGAGTCTATGTGTCTCTGTGTGAGTCTATGGGTCTCTGTGTGAGTCAATGGGTCTCTATGTGAGTCTATGGGTCTCTGTGTGAGTCTATGGGTCTCTGTGTGAGTCTGTGGGTCTCTGTGTGAGTCTGTGGGTCTATGTGTGAGTCTATGTGTCTCTGTGTGAGTCTATGGGTCTCTGTGTGAGTCTATGGGTCTCTGTGTGAGTCTATGTGTCTCTGTGTGAATCTGTGGGTCTCTGCGAGAGTCTATGGGTCTCTGCTGTGAGTCTATGGGTCTCTGCTGTGTGAGTCTATGGGTCTCTGTGCGAGTCTGTGGGTCTCTGTGCAAGTCTGTGGGTCTATGTATGAGTCTATGGGTCTCTGCGTGAGTCTATGGGTCTCTGCTGTGTGAGTCTATGGGTCTCTGTGCGAGTCTGTGGGTCTATGTGCGAGTCTTTTGGTCTCTGTGTGAGTCTATGGGTCTCTATGTGAGTCTATGGGTCTCTGTGTGAGTCTATGGGTCTCTTTGTGAGTCTATGGGTCGTTGTGTGAGTCTATGGGTCTCTGTGTGAGTCTATGGGTCTCTGTGTGAGTCTATGGGTCTCTGTGTGAGTCTGTGGATCTCTGTGCGAGTCTTTGGGTCTCTGTGTGAGTCTGTGGGTCTCTGTGTGAGTCTGTGGGTCTCTGTGTGAGTCTATGGGTCTCTGTGTGAGTCTATGGGTCTCTGTGTGAGTCTGTGGGTCTCTGTGTAAGTCTATGGGTCTCTGTTTGAGTCTATGGGTCTCTGTGTGAGTTTATGGGTCTCTGTGTGAGTCTATGGGTCTATGTGTGAGTCTGTGGATCTCTGTGCGAGTCTGTGGGTGTCTGTGTGAGTCTGTGGGTCTCTGTGTGAGTCTGTGGTTCTCTTTGTGAGTCTGTGGGTCTCTGTGTGAGTCTATGGGTCTCTGTGTGAGTCTATGTGTCTCTGTGTGAGTCTATGGGTCTCTATGTGAGTCTATGTGTCTCTGTGTGAGTCTATGGGTCTCTGTGTGAGTCTATGTGTCTCTGTGTGAGTCTATGGGTCTCTGTGTGAGTCTATGTGTTTCTGTGTGAGTCTATGGGTCTCTGTGTGAGTCTATGGGTCTCTGTGTGAATCTATGGGTCTCTGTGTGAGTTTATGGGTCTCTGTGTTAGTCTATGGGTCTCTGTGTGAGTCTGTGGATCTCTGTGCGAGTCTGTGGGTCTCTGTGTGAGTCTGTGGGTCTCTGTGTGAGTCTATGGGTCTCTGTGTGAGTCTGTGGGTCTCTGTGTGAGTCTATGGGTCTCTGTGTGAGTCTATGTGTCTCTGTGTGAGTCTATGGGTCTCTGTGTGAGTCTATGTGGCTCTGTGTGAGTCTATGGGTCTCTGTGTGAGTCTGTGGGTCTCTGTGTGAGTCTATGGGTCTCTGTGTGAGTCTGTGGGACTCTGTGTGAGTCTATGGGTCTCTGCGTGAATCTATGGGTCTCTGTGTGAGTCTATGGGTCTCTGTGTGAGTGTATGTGTCTCTGTGTGAGTCTATGGGTCTCTGTGTGAGTTTATGGGTCTCTGTGTGAGTCTATGGGTCTATGTGTGAGTCTGTGGATCTCTGTGTGAGTCTATGGGTCGCATTGTGAGTCTATGGGTCTCTGTGTGAGTCTATGTGTCTCTGTATGAGTCTGTGGGACTCTGCTGTGAGTCTATGGGTCTCTGCTGTGTGAGTCTATGGGTCTCTGTGCGAGTCTGTGGGTCTCTGTGCGAGTCTGTGGGTCTCTGTGTGAGTCTATGGGTCTCTGTGTGAGTCTATGGGTCTCTGTGTGAGTCTGTGGGTCTCTGTGTGAGTCTATGGGTCTCTGTGTGAGTCTGTGGGTCGCTGTGTAAGTCTATGGGTCTCTGTGTGAGTCTATGGGTCTCTGTGTGAGTTTATGGGTCTCTGTGTGAGTCTATGTGTGAGTCTGTGGATCTCTGTGCGAGTCTGTGGGTCTCTGTGTGAGTCTGTGGGTCTCTGTGTGAGTCTATGGGTCTCTGTGTGAGTCTGTGGGTCTCTGTGAGTCTATGGGTCTCTGTTTGAGTCTATGTGTCTCTGTGTGAGTATATGGGTCTCTGTGTGAGTTTATGGGTCTCTGTGTTAGTCTATGGGTCTATGTGTGAGTCTGTGGATCTCTGTGCGAGTCTATGGGTCTCTGTGTGAGTCTGTGGGTCTCTGTGTGAGTCTATGGGTCTCTGTGTGAGTCTATGGGTCTCTGTGTGAGTCTATGGTCTCTGTGTGAGTCTATGTGTCTCTGTGTGAGTCTATGAGTCTCTGTGTGAGTCTATGTGTCTCTGTGTGAGTCTATGGGTCTCTGTGTGAGTCTATGGGTCTCTGTGTGAGTATGTGGGTCTCTGTGTGAGTCTATGGGTCTCTGTGTGAGTCTATGGGTCTCTGTGTGAGTCTATGGGTCTCTGTGTGAGTCTATGGGTCTCTGTGTGAGTCTATGGGTCTCTGTGTGAGTCTATGGGTCTCTGTGTGAGTCTGTGGGTCTCTGTGTGAGTCTATGGGTCTCTGTGTGAGTCTGTGGGTCTCTGTGTAAGTCTATGGGTCTCTGTGTGAGTCTATGGGTCTCTGTGTGAGTTTATGGGTCTCTGTGCGAGTCTATGGGTCTATGTGTGAGTCTGTGGATCTCTGTGCGAGTCTGTGGGTCTCTGTGTGAGTCTGTGGGTCTCTGTGTGAGTCTATGGGTCTCTGTGTGAGTCTGTGGGTCTCTGTGTGAGTCTATGGGTCTCTGTGTGAGTCTATGTGTCTCTGTGTGAGTCTATGGGTCTCTGTGTGAGTTTATGGGTCTCTGTGTTAGTCTATGGGTCTATGTGTGAGTCTGTGGATCTCTGTGCGAGTCTATGGGTTTCTGTGTGAGTCTGTGGGTCTCTGTGTGAGTCTATGGGTCTCTGTGTGAGTCTATGGGTCTCTGTGTGAGTCTATGTGTCTCTGTGTGAGTCTATGGGTCTCTGTGTGAGTCTATGGGTCTCTGTGTGAGTCTGTGGGTCTCTGTGTGAGTCTATGGGTCTCTGTGTGAGTCTATGGGTCTCTGTGTGGGTCTATGAGTCTCTGTGTGAGTCTATGGGTCTCTGTGTGAGTCTATGTGTCTCTGTGTGAGTCTATGGGTCTCTGTGTGAGTCAATGGGTCTCTATGTGAGTCTATGGGTCTCTGTGTGAGTCTATGGGTCTCTGTGTGAGTCTGTGGGTCTCTGTGTGAGTCTGTGGGTCTATGTGTGAGTCTATGTGTCTCTGTGTGAGTCTATGGGTCTCTGTGTGAGTCTATGGGTCTCTGTGTGAGTCTATGGGTCTCTGTGTGAGTCTATGTGTCTCTGTGTGAGTCTATGGGACTCTGCTGTGAGTCTATGGGTCTCTGCTGTGTGAGTCTATGGGTCTCTGTGCGAGTCTGTGGGTCTCTGTGCGAGTCTGTGGGTCTCTGTGTGAGTCTATGGGTCTCTGCGTGAGTCTATGGGTCTCTGCTGTGTGAGTCTATGGGTCTCTGTGCGAGTGTGTGGGTCTCTGTGCGAGTCTATGTGTCTCTGTGTGAGTCTATGGGTCTCTGTGTGAGTCTATGGGTCTCTGTGTGAGTCTATGTGTCTCTGTGTGAATCTGTGGGTCTCTGCGAGAGTCTATGGGTCTCTGCTGTGAGTCTATGGGTCTCTGCTGTGTGAGTCTATGGGTCTCTGTGCGAGTCTGTGGGTCTCTGTGCAAGTCTGTGGGTCTATGTATGAGTCTATGGGTCTCTGCGTGAGTCTATGGGTCTCTGCTGTGTGAGTCTATGGGTCTCTGTGCGAGTCTGTGGGTCTCTGTGCGAGTCTTTTGGTCTCTGTGTGAGTCTATGGGTCTCTATGTGAGTCTATGGGTCTCTGTGTGAGTCTATGGGTCTCTTTGTGAGTCTATGGGTCGTTGTGTGAGTCTATGGGTCTCTGTGTGAGTCTATGGGTCTCTGTGTGAGTCTATGGGTCTCTGTGTGAGTCTGTGGATCTCTGTGCGAGTCTTTGGGTCTCTGTGTGAGTCTGTGGGTCTCTGTGTGAGTCTGTGGGTCTCTGTGTGAGTCTATGGGTCTCTGTGTGAGTCTATGGGTCTCTGTGTGAGTCTGTGGGTCTCTGTGTAAGTCTATGGGTCTCTGTTTGAGTCTATGGGTCTCTGTGTGAGTTTATGGGTCTCTGTGAGAGTCTATGGGTCTATGTGTGAGTCTGTGGATCTCTGTGCGAGTCTGTGGGTGTCTGTGTGAGTCTGTGGGTCTCTGTGTGAGTCTGTGGTTCTCTTTGTGAGTCTGTGGGTCTCTGTGTGAGTCTATGGGTCTCTGTGTGAGTCTATGTGTCTCTGTGTGAGTCTATGGGTCTCTATGTGAGTGTATGTGTCTCTGTGTGAGTCTATGGGTCTCTGTGTGAGTCTATGTGTCTCTGTGTGAGTCTATGGGTCTCTGTGTGAGTCTATGTGTTTCTGTGTGAGTCTATGGGTCTCTGTGTGAGTCTATGGGTCTCTGTGTGAATCTATGGGTCTCTGTGTGAGTTTATGGGTCTCTGTGTTAGTCTATGGGTCTCTGTGTGAGTCTGTGGATCTCTGTGCGAGTCTGTGGGTCTCTGTGTGAGTCTGTGGGTCTCTGTGTGAGTCTATGGGTCTCTGTGTGAGTCTGTGGGTCTCTGTGTGAGTCTATGTGTCTCTGTGTGAGTCTATGGGTCTCTGTGTGAGTCTATGTGGCTCTGTGTGAGTCTATGGGTCTCTGTGTGAGTCTGTGGGTCTCTGTGTGAGTCTATGGGTCTCTGTGTGAGTCTGTGGGACTCTGTGTGTGTCTATGTGTCTCTGCGTGAATCTATGGGTCTCTGTGTGAATCTATGGGTCTCTGTGTGAGTCTATGGGTCTCTGTGTGAGTGTATGTGTCTCTGTGTGAGTCTATGGGTCTCTGTGTGAGTTTATGGGTCTCTGTGTGAGTCTATGGGTCTATGTGTGAGTCTGTGGATCTCTGTGTGAGTCTATGGGTCGCATTGTGAGTCTATGGGTCTCTGTGTGAGTCTATGTGTCTCTGTATGAGTCTGTGGGACTCTGCTGTGAGTCTATGGGTCTCTGCTGTGTGAGTCTATGGGTCTCTGTGCGAGTCTGTGGGTCTCTGTGCGAGTCTGTGGGTCTCTGTGTGAGTCTATGGGTCTCTGTGTGAGTCTATGGGTCTCTGTGTGAGTCTGTGGGTCTCTGTGTGAGTCTATGGGTCTCTGTGTGAGTCTGTGGGTCGCTGTGTAAGTCTATGGGTCTCTGTGTGAGTCTATGGGTCTCTGTGTGAGTTTATGGGTCTCTGTGTGAGTCTATGTGTGAGTCTGTGGATCTCTGTGCGAGTCTGTGGGTCTCTGTGTGAGTCTGTGGGTCTCTGTGTGAGTCTATGGGTCTCTGTGTGAGTCTGTGGGTCTCTGTGAGTCTATGGGTCTCTGTTTGAGTCTATGTGTCTCTGTGTGAGTATATGGGTCTCTGTGTGAGTTTATGGGTCTCTGTGTTAGTCTATGGGTCTATGTGTGAGTCTGTGGATCTCTGTGCGAGTCTATGGGTCTCTGTGTGAGTCTGTGGGTCTCTGTGTGAGTCTATGGGTCTCTGTGTGAGTCTATGGGTCTCTGTGTGAGTCTATGGTCTCTGTGTGAGTCTATGTGTCTCTGTGTGAGTCTATGAGTCTCTGTGTGAGTCTATGTGTCTCTGTGTGAGTCTATGGGTCTCTGTGTGAGTCTATGGGTCTCTGTGTGAGTATGTGGGTCTCTGTGTGAGTCTATGGGTCTCTGTGTGAGTCTATGGGTCTCTGTGTGAGTCTATGGGTCTCTGTGTGAGTCTATGGGTCTCTGTGTGAGTCTATGGGTCTCTGTGTGAGTCTATGGGTCTCTGTGTGAGTCTGTGGGTCTCTGTGTGAGTCTATGGGTCTCTGTGTGAGTCTGTGGGTCTCTGTGTAAGTCTATGGGTCTCTGTGTGAGTCTATGGGTCTCTGTGTGAGTTTATGGGTCTCTGTGCGAGTCTATGGGTCTATGTGTGAGTCTGTGGATCTCTGTGCGAGTCTGTGGGTCTCTGTGTGAGTCTGTGGGTCTCTGTGTGAGTCTATGGGTCTCTGTGTGAGTCTGTGGGTCTCTGTGTGAGTCTATGGGTCTCTGTGTGAGTCTATGTGTCTCTGTGTGAGTCTATGGGTCTCTGTGTGAGTTTATGGGTCTCTGTGTTAGTCTATGGGTCTATGTGTGAGTCTGTGGATCTCTGTGCGAGTCTATGGGTTTCTGTGTGAGTCTGTGGGTCTCTGTGTGAGTCTATGGGTCTCTGTGTGAGTCTATGGGTCTCTGTGTGAGTCTATGTGTCTCTGTGTGAGTCTATGGGTCTCTGTGTGAGTCTATGGGTCTCTGTGTGAGTCTGTGGGTCTCTGTGTGAGTCTATGGGTCTCTGTGTGAGTCTATGGGTCTCTGTGTGGGTCTATGAGTCTCTGTGTGAGTCTATGGGTCTCTGTGTGAGTCTATGTGTCTCTGTGTGAGTCTATGGGTCTCTGTGTGAGTCAATGGGTCTCTATGTGAGTCTATGGGTCTCTGTGTGAGTCTATGGGTCTCTGTGTGAGTCTGTGGGTCTCTGTGTGAGTCTGTGGGTCTATGTGTGAGTCTATGTGTCTCTGTGTGAGTCTATGGGTCTCTGTGTGAGTCTATGGGTCTCTGTGTGAGTCTATGGGTCTCTGTGTGAGTCTATGTGTCTCTGTGTGAGTCTATGGGACTCTGCTGTGAGTCTATGGGTCTCTGCTGTGTGAGTCTATGGGTCTCTGTGCGAGTCTGTGGGTCTCTGTGCGAGTCTGTGGGTCTCTGTGTGAGTCTATGGGTCTCTGCGTGAGTCTATGGGTCTCTGCTGTGTGAGTCTATGGGTCTCTGTGCGAGTGTGTGGGTCTCTGTGCGAGTCTATGTGTCTCTGTGTGAGTCTATGGGTCTCTGTGTGAGTCTATGGGTCTCTGTGTGAGTCTATGTGTCTCTGTGTGAATCTGTGGGTCTCTGCGAGAGTCTATGGGTCTCTGCTGTGAGTCTATGGGTCTCTGCTGTGTGAGTCTATGGGTCTCTGTGCGAGTCTGTGGGTCTCTGTGCAAGTCTGTGGGTCTATGTATGAGTCTATGGGTCTCTGCGTGAGTCTATGGGTCTCTGCTGTGTGAGTCTATGGGTCTCTGTGCGAGTCTGTGGGTCTCTGTGCGAGTCTTTTGGTCTCTGTGTGAGTCTATGGGTCTCTATGTGAGTCTATGGGTCTCTGTGTGAGTCTATGGGTCTCTTTGTGAGTCTATGGGTCGTTGTGTGAGTCTATGGGTCTCTGTGTGAGTCTATGGGTCTCTGTGTGAGTCTATGGGTCTCTGTGTGAGTCTGTGGATCTCTGTGCGAGTCTTTGGGTCTCTGTGTGAGTCTGTGGGTCTCTGTGTGAGTCTGTGGGTCTCTGTGTGAGTCTATGGGTCTCTGTGTGAGTCTATGGGTCTCTGTGTGAGTCTGTGGGTCTCTGTGTAAGTCTATGGGTCTCTGTTTGAGTCTATGGGTCTCTGTGTGAGTTTATGGGTCTCTGTGAGAGTCTATGGGTCTATGTGTGAGTCTGTGGATCTCTGTGCGAGTCTGTGGGTGTCTGTGTGAGTCTGTGGGTCTCTGTGTGAGTCTGTGGTTCTCTTTGTGAGTCTGTGGGTCTCTGTGTGAGTCTATGGGTCTCTGTGTGAGTCTATGTGTCTCTGTGTGAGTCTATGGGTCTCTATGTGAGTGTATGTGTCTCTGTGTGAGTCTATGGGTCTCTGTGTGAGTCTATGTGTCTCTGTGTGAGTCTATGGGTCTCTGTGTGAGTCTATGTGTTTCTGTGTGAGTCTATGGGTCTCTGTGTGAGTCTATGGGTCTCTGTGTGAATCTATGGGTCTCTGTGTGAGTTTATGGGTCTCTGTGTTAGTCTATGGGTCTCTGTGTGAGTCTGTGGATCTCTGTGCGAGTCTGTGGGTCTCTGTGTGAGTCTGTGGGTCTCTGTGTGAGTCTATGGGTCTCTGTGTGAGTCTGTGGGTCTCTGTGTGAGTCTATGTGTCTCTGTGTGAGTCTATGGGTCTCTGTGTGAGTCTATGTGGCTCTGTGTGAGTCTATGGGTCTCTGTGTGAGTCTGTGGGTCTCTGTGTGAGTCTATGGGTCTCTGTGTGAGTCTGTGGGACTCTGTGTGAGTCTATGTGTCTCTGCGTGAATCTATGGGTCTCTGTGTGAATCTATGGGTCTCTGTGTGAGTCTATGGGTCTCTGTGTGAGTGTATGTGTCTCTGTGTGAGTCTATGGGTCTCTGTGTGAGTTTATGGGTCTCTGTGTGAGTCTATGGGTCTATGTGTGAGTCTGTGGATCTCTGTGTGAGTCTATGGGTCGCATTGTGAGTCTATGGGTCTCTGTGTGAGTCTATGTGTCTCTGTATGAGTCTGTGGGACTCTGCTGTGAGTCTATGGGTCTCTGCTGTGTGAGTCTATGGGTCTCTGTGCGAGTCTGTGGGTCTCTGTGCGAGTCTGTGGGTCTCTGTGTGAGTCTATGGGTCTCTGTGTGAGTCTATGGGGCTCTGTGTGAGTCTGTGTGTCTCTGTGTGAGTCTATGGGTCTCTGTGTGAGTCTGTGGGTCGCTGTGTAAGTCTATGGGTCTCTGTGTGAGTCTATGGGTCTCTGTGTGAGTTTATGGGTCTCTGTGTGAGCCTATGTGTGAGTCTGTGGATCTCTGTGCGAGTCTGTGGGTCTCTGTGTGAGTCTGTGGGTCTCTGTGTGAGTCTATGGGTCTCTGTGTGAGTCTGTGGGTCTCTGTGAGTCTATGGGTCTCTGTTTGAGTCTATGTGTCTCTGTGTGAGTATATGGGTCTCTGTGTGAGTTTATGGGTCTCTGTGTTAGTCTATGGGTCTATGTGTGAGTCTGTGGATCTCTGTGCGAGTCTACGGGTCTCTGTGTGAGTCTGTGGGTCTCTGTGTGAGTCTATGGGTCTCTGTGTGAGTCTATGGGTCTCTGTGTGAGTCTATGGTCTCTGTGTGAGTCTATGTGTCTCTGTGTGAGTCTATGAGTCTCTGTGTGAGTCTATGTGTCTCTGTGTGAGTCTATGGGTCTCTGTGTGAGTCTATGGGTCTCTGTGTGAGTATGTGGGTCTCTGTGTGAGTCTATGGGTCTCTGTATGAGTCTATGGGTCTCTGTGTGAGTCTATGGGTCTCTGTGTGAGTCTATGGGTCTCTGTGTGAGTCTGTGGGTCTCTGTGTGAGTCTATGGGTCTCTGTGTGAGTCTGTGGGTCTCTGTGTAAGTCTATGGGTCTCTGTGTGAGTCTATGGGTCTCTGTGTGAGTTTATGGGTCTCTGTGTGAGTCTATGGGTCTATGTGTGAGTCTGTGGGTCTCTGTGCGAGTCTGTGGGTCTCTGTGTGAGTCTGTGGGTCTCTGTGTGAGTCTATGGGTCTCTGTGTGAGTCTGTGGGTCTCTGTGTGAGTCTATGGGTCTCTGTGTGAGTCTATGTGTCTCTGTGTGAGTCTATGGGTCTCTGTGTGAGTTTATGGGTCTCTGTGTTAGTCTATGGGTCTATGTGTGAGTCCGTGGATCTCTGTGCGAGTCTATGGGTTTCTGTGTGAGTCTGTGGGTCTCTGTGTGCGTCTATGGGTCTCTGTGTGAGTCTATGGGTCTCTGTGTGAGTCTATGTGTCTCTGTGTGACTCTATGGGTCTCTGTGTGAGTCTATGGGTCTCTGTGTGAGTCTGTGGGTCTCTGTGTGAGTCTATGGGTCTCTGTGTGAGTCTATGGGTCTCTGTGTGGGTCTATGAGTCTCTGTGTGAGTCTATGGGTCTCTGTGTGAGTCTATGTGTCTCTGTGTGAGTCTATGGGTCTCTGTGTGAGTCAATGGGTCTCTGTGTGAGTCTATGGGTCTCTGTGTGAATCTATGGCTCTCTGTGTGAGTCTGTGAGTCTCTGTGTGAGTCTGTGGGTCTCTGTGTGAGTCTATGGGTCTCTGTGTGAGTCTATGGGTCTCTGTGTGAGTCTATGTGTCTCTGTGTGAGTCTATGGGACTCTGCTGTGAGTCTATGGGTCTCTGCTGTGTGAGTCTATGGGTCTCTGTGCGAGTCTGTGGGTCTCTGTGCGAGTCTGTGGGTCTCTGTGTGAGTCTATGGGTCTCTGCGTGAGTCTATGGGTCTCTGTGTGAGTCTATGGGTCTCTGTGTGAGTGTATGTGTCTCTGTGTGAGTCTATGGGTCTCTGTGTGAGTTTATGGGTCTCTGTGTGAGTCTATGGGTCTATGTGTGAGTCTGTGGATCTCTGTGTGAGTCTATGGGTCGCATTGTGAGTCTATGGGTCTCTGTGTGAGTCTATGTGTCTCTGTATGAGTCTGTGGGACTCTGCTGTGAGTCTATGGGTCTCTGCTGTGTGAGTCTATGGGTCTCTGTGCGAGTCTGTGGGTCTCTGTGCGAGTCTGTGGGTCTCTGTGTGAGTCTATGGGTCTCTGTGTGAGTCTATGGGTCTCTGTGTGAGTCTGTGTGTCTCTGTGTGAGTCTATGGGTCTCTGTGTGAGTCTGTGGGTCGCTGTGTAAGTCTATGGGTCTCTGTGTGAGTCTATGGGTCTCTGTGTGAGTTTATGGGTCTCTGTGTGAGCCTATGTGTGAGTCTGTGGATCTCTGTGCGAGTCTGTGGGTCTCTGTGTGAGTCTGTGGGTCTCTGTGTGAGTCTATGGGTCTCTGTGTGAGTCTGTGGGTCTCTGTGAGTCTATGGGTCTCTGTTTGAGTCTATGTGTCTCTGTGTGAGTATATGGGTCTCTGTGTGAGTTTATGGGTCTCTGTGTTAGTCTATGGGTCTATGTGTGAGTCTGTGGATCTCTGTGCGAGTCTACGGGTCTCTGTGTGAGTCTGTGGGTCTCTGTGTGAGTCTATGGGTCTCTGTGTGAGTCTATGGGTCTCTGTGTGAGTCTATGGTCTCTGTGTGAGTCTATGTGTCTCTGTGTGAGTCTATGAGTCTCTGTGTGAGTCTATGTGTCTCTGTGTGAGTCTATGGGTCTCTGTGTGAGTCTATGGGTCTCTGTGTGAGTATGTGGGTCTCTGTGTGAGTCTATGGGTCTCTGTATGAGTCTATGGGTCTCTGTGTGAGTCTATGGGTCTCTGTGTGAGTCTATGGGTCTCTGTGTGAGTCTGTGGGTCTCTGTGTGAGTCTATGGGTCTCTGTGTGAGTCTGTGGGTCTCTGTGTAAGTCTATGGGTCTCTGTGTGAGTCTATGGGTCTCTGTGTGAGTTTATGGGTCTCTGTGTGAGTCTATGGGTCTATGTGTGAGTCTGTGGGTCTCTGTGCGAGTCTGTGGGTCTCTGTGTGAGTCTGTGGGTCTCTGTGTGAGTCTATGGGTCTCTGTGTGAGTCTGTGGGTCTCTGTGTGAGTCTATGGGTCTCTGTGTGAGTCTATGTGTCTCTGTGTGAGTCTATGGGTCTCTGTGTGAGTTTATGGGTCTCTGTGTTAGTCTATGGGTCTATGTGTGAGTCCGTGGATCTCTGTGCGAGTCTATGGGTTTCTGTGTGAGTCTGTGGGTCTCTGTGTGCGTCTATGGGTCTCTGTGTGAGTCTATGGGTCTCTGTGTGAGTCTATGTGTCTCTGTGTGACTCTATGGGTCTCTGTGTGAGTCTATGGGTCTCTGTGTGAGTCTGTGGGTCTCTGTGTGAGTCTATGGGTCTCTGTGTGAGTCTATGGGTCTCTGTGTGGGTCTATGAGTCTCTGTGTGAGTCTATGGGTCTCTGTGTGAGTCTATGTGTCTCTGTGTGAGTCTATGGGTCTCTGTGTGAGTCAATGGGTCTCTGTGTGAGTCTATGGGTCTCTGTGTGAATCTATGGCTCTCTGTGTGAGTCTGTGAGTCTCTGTGTGAGTCTGTGGGTCTCTGTGTGAGTCTATGGGTCTCTGTGTGAGTCTATGGGTCTCTGTGTGAGTCTATGTGTCTCTGTGTGAGTCTATGGGACTCTGCTGTGAGTCTATGGGTCTCTGCTGTGTGAGTCTATGGGTCTCTGTGCGAGTCTGTGGGTCTCTGTGCGAGTCTGTGGGTCTCTGTGTGAGTCTATGGGTCTCTGCGTGAGTCTATGGGTCTCTGTGTGAGTCTATGGGTCTCTGTGTGAGTCTATGTGTCTCTGTGTGAATCTGTGGGTCTCTGCGAGAGTCTATGGGTCTCTGCTGTGAGTCTATGGGTCTCTGCTGTGTGAGTCTATGGGTCTCTGTGCGAGTCTGTGGGTCTCTGTGTGAGTCTTTTGGTCTCTGTGTGAGTCTATGGGTCTCTATGTGAGTCTATGGGTCTCTGTGTGAGTCTATGGGTCTCTTTGTGAGTCTATGGGTCGTTGTGTGAGTCTATGGGTCTCTGTGTGAGTCTATGGGTCTCTGTGTGAGTCTATGGGTCTCTGTGTGAGTCTGTGGATCTCTGTGCGAGTCTTTGGGTCTCTCTGTGAGTCTGTGGGTCTCTGTGTGAGTCTGTGGGTCTCTGTGTGAGTCTATGGGTCTCTGTGTGAGTCTATGGGTCTCTGTGTGAGTCTGTGGGTCTCTGTGTAAGTCTATGGGTCTCTGTTTGAGTCTATGGGTCTCTGTGTGAGTTTATGGGTCTCTGTGTGAGTCTATGGGTCTATGTGTGAGTCTGTGGATCTCTGTGCGAGTCTGTGGGTGTCTGTGTGAGTCTGTGGGTCTCTGTGTGAGTCTGTGGTTCTCTTTGTGAGTCTGTGGGTCTCTGTGTGAGTCTATGGGTCTCTGTGTGAGTCTATGTGTCTCTGTGTGAGTCTATGGGTCTCTGTGTGAGTCTATGTGTCTCTGTGTGAGTCTATGGGTCTCTGTGTGAGTCTATGTGTCTCTGTGTGAGTCTATGGGTCCCTGTGTGAGTCTATGTGTCTCTGTGTGAGTCTATGGGTCTCTGTGTGAGTCCATGGGTCTCTGTGTGAATCTATGGGTCTCTTTGTAACTTTATGGGTCTCTGTGTTAGTCTATGGGTCTCTGTGTGAGTCTGTGGATCTCTGTGCGAGTCTGTGGGTCTCTGTGTGAGTCTGTGGGTCTCTGTGTGAGTCTATGGGTCTCTGTGTGAGTCTGTGGGTCTCTGTGTGAGTCTATGGGTCTCTGTGTGAGTCTATGTGTCTCTGTGTGAGTCTATGGGTCTCTGTGTGAGTCTATGTGTCTCTGTGTGAGTCTATGGGTCTCTGTGTGAGTCTGTGGGTCTCTGTGTGAGTCTATGGGTCTCTGTGTGAGTCTGTGGGTCTCTGTGTGAGTCTATGTGTCTCTGCGTGAATCTATGGGTCTCTGTGTGAATCTATGGGTCTCTGTGTGAGTCTATGGGTCTCTGTGTGAGTGTATGTGTCTCTGTGTGAGTCTATGGGTCTCTGTGTGAGTTTATGGGTCTCTGTGTGAGTCTATGGGTCTATGTGTGAGTCTGTGGATCTCTGTGTGAGTCTATGGGTCGCATTGTGAGTCTATGGGTCTCTGTGTGAGTCTGTGGGTCTCTGTGTGAGTCTATGGGTCTCTGTGTGAGTCTATGGGCCTCTCTGTGAGTCTATGGGTCTCTGTGTGAGTCTGTGGGTCTCTGTGTGAGTCTATGGGTCTCTGTGTGAGTGTATGTGTCTCTGTGTGAGTCTATGGGTCTCTGTGTGAGTTTATGGGTCTCTGTGTGAGTCTATGGGTCTATGTGTGAGTCTGTGGAGCTCTGTGTGAGTCTATGGGTCGCATTGTGAGTCTATGGGTCTCTGTGTGAGTCTGTGGGTCTCTGTGTGAGTCTATGGGTCTCTGTGTGAGTCTATGGGTCTCTGTGTGAGTCTATGGGTCTCTGTGTGAGTCTATGGGTCTCTGTGTGAGTCTGTGGGTCTCTGTGTGAGTCTATGGGTCTCTGTGTGAGTCTGTGGGTCTCTGTGTAAGTCTATGGGTCTCTGTGTGAGTCTATGGGTATCTGTGTGAGTTTATGGGTCTCTGTGTGAGTCTATGGGTCTATGTGTGAGTCTGTGGATCTCTGTGCGAGTCTGTGGGTCTCTGTGTGTGTCTGTGGGTCTCTGTGTGAGTCTATGGGTCTCTGTGTGAGTCTATGGGTCTCTGTGTGAGTCTGTGGGTCTCTGTGTGAGTCTATGGGTCTCTGTGTGAGTCTGTGGGTCTCTGTGTAAGTCTATGGGTCTCTGTGTGAGTCTATGGGTATCTGTGTGAGTTTATGGGTCTCTGTGTGAGTCTATGGGTCTATGTGTGAGTCTGTGGATCTCTGTGCGAGTCTGTGGGTCTCTGTGTGTGTCTGTGGGTCTCTGTGTGAGTCTATGGGTCTCTGTGTGAGTCTGTGGGTCTCTGTGTGAGTCTATGGGTCTCTGTGTGAGTCTATGTGTCTCTGTGTGAGTCTATGAGTCCTGTGTGAGTCTATGTGTCTCTGTGTGAGTCTATGGGTCTCTGTGTGAGTCTATGGGTCTCTGTGTGAGTCTATGGGTCTCTGTGTGAGTCTATGTGTCTCTGTGTGAGTCTGTGGGACTCTGCTGTGAGTCTATGGGTCTCTGCTGTGTGAGTCTATGGGTCTCTGTGCGAGTCTATGGGTCTCTGTGCGAGTCTGTGGGTCTCTGTGTGAGTCTATGGGTCTCTGTGTGAGTCTATGGGTCTCTGTGTGAGTCTGTGGGTCTCTGTGTGAGTCTATGGGTCTCTGTGTGAGTCTGTGGGTCTCTGTGTAAGTCTATGGGTCTCTGTGTGAGTGTATGGGTCTCTGTGTGAGTTTATGGGTCTCTGTGTGAGTCTATGGGTCTATGTGTGAGTCTGTGGATCTCTGTGCGAGTCTGTGGGTCTCTGTGTGAGTCTATGGGTCTCTGTGTGAGTCTATGGGTCTCTGCGTGAGTCTGTGGGTCTCTGTGTGAGTCTATGGGTCTCTGCGTGAGTCTATGTGTCTCTGTGTGAGTCTATGGGTCTCTGTGTGAGTTTATGGGTCTCTGTGTTAGTCTATGGGTCTATGTGTGAGTCTGTGGATCTCTGTGCGAGTCTATGGGTCTCTGTGTGAGTCTGTGGGTCTCTGTGTGAGTCTATGGGTCTCTGTGTGAGTCTATGGGTCTCTGTTTGAGTCTATGGGTCTCTGTGTGAGTCTATGTGTCTCTGTGTGAGTCTATGAGTCTCTGTGTGAGTCTATGTGTCTCTGTGTGAGTCTATGGGTCTCTGTGAGTCTATGGGTCTCTGTGTGAGTCTATGGGTCTCTGTGTGAGTCTATGGGTCTCTGTGTGAGTCTGTGGGTCTCTGTGTGAGTCTGTGGGTCTCTGTGTGAGTCTATGGGTCTCTGTGTGAGTCTATGCGTCTCTGTGTGAGTCTATGTGTCTCTGTGTGAGTCTATGTGTCTCTGTGTGAGTCTATGGGTCTCTGTGTGAGTCTATGGGTCTCTGTGTGAGTCTATGTGTCTCTGTGTGAGTCTGTGGGTCTCTGTGTGAGTCTATGGGTCTCTGTGTGAGTCTAAGGGTCTCTGTGTGAGTCTATGGGTCTCTGAGTGAGTCTATGGGTCTCTATGTGAGTCTATGGGTCTCTGCGTGAGTCTATGGGTCTCTGAGTGAGTCTATTGGTCTCTGTGTGAGTCTATGGGTCTCTGTGTGAGTCTATGGGTCTCTGTGTGAGTCTATGGGTCTCTGAGTGAGTCTATTGGTCTCTGTGTGAGTCTATGGGTCTCTGTGTGAGTCTATGTGTCTCTGTGTGACTCTATGGGTCTCTGTGTGAGTCTATGGGTCTCTGTGTGAGTCTATGGGTCTCTGTGTGAGTCTATGGGTCTCTGTGTGAGTCTATGGGTCTCTGTGTGAGTCTGTGGATCTCTGTGCGAGTCTGTGGGTCTCTGTGTGAGTCTGTGGGTCTCTGTGTGAGTGTATGGGTATCTGCGTGAGTCTGTGGGTCTCTGTGTGAGTCTATGGGTCTCTGTGTGAGTCTATGGGTCTCTGTGTGAGTCTATGGGTCTCTGTGAGTCTATGCGTCTCTGTGTGAGTCTATGGGTCTCTGTGTGAGTCTATGGGTCTCTGTGTGAGTCTATGTGCCTCTGTGTGTGTCTATGGGTCTCTGTGTGAGTTTATGGGTCTCTGTGTTAGTCTATGGGTCTATGTGTGAGTCTGTGGATCTCTGTGCGAGTCTATGGGTCTCTGTGTGAGTCTGTGGGTCTCTGTGTGAGTCTATGGGTCTCTGTGTGAGTCTATGGGTCTCTGTGTGAGTCTATGGGTCTCTGTGTGAGTCTATGTGTCTCTGTGTGAGTCTATGAGTCTCTGTGTGAGTCTACGTGTATCTGTGTGAGTCTATGGGTCTCTGTGTGAGTCTACGGGTCTCTGTGTGAGTCTATGGGTCTCTAAGTGAGTCTATGGGTCTCTGTGTGAGTCTGTGGGTCTCTGTGTGAGTCTGTGGGTCTCTGTGTGAGTCTATGGGTCTCTGTGTGAGTCTATGGGTCTCTGTGTGAGTCTATGTGTCTCTGTGTGAGTCTATGTGTCTCTGTGTGAGTCTATGGGTCTCTGTGTGAGTCTATGGGTCTCTGTGTGAGTCTACGGGTCTCTGTGTGAGTCTATGGGTCTCTAAGTGAGTCTATGGGTCTCTGTGTGAGTCTGTGGGTCTCTGTGTGAGTCTGTGGGTCTCTGTGTGAGTCTATGGGTCTCTGTGTGAGTCTATGGGTCTCTGTGTGAGTCTATGTGTCTCTGTGTGAGTCTATGTGTCTCTGTGTGAGTCTATGGGTCTCTGTGTGAGTCTATGGGTCTCTGTGTGAGGCTATGTGTCTCTGTGTGAGTCTGTGGGTCTCTGTGTGAGTCTATGGGTCTCTGTGTGAGTCTAAGGGTCTCTGTGTGAGTCTATGGGTCTCTGAGTGAGTCTATGGGTCTCTATGTGAGTCTATGGGTCTCTGCGTGAGTCTATGGGTCTCTGAGTGGGTCTATTGCCTCTGTGTGAGTCTATGGGTCTCTGTGTGAGTCTATGTGTCTCTGTGTGACTCTATGGGTCTCTGTGTGAGTCTATGGGTCTCTGTGTGAGTCTATGGGTCTCTGTGTGAGTCTATGGGTCTCTGTGTGAGTCTGTGGATCTCTGTGCGAGTCTGTGGGTCTCTGTGTGAGTCTGTGGGTCTCTGTGTGAGTCTGTGGGTCTCTGTGTGAGTGTATGGGTCTCTGCGTGAGTCTGTGGGTCTCTGTGTGAGTCTATGGGTCTCTGTGTGAGTCTATGGGTCTCTGTGTGAGTTTATGGGTCTCTGTGTGAGTCTATGGGTCTATGTGTGAGTCTGTGGATCTCTGTGCGAGTCTGTGGGTCTGTGTGAGTCTGTGGGTCTCTGTGTGAGTCTATGGGTCTCTGTGTGAGTCTGTGGGTCTCTGTGTGAGTCTATGGGTCTCTGTGTGAGTCTATGGGTCTCTGTGTGAGTCTATGGGTCTCTGTGTGAGTCTGTGGGACTCTGTGTGAGTCTATGTGTCTCTGCGTGAATCTATGGGTCTCTGTGTGAATCTATGGGTCTCTGTGTGAGTCTATGGGTCTCTGTGTGAGTGTATGTGTCTCTGTGTGAGTCTATGGGTCTCTGTGTGAGTTTATGGGTCTCTGTGTGAGTCTATGGGTCTATGTGTGAGTCTGTGGATCTCTGTGTGAGTCTATGGGTCGCATTGTGAGTCTATGGGTCTCTGTGTGAGTCTATGTGTCTCTGTATGAGTCTGTGGGACTCTGCTGTGAGTCTATGGGTCTCTGCTGTGTGAGTCTATGGGTCTCTGTGCGAGTCTGTGGGTCTCTGTGCGAGTCTGTGGGTCTCTGTGAGTCTATGGGTCTCTGTTTGAGTCTATGTGTCTCTGTGTGAGTATATGGGTCTCTGTGTGAGTTTATGGGTCTCTGTGTTAGTCTATGGGTCTATGTGTGAGTCTGTGGATCTCTGTGCGAGTCTATGGGTCTCTGTGTGAGTCAATGGGTCTCTGTGTGAGTCTATGGGTCTCTGTGTGAGCCTATGGGTCTCTGTGTGAGTTTATGGGTCTCTGTGTGAGTCTATGGGTCTATGTGTGAGTCTGTGGATCTCTGTGTGAGTCTATGGGTCGCTTTGTGAGTCTATGGGTCTCTGTGTGAGTCTGTGGGTCTCTGTGTGAGTCGATGGGTCTCTGTGTGAGTCTATGGGTCTCTGTGTGAGTCTATGGGTCTCTGTGTGAGTCTATGGGTCTCTGTGTGAGTCTGTGGGTCTCTGTGTGAGTCTATGGGTCTCTGTGTGAGTCTGTGGGTCTCTGTGTACGTCTATGGGTCTCTGTGTGAGTCTATGGGTCTCTGTGTGAGTTTATGGGTCTCTGTGTGAGTCTATGGGTCTATGTGTGAGTCTGTGGATTTCTGTGCGAGTCTGTGGGTCTCTGTGTGAGTCTGTGGGTCTCTGTGTGAGTCTGTGGGTCTCTATGTGAGTCTATGGGTCTCTGTGTGAGTCTATGTGTCTCTGTGTGAGTCTATGAGTCTCTGTGTGAGTCTACGTGTCTCTGTGTGAGTCTATGGGTCTCTGTGTGAGTCTATGGGTCTCTGTGTGAGTCTATGGGTCTCTGTGTGAGTCTATGTGTCTCTGTGTGAGTCTGTGGGACTCTGCTGTGAGTCTATGGGTCTCTGCTGTGTGAGTCTATGGGTCTCTGTGCGAGTCTGTGGGTCTCTGTGCGAGTCTGTGGGTCTCTGTGTGAGTCTATGGGTCTCTGTGTGAGTCTATGGGTCTCTGTGTGAGTCTGTGGGTCTCTGTGTGAGTCTATGGGTCTCTGTGTGAGTCTGTGGGTCGCTGTGTAAGTCTATGGGTCTCTGTGTGAGTCTATGGGTCTCTGTGTGAGTTTATGGGTCTCTGTGTGAGTCTATGTGTGAGTCTGTGGATCTCTGTGCGAGTCTGTGGGTCTCTGTGTGAGTCTGTGGGTCTCTGTGTGAGTCTATGGGTCTCTGTGTGAGTCTGTGGGTCTCTGTGAGTCTATGGGTCTCTGTTTGAGTCTATGTGTCTCTGTGTGAGTATATGGGTCTCTGTGTGAGTTTATGGGTCTCTGTGTTAGTCTATGGGTCTATGTGTGAGTCTGTGGATCTCTGTGCGAGTCTATGGGTCTCTGTGTGAGTCTGTGGGTCTCTGTGTGAGTCTATGGGTCTCTGTGTGAGTCTATGGGTCTCTGTGTGAGTCTATGGTCTCTGTGTGAGTCTATGAGTCTCTGTGTGAGTCTATGTGTCTCTGTGTGAGTCTATGGGTCTCTGTGTGAGTCTATGGGTCTCTGTGTGAGTATGTGGGTCTCTGTGTGAGTCTATGGGTCTCTGTGTGAGTCTATGGGTCTCTGTGTGAGTCTATGGGTCTCTGTGTGAGTCTATGGGTCTCTGTGTGAGTCTGTGGGTCTCTGTGTGAGTCTATGGGTCTCTGTGTGAGTCTGTGGGTCTCTGTGTAAGTCTATGGGTCTCTGTGTGAGTCTATGGGTCTCTGTGTGAGTTTATGGGTCTCTGTGTGAGTCTATGGGTCTATGTGTGAGTCTGTGGGTCTCTGTGTGAGTCTATGGGTCTCTGTGTGAGTCTGTGGGTCTCTGTGTGAGTCTATGGGTCTCTGTGTGAGTCTGTGGGTCTCTGTGTAAGTCTATGGGTCTCTGTGTGAGTCTATGGGTCTCTGTGTGAGTTTATGGGTCTCTGTGTGAGTCTATAGGTCTATGTGTGAGTCTGTGGGTCTCTGTGTGAGTCTATGGGTCTCTGTGTGAGTCTGTGGGTCTCTGTGTGAGTCTGTGGGTCTCTGTGTGAGTCTATGGGTCTCTGTGTGAGTCTGTGGGTCTCTGTGTGAGTCTATGGGTCTCTGTGTGAGTCTATGTGTCTCTGTGTGAGTCTATGGGTCTCTGTGTGAGTTTATGGGTCTCTGTGTTAGTATATGGGTCTATGTGTGAGTCTGTGGATCTCTGTGCGAGTCTATGGGTTTCTGTGTGATTCTGTGGGTCTCTGTGTGAGTCTATGGGTCTCTGTGTGAGTCTATGGGTCTCTGTGTGAGTCTATGTGTCTCTGTGTGAGTCTATGGGTCTCTGTGTGAGTCTATGGGTCTCTGTGTGAGTCTGTGGGTCTCTGTGTGAGTCTATGGGTCTCTGTGTGAGTCTATGGGTCTCTGTGTGGGTCTATGAGTCTCTGTGTGAGTCTATGGGTCTCTGTGTGAGTCTATGTGTCTCTGTGTGAGTCTATGGGTCTCTGTGTGAGTCAATGGGTCTCTATGTGAGTCTATGGGTCTCTGTGTGAGTCTATGGGTCTCTGTGTGAGTCTGTGGGTCTCTGTGTGAGTCTGTGGGTCTATGTGTGAGTCTATGTGTCTCTGTGTGAGTCTATGGGTCTCTGTGTGAGTCTATGGGTCTCTGTGTGAGTCTATGGGTCTCTGTGTGAGTCTATGTGTCTCTGTGTGAGTCTATGGGACTCTGCTGTGAGTCTATGGGTCTCTGCTGTGTGAGTCTATGGGTCTCTGTGCGAGTCTGTGGGTCTCTGTGCGAGTCTGTGGGTCTCTGTGTGAGTCTATGGGTCTCTGCGTGAGTCTATGGGTCTCTGCTGTGTGAGTCTATGGGTCTCTGTGCGAGTCTGTGGGTCTCTGTGCGAGTCTATGTGTCTCTGTGTGAGTCTATGGGTCTCTGTGTGAGTCTATGGGTCTCTGTGTGAGTCTATGTGTCTCTGTGTGAATCTGTGGGTCTCTGCGAGAGTCTATGGGTCTCTGCTGTGAGTCTATGGGTCTCTGCTGTGTGAGTCTATGGGTCTCTGTGCGAGTCTGTGGGTCTCTGTGCAAGTCTGTGGGTCTATGTATGAGTCTATGGGTCTCTGCGTGAGTCTATGGGTCTCTGCTGTGTGAGTCTATGGGTCTCTGTGCGAGTCTGTGGGTCTCTGTGCGAGTCTTTTGGTCTCTGTGTGAGTCTATGGGTCTCTATGTGAGTCTATGGGTCTCTGTGTGAGTCTATGGGTCTCTTTGTGAGTCTATGGGTCGTTGTGTGAGTCTATGGGTCTCTGTGTGAGTCTATGGGTCTCTGTGTGAGTCTATGGGTCTCTGTGTGAGTCTGTGGATCTCTGTGCGAGTCTTTGGGTCTCTGTGTGAGTCTGTGGGTCTCTGTGTGAGTCTGTGGGTCTCTGTGTGAGTCTATGGGTCTCTGTGTGAGTCTATGGGTCTCTGTGTGAGTCTGTGGGTCTCTGTGTAAGTCTATGGGTCTCTGTTTGAGTCTATGGGTCTCTGTGTGAGTTTATGGGTCTCTGTGTGAGTCTATGGGTCTATGTGTGAGTCTGTGGATCTCTGTGCGAGTCTGTGGGTGTCTGTGTGAGTCTGTGGGTCTCTGTGTGAGTCTGTGGTTCTCTTTGTGAGTCTGTGGGTCTCTGTGTGAGTCTATGGGTCTCTGTGTGAGTCTATGTGTCTCTGTGTGAGTCTATGGGTCTCTATGTGAGTCTATGTGTCTCTGTGTGAGTCTATGGGTCTCTGTGTGAGTCTATGTGTCTCTGTGTGAGTCTATGGGTCTCTGTGTGAGTCTATGTGTTTCTGTGTGAGTCTATGGGTCTCTGTGTGAGTCTATGGGTCTCTGTGTGAATCTATGGGTCTCTGTGTGAGTTTATGGGTCTCTGTGTTAGTCTATGGGTCTCTGTGTGAGTCTGTGGATCTCTGTGCGAGTCTGTGGGTCTCTGTGTGAGTCTGTGGGTCTCTGTGTGAGTCTATGGGTCTCTGTGTGAGTCTGTGGGTCTCTGTGTGAGTCTATGGGTCTCTGTGTGAGTCTATGTGTCTCTGTGTGAGTCTATGGGTCTCTGTGTGAGTCTATGTGGCTCTGTGTGAGTCTATGGGTCTCTGTGTGAGTCTGTGGGTCTCTGTGTGAGTCTATGGGTCTCTGTGTGAGTCTGTGGGACTCTGTGTGAGTTTATGGGTCTCTGTGTGAGTCTATGGGTCTATGTGTGAGTCTGTGGATCTCTGTGTGAGTCTATGGGTCGCATTGTGAGTCTATGGGTCTCTGTGTGAGTCTATGTGTCTCTGTATGAGTCTGTGGGACTCTGCTGTGAGTCTATGGGTCTCTGCTGTGTGAGTCTATGGGTCTCTGTGCGAGTCTGTGGGTCTCTGAGCGAGTCTGTGGGTCTCTGTGTGAGTCTATGGGTCTCTGTGTGAGTCTATGGGTCTCTGTGTGAGTCTGTGGGTCTCTGTGTGAGTCTATGGGTCTCTGTGTGAGTCTGTGGGTCGCTGTGTAAGTCTATGGGTCTCTGTGTGAGTCTATGGGTCTCTGTGTGAGTTTATGGGTCTCTGTGTGAGTCTATGTGTGAGTCTGTGGATCTCTGTGCGAGTCTGTGGGTCTCTGTGTGAGTCTGTGGGTCTCTGTGTGAGTCTATGGGTCTCTGTGTGAGTCTGTGGGTCTCTGTGAGTCTATGGGTCTCTGTTTGAGTCTATGTGTCTCTGTGTGAGTATATGGGTCTCTGTGTGAGTTTATGGGTCTCTGTGTTAGTCTATGGGTCTATGTGTGAGTCTGTGGATCTCTGTGCGAGTCTATGGGTCTCTGTGTGAGTCTGTGGGTCTCTGTGTGAGTCTATGGGTCTCTGTGTGAGTCTATGGGTCTCTGTGTGAGTCTATGGTCTCTGTGTGAGTCTATGTGTCTCTGTGTGAGTCTATGAGTCTCTGTGTGAGTCTATGTGTCTCTGTGTGAGTCTATGGGTCTCTGTGTGAGTCTATGGGTCTCTGTGTGAGTATGTGGGTCTCTGTGTGAGTCTATGGGTCTCTGTGTGAGTCTATGGGTCTCTGTGTGAGTCTATGGGTCTCTGTGTGAGTCTATGGGTCTCTGTGTGAGTCTGTGGGTCTCTGTGTGAGTCTATGGGTCTCTGTGTGAGTCTGTGGGTCTCTGTGTAAGTCTATGGGTCTCTGTGTGAGTCTATGGGTCTCTGTGTGAGTTTATGGGTCTCTGTGTGAGTCTATGGGTCTATGTGTGAGTCTGTGGATCTCTGTGCGAGTCTGTGGGTCTCTGTGTGAGTCTGTGGGTCTCTGTGTGAGTCTATGGGTCTCTGTGTGAGTCTGTGGGTCTCTGTGTGAGTCTATGGGTCTCTGTGTGAGTCTATGTGTCTCTGTGTGAGTCTATGGGTCTCTGTGTGAGTTTATGGGTCTCTGTGTTAGTCTATGGGTCTATGTGTGAGTCTGTGGATCTCTGTGCGAGTCTATGGGTTTCTGTGTGAGTCTGTGGGTCTCTGTGTGAGTCTATGGGTCTCTGTGTGAGTCTATGGGTCTCTGTGTGAGTCTATGTGTCTCTGTGTGAGTCTATGGGTCTCTGTGTGAGTCTATGGGTCTCTGTGTGAGTCTGTGGGTCTCTGTGTGAGTCTATGGGTCTCTGTGTGAGTCTATGGGTCTCTGTGTGGGTCTATGAGTCTCTGTGTGAGTCTATGGGTCTCTGTGTGAGTCTATGTGTCTCTGTGTGAGTCTATGGGTCTCTGTGTGAGTCAATGGGTCTCTATGTGAGTCTATGGGTCTCTGTGTGAGTCTATGGGTCTCTGTGTGAGTCTGTGGGTCTCTGTGTGAGTCTGTGGGTCTATGTGTGAGTCTATGGGTCTCTGTGTGAGTCTATGGGTCTCTGTGTGAGTCTATGGGTCTCTGTGTGAGTCTATGTGTCTCTGTGTGAGTCTATGGGACTCTGCTGTGAGTCTATGGGTCTCTGCTGTGTGAGTCTATGGGTCTCTGTGCGAGTCTGTGGGTCTCTGTGCGAGTCTGTGGGTCTCTGTGTGAGTCTATGGGTCTCTGCGTGAGTCTATGGGTCTCTGCTGTGTGAGTCTATGGGTCTCTGTGCGAGTCTGTGGGTCTCTGTGCGAGTCTATGTGTCTCTGTGTGAGTCTATGGGTCTCTGTGTGAGTCTATGGGTCTCTGTGTGAGTCTATGTGTCTCTGTGTGAATCTGTGGGTCTCTGCGAGAGTCTATGGGTCTCTGCTGTGAGTCTATGGGTCTCTGCTGTGTGAGTCTATGGGTCTCTGTGCGAGTCTGTGGGTCTCTGTGCAAGTCTGTGGGTCTATGTATGAGTCTATGGGTCTCTGCGTGAGTCTATGGGTCTCTGCTGTGTGAGTCTATGGGTCTCTGTGCGAGTCTGTGGGTCTCTGTGCGAGTCTTTTGGTCTCTGTGTGAGTCTATGGGTCTCTATGTGAGTCTATGGGTCTCTGTGTGAGTCTATGGGTCTCTTTGTGAGTCTATGGGTCGTTGTGTGAGTCTATGGGTCTCTGTGTGAGTCTATGGGTCTCTGTGTGAGTCTATGGGTCTCTGTGTGAGTCTGTGGATCTCTGTGCGAGTCTTTGGGTCTCTGTGTGAGTCTGTGGGTCTCTGTGTGAGTCTGTGGGTCTCTGTGTGAGTCTATGGGTCTCTGTGTGAGTCTATGGGTCTCTGTGTGAGTCTGTGGGTCTCTGTGTAAGTCTATGGGTCTCTGTTTGAGTCTATGTGTCTCTGTGTGAGTTTATGGGTCTCTGTGTGAGTCTATGGGTCTATGTGTGAGTCTGTGGATCTATGTGCGAGTCTGTGGGTGTCTGTGTGAGTCTGTGGGTCTCTGTGTGAGTCTGTGGTTCTCTTTGTGAGTCTGTGGGTCTCTGTGTGAGTCTATGGGTCTCTGTGTGAGTCTATGTGTCTCTGTGTGAGTCTATGGGTCTCTATGTGAGTCTATGTGTCTCTGTGTGAGTCTATGGGTCTCTGTGTGAGTCTATGTGTCTCTGTGTGAGTCTATGGGTCTCTGTGTGAGTCTATGTGTTTCTGTGTGAGTCTATGGGTCTCTGTGTGAGTCTATGGGTCTCTGTGTGAATCTATGGGTCTCTGTGTGAGTTTATGGGTCTCTGTGTTAGTCTATGGGTCTCTGTGTGAGTCTGTGGATCTCTGTGCGAGTCTGTGGGTCTCTGTGTGAGTCTGTGGGTCTCTGTGTGAGTCTATGGGTCTCTGTGTGAGTCTGTGGGTCTCTGTGTGAGTCTATGGGTCTCTGTGTGAGTCTATGTGTCTCTGTGTGAGTCTATGGGTCTCTGTGTGAGTCTATGTGGCTCTGTGTGAGTCTATGGGTCTCTGTGTGAGTCTGTGGGTCTCTGTGTGAGTCTATGGGTCTCTGTGTGAGTCTGTGGGACTCTGTGTGAGTCTATGTGTCTCTGCGTGAATCTATGGGTCTCTGTGTGAATCTATGGGTCTCTGTGTGAGTCTATGGGTCTCTGTGTGAGTGTATGTGTCTCTGTGTGAGTCTATGGGTCTCTGTGTGAGTTTATGGGTCTCTGTGTGAGTCTATGGGTCTATGTGTGAGTCTGTGGATCTCTGTGTGAGTCTATGGGTCGCATTGTGAGTCTATGGGTCTCTGTGTGAGTCTATGTGTCTCTGTATGAGTCTGTGGGACTCTGCTGTGAGTCTATGGGTCTCTGCTGTGTGAGTCTATGGGTCTCTGTGCGAGTCTGTGGGTCTCTGTGCGAGTCTGTGGGTCTCTGTGTGAGTCTATGGGTCTCTGTGTGAGTCTGTGGGTCTCTGTGTGAGTCTATGGGTCTCTGTGTGAGTCTGTGGGTCGCTGTGTAAGTCTATGGGTCTCTGTGTGAGTCTATGGGTCTCTGTGTGAGTTTATGGGTCTCTGTGTGAGCCTATGTGTGAGTCTGTGGATCTCTGTGCGAGTCTGTGGGTCTCTGTGTGAGTCTGTGGGTCTCTGTGTGAGTCTATGGGTCTCTGTGTGAGTCTGTGGGTCTCTGTGAGTCTATGGGTCTCTGTTTGAGTCTATGTGTCTCTGTGTGAGTATATGGGTCTCTGTGTGAGTTTATGGGTCTCTGTGTTAGTCTATGGCTCTATGTGTGAGTCTGTGGATCTCTGTGCGAGTCTGTGGGTGTCTGTGTGAGTCTGTGGGTCTCTGTGTGAGTCTGTGGTTCTCTTTGTGAGTCTGTGGGTCTCTGTGTGAGTCTATGGGTCTCTGTGTGAGTCTATGTGTCTCTGTGTGAGTCTATGGGTCTCTATGTGAGTCTATGTGTCTCTGTGTGAGTCTATGGGTCTCTGTGTGAGTCTATGTGTCTCTGTGTGAGTCTATGGGTCTCTGTGTGAGTCTATGTGTTTCTGTGTGAGTCTATGGGTCTCTGTGTGAGTCTATGGGTCTCTGTGTGAATCTATGGGTCTCTGTGTGAGTTTATGGGTCTCTGTGTTAGTCTATGGGTCTCTGTGTGAGTCTGTGGATCTCTGTGCGAGTCTGTGGGTCTCTGTGTGAGTCTGTGGGTCTCTGTGTGAGTCTATGGGTCTCTGTGTGAGTCTGTGGGTCTCTGTGTGAGTCTATGGGTCTCTGTGTGAGTCTATGTGTCTCTGTGTGAGTCTATGGGTCTCTGTGTGAGTCTATGTGGCTCTGTGTGAGTCTATGGGTCTCTGTGTGAGTCTGTGGGTCTCTGTGTGAGTCTATGGGTCTCTGTGTGAGTCTGTGGGACTCTGTGTGAGTCTATGTGTCTCTGCGTGAATCTATGGGTCTCTGTGTGAATCTATGGGTCTCTGTGTAAGTCTATGGGTCTCTGTGTGAGTGTATGTGTCTCTGTGTGAGTCTATGGGTCTCTGTGTGAGTTTATGGGTCTCTGTGTGAGTCTATGGGTCTATGTGTGAGTCTGTGGATCTCTGTGTGAGTCTATGGGTCGCATTGTGAGTCTATGGGTCTCTGTGTGAGTCTATGTGTCTCTGTATGAGTCTGTGGGACTCTGCTGTGAGTCTATGGGTCTCTGCTGTGTGAGTCTATGGGTCTCTGTGCGAGTCTGTGGGTCTCTGTGCGAGTCTGTGGGTCTCTGTGTGAGTCTATGGGTCTCTGTGTGAGTCTGTGGGTCTCTGTGTGAGTCTATGGGTCTCTGTGTGAGTCTGTGGGTCGCTGTGTAAGTCTATGGGTCTCTGTGTGAGTCTATGGGTCTCTGTGTGAGTTTATGGGTCTCTGTGTGAGCCTATGTGTGAGTCTGTGGATCTCTGTGCGAGTCTGTGGGTCTCTGTGTGAGTCTGTGGGTCTCTGTGTGAGTCTATGGGTCTCTGTGTGAGTCTGTGGGTCTCTGTGAGTCTATGGGTCTCTGTTTGAGTCTATGTGTCTCTGTGTGAGTATATGGGTCTCTGTGTGAGTTTATGGGTCTCTGTGTTAGTCTATGGGTCTATGTGTGAGTCTGTGGATCTCTGTGCGAGTCTATGGGTCTCTGTGTGAGTCTGTGGGTCTCTGTGTGAGTCTATGGGTCTCTGTGTGAGTCTATGGGCCTCTGTGTGAGTCTATGGTCTCTGTGTGAGTCTATGTGTCTCTGTGTGAGTCTATGAGTCTCTGTGTGAGTCTATGTGTCTCTGTGTGAGTCTATGGGTCTCTGTGTGAGTCTATGGGTCTCTGTGTGAGTATGTGGGTCTCTGTGTGAGTCTATGGGTCTCTGTATGAGTCTATGGGTCTCTGTGTGAGTCTATGGGTCTCTGTGTGAGTCTATGGGTCTCTGTGTGAGTCTGTGGGTCTCTGTGTGAGTCTATGGGTCTCTGTGTGAGTCTGTGGGTCTCTGTGTAAGTCTATGGGTCTCTGTGTGAGTCTATGGGTCTCTGTGTGAGTTTATGGGTCTCTGTGTGAGTCTATGGGTCTATGTGTGAGTCTGTGGGTCTCTGTGCGAGTCTGTGGGTCTCTGTGTGAGTCTGTGGGTCTCTGTGTGAGTCTATGGGTCTCTGTGTGAGTCTGTGGGTCTCTGTGTGAGTCTATGGGTCTCTGTGTGAGTCTATGTGTCTCTGTGTGAGTCTATGGGTCTCTGTGTGAGTTTATGGGTCTCTGTGTTAGTCTATGGGTCTATGTGTGAGTCCGTGGATCTCTGTGCGAGTCTATGGGTTTCTGTGTGAGTCTGTGGGTCTCTGTGTGCGTCTATGGGTCTCTGTGTGAGTCTATGGGTCTCTGTGTGAGTCTATGTGTCTCTGTGTGAGTCTATGGGTCTCTGTGTGAGTCTATGGGTCTCTGTGTGAGTCTGTGGGTCTCTGTGTGAGTCTATGGGTCTCTGTGTGAGTCTATGGGTCTCTGTGTGAGTCAATGGGTCTCTGTGTGAGTCTATGGGTCTCTGTGTGAGTCTATGGGTCTCTGTGTGAGTCTGTGGGTCTCTGTGTGAGTCTGTGGGTCTCTGTGTGAGTCTATGGGTCTCTGTGTGAGTCTATGGGTCTCTGTGTGAGTCTATGTGTCTCTGTGTGAGTCTATGGGACTCTGCTGTGAGTCTATGGGTCTCTGCTGTGTGAGTCTATGGGTCTCTGTGCGAGTCTGTGGGTCTCTGTGCGAGTCTGTGGGTCTCTGTGTGAGTCTATGGGTCTCTGCGTGAGTCTATGGGTCTCTGCTGTGTGAGTCTATGGGTATCTGTGCGAGTCTGTGGGTCTCTGTGCGAGTCTATGTGTCTCTGTGTGAGTCTATGGGTCTCTGTGTGAGTCTATGGGTCTCTGTGTGAGTCTATGTGTCTCTGTGTGAATCTGTGGGTCTCTGCGAGAGTCTATGGGTCTCTGCTGTGAGTCTATGGGTCTCTGCTGTGTGAGTCTATGGGTCTCTGTGCGAGTCTGTGGGTCTCTGTGTGAGTCTTTTGGTCTCTGTGTGAGTCTATGGGTCTCTATGTGAGTCTATGGGTCTCTGTGTGAGTCTATGGGTCTCTTTGTGAGTCTATGGGTCGTTGTGTGAGTCTATGGGTCTCTGTGTGAGTCTATGGGTCTCTGTGTGAGTCTATGGGTCTCTGTGTGAGTCTGTGGATCTCTGTGCGAGTCTTTGGGTCTCTCTGTGAGTCTGTGGGTCTCTGTGTGAGTCTGTGGGTCTCTGTGTGAGTCTATGGGTCTCTGTGTGAGTCTATGGGTCTCTGTGTGAGTCTGTGGGTCTCTGTGTAAGTCTATGGGTCTCTGTTTGAGTCTATGGGTCTCTGTGTGAGTTTATGGGTCTCTGTGTGAGTCTATGGGTCTATGTGTGAGTCTGTGGATCTATGTGCGAGTCTGTGGGTGTCTGTGTGAGTCTGTGGGTCTCTGTGTGAGTCTGTGGTTCTCTTTGTGAGTCTGTGGGTCTCTGTGTGAGTCTATGGGTCTCTGTGTGAGTCTATGTGTCTCTGTGTGAGTCTATGGGTCTCTGTGTGAGTCTATGTGTCTCTGTGTGAGTCTATGGGTCTCTGTGTGAGTCTATGTGTCTCTGTGTGAGTCTATGGGTCTCTGTGTGAGTCTATGTGTCTCTGTGTGAGTCTATGGGTCTCTGTGTGAGTCCATGGGTCTCTGTGTGAATCTATGGGTCTCTTTGTAACTTTATGGGTCTCTGTGTTAGTCTATGGGTCTCTGTTTGAGTCTGTGGATCTCTGTGCGAGTCTGTGGGTCTCTGTGTGAGTCTGTGGGTCTCTGTGTGAGTCTATGGGTCTCTGTGTGAGTCTGTGGGTCTCTGTGTGAGTCTATGGGTCTCTGTGTGAGTCTATGTGTCTCTGTGTGAGTCTATGGGTCTCTGTGTGAGTCTATGTGTCTCTGTGTGAGTCTATGGGTCTCTGTGTGAGTCTGTGGGTCTCTGTGTGAGTCTATGGGTCTCTGTGTGAGTCTGTGGGTCTCTGTGTGAGTCTATGTGTCTCTGCGTGAATCTATGGGTCTCTGTGTGAATCTATGGGTCTCTGTGTGAGTCTATGGGTCTCTGTGTGAGTGTATGTGTCTCTGTGTGAGTCTATGGGTCTCTGTGTGAGTTTATGGGTCTCTGTGTGAGTCTATGGGTCTATGTGTGAGTCTGTGGATCTCTGTGTGAGTCTATGGGTCGCATTGTGAGTCTATGGGTCTCTGTGTGAGTCTGTGGGTCTCTGTGTGAGTCTATGGGTCTCTGTGTGAGTCTATGGGCCTCTCTGTGAGTCTATGGGTCTCTGTGTGAGTCTGTGGGTCTCTGTGTGAGTCTATGGGTCTCTGTGTGAGTGTATGTGTCTCTGTGTGAGTCTATGGGTCTCTGTGTGAGTTTATGGGTCTCTGTGTGAGTCTATGGGTCTATGTGTGAGTCTGTGGATCTCTGTGTGAGTCTATGGGTCGCATTGTGAGTCTATGGGTCTCTGTGTGAGTCTGTGGGTCTCTGTGTGAGTCTATGGGTCTCTGTGTGAGTCTATGGGTCTCTGTGTGAGTCTGTGGGTCTCTGTGTGAGTCTATGGGTCTCTGTGTGAGTCTGTGGGTCTCTGTGTAAGTCTATGGGTCTCTGTGTGAGTCTATGGGTATCTGTGTGAGTTTATGGGTCTCTGTGTGAGTCTATGGGTCTATGTGTGAGTCTGTGGATCTCTGTGCGAGTCTGTGGGTCTCTGTGTGTGTCTGTGGGTCTCTGTGTGAGTCTATGGGTCTCTGTGTGAGTCTGTGGGTCTCTGTGTGAGTCTATGGGTCTCTGTGTGAGTCTATGTGTCTCTGTGTGAGTCTATGAGTCCTGTGTGAGTCTATGGGTCTCTGTGTGAGTCTATGGGTCTCTGTGTGAGTCTATGGGTCTCTGTGTGAGTCTATGTGTCTCTGTGTGAGTCTGTGGGACTCTGCTGTGAGTCTATGGGTCTCTGCTGTGTGAGTCTATGGGTCTCTGTGCGAGTCTATGGGTCTCTGTGCGAGTCTGTGGGTCTCTGTGTGAGTCTATGGGTCTCTGTGTGAGTCTATGGGTCTCTGTGTGAGTCTGTGGGTCTCTGTGTGAGTCTATGGGTCTCTGTGTGAGTCTGTGGGTCTCTGTGTAAGTCTATGGGTCTCTGTGTGAGTGTATGGGTCTCTGTGTGAGTTTATGGGTCTCTGTGTGAGTCTATGGGTCTATGTGTGAGTCTGTGGATCTCTGTGCGAGTCTGTGGGTCTCTGTGTGAGTCTATGGGTCTCTGTGTGAGTCTATGGGTCTCTGCGTGAGTCTGTGGGTCTCTGTGTGAGTCTATGGGTCTCTGCGTGAGTCTATGTGTCTCTGTGTGAGTCTATGGGTCTCTGTGTGAGTTTATGGGTCTCTGTGTTAGTCTATGGGTCTATGTGTGAGTCTGTGGATCTCTGTGCGAGTCTATGGGTCTCTGTGTGAGTCTGTGGGTCTCTGTGTGAGTCTATGGGTCTCTGTGTGAGTCTATGGGTCTCTGTTTGAGTCTATGGGTCTCTGTGTGAGTCTATGTGTCTCTGTGTGAGTCTATGAGTCTCTGTGTGAGTCTATGTGTCTCTGTGTGAGTCTATGGGTCTCTGTGTGAGTCTATGGGTCTCTGTGTGAGTCTATGGGTCTCTGTGTGAGTCTATGGGTCTCTGTGTGAGTCTGTGGGTCTCTGTGTGAGTCTGTGGGTCTCTGTGTGAGTCTATGGGTCTCTGTGTGAGTCTATGCGTCTCTGTGTGAGTCTATGTGTCTCTGTGTGAGTCTATGTGTCTCTGTGTGAGTCTATGGGTCTCTGTGTGAGTCTATGGGTCTCTGTGTGAGTCTATGTGTCTCTGTGTGAGTCTGTGGGTCTCTGTGTGAGTCTATGGGTCTCTGTGTGAGTCTAAGGGTCTCTGTGTGAGTCTATGGGTCTCTGAGTGAGTCTATGGGTCTCTGTGTGAGTCTGTGGGTCTCTGTGTGAGTCTGTGGGTCTCTGTGTGAGTCTATGGGTCTCTGTGTGAGTCTGTGGGTCTCTGTGTGAGTCTATGTGTCTCTGCGTGAATCTATGGGTCTCTGTGTGAATCTATGGGTCTCTGTGTGAGTCTATGGGTCTCTGTGTGAGTGTATGTGTCTCTGTGTGAGTCTATGGGTCTCTGTGTGAGTTTATGGGTCTCTGTGTGAGTCTATGGGTCTATGTGTGAGTCTGTGGATCTCTGTGTGAGTCTATGGGTCGCATTGTGAGTCTATGGGTCTCTGTGTGAGTCTGTGGGTCTCTGTGTGAGTCTATGGGTCTCTGTGTGAGTCTATGGGCCTCTCTGTGAGTCTATGGGTCTCTGTGTGAGTCTGTGGGTCTCTGTGTGAGTCTATGGGTCTCTGTGTGAGTGTATGTGTCTCTGTGTGAGTCTATGGGTCTCTGTGTGAGTTTATGGGTCTCTGTGTGAGTCTATGGGTCTATGTGTGAGTCTGTGGATCTCTGTGTGAGTCTATGGGTCGCATTGTGAGTCTATGGGTCTCTGTGTGAGTCTGTGGGTCTCTGTGTGAGTCTATGGGTCTCTGTGTGAGTCTATGGGTCTCTGTGTGAGTCTGTGGGTCTCTGTGTGAGTCTATGGGTCTCTGTGTGAGTCTGTGGGTCTCTGTGTAAGTCTATGGGTCTCTGTGTGAGTCTATGGGTATCTGTGTGAGTTTATGGGTCTCTGTGTGAGTCTATGGGTCTATGTGTGAGTCTGTGGATCTCTGTGCGAGTCTGTGGGTCTCTGTGTGTGTCTGTGGGTCTCTGTGTGAGTCTATGGGTCTCTGTGTGAGTCTGTGGGTCTCTGTGTGAGTCTATGGGTCTCTGTGTGAGTCTATGTGTCTCTGTGTGAGTCTATGAGTCCTGTGTGAGTCTATGGGTCTCTGTGTGAGTCTATGGGTCTCTGTGTGAGTCTATGGGTCTCTGTGTGAGTCTATGTGTCTCTGTGTGAGTCTGTGGGACTCTGCTGTGAGTCTATGGGTCTCTGCTGTGTGAGTCTATGGGTCTCTGTGCGAGTCTATGGGTCTCTGTGCGAGTCTGTGGGTCTCTGTGTGAGTCTATGGGTCTCTGTGTGAGTCTATGGGTCTCTGTGTGAGTCTGTGGGTCTCTGTGTGAGTCTATGGGTCTCTGTGTGAGTCTGTGGGTCTCTGTGTAAGTCTATGGGTCTCTGTGTGAGTGTATGGGTCTCTGTGTGAGTTTATGGGTCTCTGTGTGAGTCTATGGGTCTATGTGTGAGTCTGTGGATCTCTGTGCGAGTCTGTGGGTCTCTGTGTGAGTCTATGGGTCTCTGTGTGAGTCTATGGGTCTCTGCGTGAGTCTGTGGGTCTCTGTGTGAGTCTATGGGTCTCTGCGTGAGTCTATGTGTCTCTGTGTGAGTCTATGGGTCTCTGTGTGAGTTTATGGGTCTCTGTGTTAGTCTATGGGTCTATGTGTGAGTCTGTGGATCTCTGTGCGAGTCTATGGGTCTCTGTGTGAGTCTGTGGGTCTCTGTGTGAGTCTATGGGTCTCTGTGTGAGTCTATGGGTCTCTGTTTGAGTCTATGGGTCTCTGTGTGAGTCTATGTGTCTCTGTGTGAGTCTATGAGTCTCTGTGTGAGTCTATGTGTCTCTGTGTGAGTCTATGGGTCTCTGTGTGAGTCTATGGGTCTCTGTGTGAGTCTATGGGTCTCTGTGTGAGTCTATGGGTCTCTGTGTGAGTCTGTGGGTCTCTGTGTGAGTCTGTGGGTCTCTGTGTGAGTCTATGGGTCTCTGTGTGAGTCTATGCGTCTCTGTGTGAGTCTATGTGTCTCTGTGTGAGTCTATGTGTCTCTGTGTGAGTCTATGGGTCTCTGTGTGAGTCTATGGGTCTCTGTGTGAGTCTATGTGTCTCTGTGTGAGTCTGTGGGTCTCTGTGTGAGTCTATGGGTCTCTGTGTGAGTCTAAGGGTCTCTGTGTGAGTCTATGGGTCTCTGAGTGAGTCTATGGGTCTCTATGTGAGTCTATGGGTCTCTGCGTAAGTCTATGGGTCTCTGAGTGAGTCTATTGGTCTCTGTGTGAGTCTATGGGTCTCTGTGTGAGTCTATGGGTCTCTGTGTGAGTCTATGGGTCTCTGAGTGAGTCTATTGGTCTCTGTGTGAGTCTATGGGTCTCTGTGTGAGTCTATGTGTCTCTGTGTGACTCTATGGGTCTCTGTGTGAGTCTATGGGTCTCTGTGTGAGTCTATGGGTCTCTGTGTGAGTCTATGGGTCTCTGTGTGAGTCTATGGGTCTCTGTGTGAGTCTGTGGATCTCTGTGCGAGTCTGTGGGTCTCTGTGTGAGTCTGTGGGTCTCTGTGTGAGTGTATGGGTATCTGCGTGAGTCTGTGGGTCTCTGTGTGAGTCTATGGGTCTCTGTGTGAGTCTATGGGTCTCTGTGTGAGTCTATGGGTCTCTGTGAGTCTATGCGTCTCTGTGTGAGTCTATGGGTCTCTGTGTGAGTCTATGGGTCTCTGTGTGAGTCTATGTGCCTCTGTGTGTGTCTATGGGTCTCTGTGTGAGTTTATGGGTCTCTGTGTTAGTCTATGGGTCTATGTGTGAGTCTGTGGATCTCTGTGCGAGTCTATGGGTCTCTGTGTGAGTCTGTGGGTCTCTGTGTGAGTCTATGGGTCTCTGTGTGAGTCTATGGGTCTCTGTGTGAGTCTATGGGTCTCTGTGTGAGTCTATGTGTCTCTGTGTGAGTCTATGAGTCTCTGTGTGAGTCTACGTGTATCTGTGTGAGTCTATGGGTCTCTGTGTGAGTCTACGGGTCTCTGTGTGAGTCTATGGGTCTCTAAGTGAGTCTATGGGTCTCTGTGTGAGTCTGTGGGTCTCTGTGTGAGTCTGTGGGTCTCTGTGTGAGTCTATGGGTCTCTGTTTGAGTCTATGGGTCTCTGTGTGAGTCTATGTGTCTCTGTGTGAGTCTATGTGTCTCTGTGTGAGTCTATGGGTCTCTGTGTGAGTCTATGGGTCTCTGTGTGAGTCTACGGGTCTCTGTGTGAGTCTATGGGTCTCTAAGTGAGTCTATGGGTCTCTGTGTGAGTCTGTGGGTCTCTGTGTGAGTCTGTGGGTCTCTGTGTGAGTCTATGGGTCTCTGTGTGAGTCTATGGGTCTCTGTGTGAGTCTATGTGTCTCTGTGTGAGTCTATGTGTCTCTGTGTGAGTCTATGGGTCTCTGTGTGAGTCTATGGGTCTATGTGTGAGGCTATGTGTCTCTGTGTGAGTCTGTGGGTCTCTGTGTGAGTCTATGGGTCTCTGTGTGAGTCTAAGGGTCTCTGTGTGAGTCTATGGGTCTCTGAGTGAGTCTATGGGTCTCTATGTGAGTCTATGGGTCTCTGCGTGAGTCTATGGGTCTCTGAGTGGGTCTATTGCCTCTGTGTGAGTCTATGGGTCTCTGTGTGAGTCTATGGGTCTCTGTGTGAGTCTATGGGTCTCTGTGTGAGTCTGTGGATCTCTGTGCGAGTCTGTGGGTCTCTGTGTGAGTCTGTGGGTCTCTGTGTGAGTCTGTGGGTCTCTGTGTGAGTGTATGGGTCTCTGCGTGAGTCTGTGGTTCTCTGTGTGAGTCTATGGGTCTCTGTGTGAGTCTATGGGTCTCTGTGTGAGTTTATGGGTCTCTGTGTGAGTCTATGGGTCTATGTGTGAGTCTGTGGATCTCTGTGCGAGTCTGTGGGTCTGTGTGAGTCTGTGGGTCTCTGTGTGAGTCTATGGGTCTCTGTGTGAGTCTGTGGGTCTCTGTGTGAGTCTATGGGTCTCTGTGTGAGTCTATGGGTCTCTGTGTGAGTCTATGGGTCTCTGTGTGAGTCTATGGGTCTCTGTGTGAGTCTGTGGGTCTCTGTGTGAGTCTGTCGGTCTCTGTGTGAGTCTGTGGCACTCTGTGTGAGTCTATGGGTCTCTGTGTGAGTCTATGGGTCTCTGTGTGAGTCTGTGGGTCTCTGTGTGAGTCTATGGGTCTCTGTGTGAGTCTATGGGCCTCTCTGTGAGTCTATGGGTCTCTGTGTGAGTCTGTGGGTCTCTGTGTGAGTCTATGGGTCTCTGTGTGAGTGTATGTGTCTCTGTGTGAGTCTATGGGTCTCTGTGTGAGTTTATGGGTCTCTGTGTGAGTCTATGGGTCTATGTGTGAGTCTGTGGATCTCTGTGTGAGTCTATGGGTCGCATTGTGAGTCTATGGGTCTCTGTGTGAGTCTGTGGGTCTCTGTGTGAGTCTATGGGTCTCTGTGTGAGTCTATGGGTCTCTGTGTGAGTCTATGGGTCTCTGTGTGAGTCTATGGGTCTCTGTGTGAGTCTGTGGGTCTCTGTGTGAGTCTATGGGTCTCTGTGTGAGTCTGTGGGTCTCTGTGTAAGTCTATGGGTCTCTGTGTGAGTCTATGGGTATCTGTGTGAGTTTATGGGTCTCTGTGTGAGTCTATGGGTCTATGTGTGAGTCTGTGGATCTCTGTGCGAGTCTGTGGGTCTCTGTGTGTGTCTCTGTGTGAGTCTATGGGTCTCTGTGTGAGTCTGTGGGTCTCTGTGTGAGTCTATGGGTCTCTGTGTGAGTCTATGTGTCTCTGTGTGAGTCTATGAGTCCTGTGTGAGTCTATGTTTCTCTGTGTGAGTCTATGGGTCTCTGTGTGAGTCTATGGTTCTCTGTGTGAGTCTATGGGTCTCTGTGTGAGTCTATGTGTCTCTGTGTGAGTCTGTGGGACTCTGCTGTGAGTCTATGGGTCTCTGCTGTGTGAGTCTATGGGTCTCTGTGCGAGTCTATGGGTCTCTGTGCGAGTCTGTGGGTCTCTGTGTGAGTCTATGGGTCTCTGTGTGAGTCTATGGGTCTCTGTGTGAGTCTATGTGCCTCTGTGTGAGTCTATGGTTCTCTGTGTGAGTCTGTGGGTCTCTGTGTGAGTCTATGGGTCTCTGTGTGAGTCTGTGGGTCTCTGTGTGAGTCTATGTGACTCTGTGTGAATCTATGGGTCTCTGTGTGAGTCTATGGGTCTCTGTCTGAGTCTATGGGTCTCTGTGTGAGTCTATGGGTCTCTGTGTGAGTCTATGGGTCTCTGTGTGAGTTTATGGGTCTCTGTGTGAGTCTATGGGTCTATGTGTGAGTCTGTGGATCTCTGTGTGAGTCTATGGGTCGCTTTGTGAGTCTATGGGCCTCTGTGTGAGTCTGTGGGTCTCTGTGTGAGTCTATGGATCTCTGTGTGAGTCTATGCGTCTCTGTGTGAGTCTATGGGTCTCTGTGTGAGTCTATGGGTCTCTGTGTGAGTCTATGTGCCTCTGTGTGTGTCTATGGGTCTCTGTGTGAGTTTATGGGTCTCTGTGTTAGTCTATGGGTCTATGTGTGAGTCTGTGGATCTCTGTGCGAGTCTATGGGTCTCTGTGTGAGTCTGTGGGTCTCTGTGTGAGTCTATGGGTCTCTGTGTGAGTCTATGGGTCTCTGTGTGAGTCTATGGGTCTCTGTGTGAGTCTATGTGTCTCTGTGTGAGTCTATGAGTCTCTGTGTGAGTCTACTTGTATCTGTGTGAGTCTATGGGTCTCTGTGTGAGTCTACGGGTCTCTGTGTGAGTCTATGGGTCTCTAAGTGAGTCTATGGGTCTCTGTGTGAGTCTGTGGGTCTCTGTGTGAGTCTGTGGGTCTCTGTGTGAGTGTATGGGTATCTGCGTGAGTCTGTGGGTCTCTGTGTGAGTCTATGGGTCTCTGTGTGAGTCTATGGGTCTCTGTGTGAGTCTATGGGTCTCTGTGTGAGTCTATGTGTCTCTGTGTGAGTCTATGGGTCTCTGTGTGAGTCTATGTGCCTCTGTGTGAGTCTATGGTTCTCTGTGTGAGTCTGTGGGTCTCTGTGTGCGTCTATGGGTCTCTGTGTGAGTCTATGTGTCTCTGTGTGAGTCTATGGGTCTCTGTGTGAGTCTATGGGTCTCTGTGTGAGTCTGTGGGTCTCTGTGTGAGTCTATGGGTCTCTGTGTGAGTCTATGGGTCTCTGTGTGAGTCAATGGGTCTCTGTGTGAGTCTATGGGTCTCTGTGTGAGTCTATGGGTCTCTGTGTGAGTCTGTGGGTCTCTGTGTGAGTCTGTGGGTCTCTGTGTGAGTCTATGGGTCTCTGTGTGAGTCTATGGGTCTCTGTGTGAGTCTATGTGTCTCTGTGTGAGTCTATGGGACTCTGCTGTGAGTCTATGGGTCTCTGCTGTGTGAGTCTATGGGTCTCTGTGCGAGTCTGTGGGTCTCTGTGCGAGTCTGTGGGTCTCTGTGTGAGTCTATGGGTCTCTGCGTGAGTCTATGGGTCTCTGCTGTGTGAGTCTATGGGTATCTGTGCGAGTCTGTGGGTCTCTGTGCGAGTCTATGTGTCTCTGTGTGAGTCTATGGGTCTCTGTGTGAGTCTATGGGTCTCTGTGTGAGTCTATGTGTCTCTGTGTGAATCTGTGGGTCTCTGCGAGAGTCTATGGGTCTCTGCTGTGAGTCTATGGGTCTCTGCTGTGTGAGTCTATGGGTCTCTGTGCGAGTCTGTGGGTCTCTGTGTGAGTCTTTTGGTCTCTGTGTGAGTCTATGGGTCTCTATGTGAGTCTATGGGTCTCTGTGTGAGTCTATGGGTCTCTTTGTGAGTCTATGGGTCGTTGTGTGAGTCTATGGGTCTCTGTGTGAGTCTATGGGTCTCTGTGTGAGTCTATGGGTCTCTGTGTGAGTCTGTGGATCTCTGTGCGAGTCTTTGGGTCTCTCTGTGAGTCTGTGGGTCTCTGTGTGAGTCTGTGGGTCTCTGTGTGAGTCTATGGGTCTCTGTGTGAGTCTATGGGTCTCTGTGTGAGTCTGTGGGTCTCTGTGTAAGTCTATGGGTCTCTGTTTGAGTCTATGGGTCTCTGTGTGAGTTTATGGGTCTCTGTGTGAGTCTATGGGTCTATGTGTGAGTCTGTGGATCTCTGTGCGAGTCTGTGGGTGTCTGTGTGAGTCTGTGGGTCTCTGTGTGAGTCTGTGGTTCTCTTTGTGAGTCTGTGGGTCTCTGTGTGAGTCTATGGGTCTCTGTGTGAGTCTATGTGTCTCTGTGTGAGTCTATGGGTCTCTGTGTGAGTCTATGTGTCTCTGTGTGAGTCTATGGGTCTCTGTGTGAGTCTATGTGTCTCTGTGTGAGTCTATGGGTCTCTGTGTGAGTCTATGTGTCTCTGTGTGAGTCTATGGGTCTCTGTGTGAGTCCATGGGTCTCTGTGTGAATCTATGGGTCTCTTTGTAACTTTATGGGTCTCTGTGTTAGTCTATGGGTCTCTGTGTGAGTCTGTGGATCTCTGTGCGAGTCTGTGGGTCTCTGTGTGAGTCTGTGGGTCTCTGTGTGAGTCTATGGGTCTCTGTGTGAGTCTGTGGGTCTCTGTGTTAGTCTATGGGTCTCTGTGTGAGTCTATGTGTCTCTGTGTGAGTCTATGGGTCTCTGTGTGAGTCTATGTGTCTCTGTGTGAGTCTATGGGTCTCTGTGTGAGTCTGTGGGTCTCTGTGTGAGTCTATGGGTCTCTGTGTGAGTCTGTGGGTCTCTGTGTGAGTCTATGTGTCTCTGCGTGAATCTATGGGTCTCTGTGTGAATCTATGGGTCTCTGTGTGAGTCTATGGGTCTCTGTGTGAGTGTATGTGTCTCTGTGTGAGTCTATGGGTCTCTGTGTGAGTTTATGGGTCTCTGTGTGAGTCTATGGGTCTATGTGTGAGTCTGTGGATCTCTGTGTGAGTCTATGGGTCGCATTGTGAGTCTATGGGTCTCTGTGTGAGTCTGTGGGTCTCTGTGTGAGTCTATGGGTCTCTGTGTGAGTCTATGGGCCTCTCTGTGAGTCTATGGGTCTCTGTGTGAGTCTGTGGGTCTCTGTGTGAGTCTATGGGTCTCTGTGTGAGTGTATGTGTCTCTGTGTGAGTCTATGGGTCTCTGTGTGAGTTTATGGGTCTCTGTGTGAGTCTATGGGTCTATGTGTGAGTCTGTGGATCTCTGTGTGAGTCTATGGGTCGCATTGTGAGTCTATGGGTCTCTGTGTGAGTCTGTGGGTCTCTGTGTGAGTCTATGGGTCTCTGTGTGAGTCTATGGGTCTCTGTGTGAGTCTATGGGTCTCTGTGTGAGTCTGTGGGTCTCTGTGTGAGTCTATGGGTCTCTGTGTGAGTCTGTGGGTCTCTGTGTAAGTCTATGGGTCTCTGTGTGAGTCTATGGGTATCTGTGTGAGTTTATGGGTCTCTGTGTGAGTCTATGGGTCTATGTGTGAGTCTGTGGATCTCTGTGCGAGTCTGTGGGTCTCTGTGTGTGTCTGTGGGTCTCTGTGTGAGTCTATGGGTCTCTGTGTGAGTCTGTGGGTCTCTGTGTGAGTCTATGGGTCTCTGTGTGAGTCTATGTGTCTCTGTGTGAGTCTATGAGTCCTGTGTGAGTCTATGTGTCTCTGTGTGAGTCTATGGGTCTCTGTGTGAGTCTATGGGTCTCTGTGTGAGTCTATGGGTCTCTGTGTGAGTCTATGTGTCTCTGTGTGAGTCTGTGGGACTCTGCTGTGAGTCTATGGGTCTCTGCTGTGTGAGTCTATGGGTCTCTGTGCGAGTCTATGGGTCTCTGTGCGAGTCTGTGGGTCTCTGTGTGAGTCTATGGGTCTCTGTGTGAGTCTATGGGTCTCTGTGTGAGTCTGTGGGTCTCTGTGTGAGTCTATGGGTCTCTGTGTGAGTCTGTGGGTCTCTGTGTAAGTCTATGGGTCTCTGTGTGAGTGTATGGGTCTCTGTGTGAGTTTATGGGTCTCTGTGTGAGTCTATGGGTCTATGTGTGAGTCTGTGGATCTCTGTGCGAGTCTGTGGGTCTCTGTGTGAGTCTATGGGTCTCTGTGTGAGTCTATGGGTCTCTGCGTGAGTCTGTGGGTCTCTGTGTGAGTCTATGGGTCTCTGCGTGAGTCTATGTGTCTCTGTGTGAGTCTATGGGTCTCTGTGTGAGTTTATGGGTCTCTGTGTTAGTCTATGGGTCTATGTGTGAGTCTGTGGATCTCTGTGCGAGTCTATGGGTCTCTGTGTGAGTCTGTGGGTCTCTGTGTGAGTCTATGGGTCTCTGTGTGAGTCTATGGGTCTCTGTTTGAGTCTATGGGTCTCTGTGTGAGTCTATGTGTCTCTGTGTGAGTCTATGAGTCTCTGTGTGAGTCTATGTGTCTCTGTGTGAGTCTATGGGTCTCTGTGTGAGTCTATGGGTCTCTGTGTGAGTCTATGGGTCTCTGTGTGAGTCTATGGGTCTCTGTGTGAGTCTGTGGGTCTCTGTGTGAGTCTGTGGGTCTCTGTGTGAGTCTATGGGTCTCTGTGTGAGTCTATGCGTCTCTGTGTGAGTCTATGTGTCTCTGTGTGAGTCTATGTGTCTCTGTGTGAGTCTATGGGTCTCTGTGTGAGTCTATGGGTCTCTGTGTGAGTCTATGTGTCTCTGTGTGAGTCTGTGGGTCTCTGTGTGAGTCTATGGGTCTCTGTGTGAGTCTAAGGGTCTCTGTGTGAGTCTATGGGTCTCTGAGTGAGTCTATGGGTCTCTATGTGAGTCTATGGGTCTCTGCGTGAGTCTATGGGTCTCTGAGTGAGTCTATTGGTCTCTGTGTGAGTCTATGGGTCTCTGTGTGAGTCTATGGGTCTCTGTGTGAGTCTATGGGTCTCTGAGTGAGTCTATTGGTCTCTGTGTGAGTCTATGGGTCTCTGTGTGAGTCTATGTGTCTCTGTGTGACTCTATGGGTCTCTGTGTGAGTCTATGGGTCTCTGTGTGAGTCTATGGGTCTCTGTGTGAGTCTATGGGTCTCTGTGTGAGTCTATGGGTCTCTGTGTGAGTCTGTGGATCTCTGTGCGAGTCTGTGGGTCTCTGTGTGAGTCTGTGGGTCTCTGTGTGAGTGTATGGGTATCTGCGTGAGTCTGTGGGTCTCTGTGTGAGTCTATGGGTCTCTGTGTGAGTCTATGGGTCTCTGTGTGAGTCTATGGGTCTCTGTGAGTCTATGCGTCTCTGTGTGAGTCTATGGGTCTCTGTGTGAGTCTATGGGTCTCTGTGTGAGTCTATGTGCCTCTGTGTGTGTCTATGGGTCTCTGTGTGAGTTTATGGGTCTCTGTGTTAGTCTATGGGTCTATGTGTGAGTCTGTGGATCTCTGTGCGAGTCTATGGGTCTCTGTGTGAGTCTGTGGGTCTCTGTGTGAGTCTATGGGTCTCTGTGTGAGTCTATGGGTCTCTGTGTGAGTCTATGGGTCTCTGTGTGAGTCTATGTGTCTCTGTGTGAGTCTATGAGTCTCTGTGTGAGTCTACGTGTATCTGTGTGAGTCTATGGGTCTCTGTGTGAGTCTACGGGTCTCTGTGTGAGTCTATGGGTCTCTAAGTGAGTCTATGGGTCTCTGTGTGAGTCTGTGGGTCTCTGTGTGAGTCTGTGGGTCTCTGTGTGAGTCTATGGGTCTCTGTGTGAGTCTATGGGTCTCTGTGTGAGTCTATGTGTCTCTGTGTGAGTCTATGTGTCTCTGTGTGAGTCTATGGGTCTCTGTGTGAGTCTATGGGTCTCTGTGTGAGTCTACGGGTCTCTGTGTGAGTCTATGGGTCTCTAAGTGAGTCTATGGGTCTCTGTGTGAGTCTGTGGGTCTCTGTGTGAGTCTGTGGGTCTCTGTGTGAGTCTATGGGTCTCTGTGTGAGTCTATGGGTCTCTGTGTGAGTCTATGTGTCTCTGTGTGAGTCTATGTGTCTCTGTGTGAGTCTATGGGTCTCTGTGTGAGTCTATGGGTCTATGTGTGAGGCTATGTGTCTCTGTGTGAGTCTGTGGGTCTCTGTGTGAGTCTATGGGTCTCTGTGTGAGTCTAAGGGTCTCTGTGTGAGTCTATGGGTCTCTGAGTGAGTCTATGGGTCTCTATGTGAGTCTATGGGTCTCTGCGTGAGTCTATGGGTCTCTGAGTGGGTCTATTGCCTCTGTGTGAGTCTATGGGTCTCTGTGTGAGTCTATGGGTCTCTGTGTGAGTCTATGGGTCTCTGTGTGAGTCTGTGGATCTCTGTGCGAGTCTGTGGGTCTCTGTGTGAGTCTGTGGGTCTCTGTGTGAGTCTGTGGGTCTCTGTGTGAGTGTATGGGTCTCTGCGTGAGTCTGTGGTTCTCTGTGTGAGTCTATGGGTCTCTGTGTGAGTCTATGGGTCTCTGTGTGAGTTTATGGGTCTCTGTGTGAGTCTATGGGTCTATGTGTGAGTCTGTGGATCTCTGTGCGAGTCTGTGGGTCTGTGTGAGTCTGTGGGTCTCTGTGTGAGTCTATGGGTCTCTGTGTGAGTCTGTGGGTCTCTGTGTGAGTCTATGGGTCTCTGTGTGAGTCTATGGGTCTCTGTGTGAGTCTATGGGTCTCTGTGTGAGTCTATGGGTCTCTGTGTGAGTCTGTGGGTCTCTGTGTGAGTCTGTCGGTCTCTGTGTGAGTCTGTGGCACTCTGTGTGAGTCTATGGGTCTCTGTGTGAGTCTATGGGTCTCTGTGTGAGTCTGTGGGTCTCTGTGTGAGTCTATGGGTCTCTGTGTGAGTCTATGGGCCTCTCTGTGAGTCTATGGGTCTCTGTGTGAGTCTGTGGGTCTCTGTGTGAGTCTATGGGTCTCTGTGTGAGTGTATGTGTCTCTGTGTGAGTCTATGGGTCTCTGTGTGAGTTTATGGGTCTCTGTGTGAGTCTATGGGTCTATGTGTGAGTCTGTGGATCTCTGTGTGAATCTATGGGTCGCATTGTGAGTCTATGGGTCTCTGTGTGAGTCTGTGGGTCTCTGTGTGAGTCTATGGGTCTCTGTGTGAGTCTATGGGTCTCTGTGTGAGTCTATGGGTCTCTGTGTGAGTCTATGGGTCTCTGTGTGAGTCTGTGGGTCTCTGTGTGAGTCTATGGGTCTCTGTGTGAGTCTGTGGGTCTCTGTGTAAGTCTATGGGTCTCTGTGTGAGTCTATGGGTATCTGTGTGAGTTTATGGGTCTCTGTGTGAGTCTATGGGTCTATGTGTGAGTGTGTGGATCTCTGTGCGAGTCTGTGGGTCTCTGTGTGTGTCTCTGTGTGAGTCTATGGGTCTCTGTGTGAGTCTGTGGGTCTCTGTGTGAGTCTATGGGTCTCTGTGTGAGTCTATGTGTCTCTGTGTGAGTCTATGAGTCCTGTGTGAGTCTATGTTTCTCTGTGTGAGTCTATGGGTCTCTGTGTGAGTCTATGGTTCTCTGTGTGAGTCTATGGGTCTCTGTGTGAGTCTATGTGTCTCTGTGTGAGTCTGTGGGACTCTGCTGTGAGTCTATGGGTCTCTGCTGTGTGAGTCTATGGGTCTCTGTGCGAGTCTATGGGTCTCTGTGCGAGTCTGTGGGTCTCTGTGTGAGTCTATGGGTCTCTGTGTGAGTCTATGGGTCTCTGTGTGAGTCTATGTGCCTCTGTGTGAGTCTATGGTTCTCTGTGTGAGTCTGTGGGTCTCTGTGTGAGTCTATGGGTCTCTGTGTGAGTCTGTGGGTCTCTGTGTGAGTCTATGTGACTCTGTGTGAATCTATGGGTCTCTGTGTGAGTCTATGGGTCTCTGTGTGAGTCTATGGGTCTCTGTGTGAGTCTATGGGTCTCTGTGTGAGTCTATGGGTCTCTGTGTGAGTTTATGGGTCTCTGTGTGAGTCTATGGGTCTATGTGTGAGTCTGTGGATCTCTGTGTGAGTCTATGGGTCGCTTTGTGAGTCTATGGGCCTCTGTGTGAGTCTGTGGGTCTCTGTGTGAGTCTATGGATCTCTGTGTGAGTCTATGCGTCTCTGTGTGAGTCTATGGGTCTCTGTGTGAGTCTATGGGTCTCTGTGTGAGTCTATGTGCCTCTGTGTGTGTCTATGGGTCTCTGTGTGAGTTTATGGGTCTCTGTGTTAGTCTATGGGTCTATGTGTGAGTCTGTGGATCTCTGTGCGAGTCTATGGGTCTCTGTGTGAGTCTGTGGGTCTCTGTGTGAGTCTATGGGTCTCTGTGTGAGTCTATGGGTCTCTGTGTGAGTCTATGGGTCTCTGTGTGAGTCTATGTGTCTCTGTGTGAGTCTATGAGTCTCTGTGTGAGTCTACGTGTATCTGTGTGAGTCTATGGGTCTCTGTGTGAGTCTACGGGTCTCTGTGTGAGTCTATGGGTCTCTAAGTGAGTCTATGGGTCTCTGTGTGAGTCTGTGGGTCTCTGTGTGAGTCTGTGGGTCTCTGTGTGAGTGTATGGGTATCTGCGTGAGTCTGTGGGTCTCTGTGTGAGTCTATGGGTCTCTGTGTGAGTCTATGGGTCTCTGTGTGAGTCTATGGGTCTCTGTGTGAGTCTATGTGTCTCTGTGTGAGTCTATGGGTCTCTGTGTGAGTCTATGTGCCTCTGTGTGAGTCTATGGTTCTCTGTGTGAGTCTGTGGGTCTCTGTGTGAGTCTATGGGTCTCTGTGTGAGTCTGTGGGTCTCTGTGTGAGTCTATGTGACTCTGTGTGAATCTATGGGTCTCTGTGTGAGTCTATGGGTCTCTGTGTGAGTCTATGGGTCTCTGTGTGAGTCTATGGGTCTCTGTGTGAGTCTATGGGTCTCTGTGTGAGTTTATGGGTCTCTGTGTGAGTCTATGGGTCTATGTGTGAGTCTGTGGATCTCTGTGTGAGTCTATGGGTCGCTTTGTGAGTCTATGGGCCTCTGTGTGAGTCTGTGGGTCTCTGTGTGAGTCTATGGATCTCTGTGTGAGTCTATGCGTCTCTGTGTGAGTCTATGGGTCTCTGTGTGAGTCTATGGGTCTCTGTGTGAGTCTATGTGCCTCTGTGTGTGTCTATGGGTCTCTGTGTGAGTTTATGGGTCTCTGTGTTAGTCTATGGGTCTATGTGTGAGTCTGTGGATCTCTGTGCGAGTCTATGGGTCTCTGTGTGAGTCTGTGGGTCTCTGTGTGAGTCTATGGGTCTCTGTGTGAGTCTATGGGTCTCTGTGTGAGTCTATGGGTCTCTGTGTGAGTCTATGTGTCTCTGTGTGAGTCTATCAGTCTCTGTGTGAGTCTACGTGTATCTGTGTGAGTCTATGGGTCTCTGTGTGAGTCTACGGGTCTCTGTGTGAGTCTATGGGTCTCTAAGTGAGTCTATGGGTCTCTGTGTGAGTCTGTGGGTCTCTGTGTGAGTCTGTGGGTCTCTGTGTGAGTCTATGGGTCTCTGTGTGAGTCTATGGGTCTCTGTGTGAGTCTATGTGTCTCTGTGTGAGTCTATGGGTCTCTGTGTGAGTCTATGAGTCCTGTGTGAGTCTATGTGTCTCTGTGTGAGTCTATGGGTCTCTGTGTGAGTCTATGGGTCTCTGTGTGAGTCTATGGGTCTCTGTGTGAGTCTATGTGTCTCTGTGTGAGTCTGTGGGACTCTGCTGTGAGTCTATGGGTCTCTGCTGTGTGAGTCTATGGGTCTCTGTGCGAGTCTATGGGTCTCTGTGCGAGTCTGTGGGTCTCTGTGTGAGTCTATGGGTCTCTGTGTGAGTCTATGGGTCTCTGTGTGAGTCTATGTGCCTCTGTGTGAGTCTATGGTTCTCTGTGTGAGTCTGTGGGTCTCTGTGTGAGTCTATGGGTCTCTGTGTGAGTCTGTGGGTCTCTGTGTGAGTCTATGTGACTCTGTGTGAATCTATGGGTCTCTGTGTGAGTCTATGGGTCTCTGTGTGAGTCTATGGGTCTCTGTGTGAGTCTATGGGTCTCTGTGTGAGTCTATGGGTCTCTGTGTGAGTTTATGGGTCTCTGTGTGAGTCTATGGGTCTATGTGTGAGTCTGTGGATCTCTGTGTGAGTCTATGGGTCGCTTTGTGAGTCTATGGGCCTCTGTGTGAGTCTGTGGGTCTCTGTGTGAGTCTATGGATCTCTGTGTGAGTCTATGCGTCTCTGTGTGAGTCTATGGGTCTCTGTGTGAGTCTATGGGTCTCTGTGTGAGTCTATGTGCCTCTGTGTGTGTCTATGGGTCTCTGTGTGAGTTTATGGGTCTCTGTGTTAGTCTATGGGTCTATGTGTGAGTCTGTGGATCTCTGTGCGAGTCTATGGGTCTCTGTGTGAGTCTGTGGGTCTCTGTGTGAGTCTATGGGTCTCTGTGTGAGTCTATGGGTCTCTGTGTGAGTCTATGGGTCTCTGTGTGAGTCTATGTGTCTCTGTGTGAGTCTATGAGTCTCTGTGTGAGTCTACGTGTATCTGTGTGAGTCTATGGGTCTCTGTGTGAGTCTACGGGTCTCTGTGTGAGTCTATGGGTCTCTAAGTGAGTCTATGGGTCTCTGTGTGAGTCTGTGGGTCTCTGTGTGAGTCTGTGGGTCTCTGTGTGAGTGTATGGGTATCTGCGTGAGTCTGTGGGTCTCTGTGTGAGTCTATGGGTCTCTGTGTGAGTCTTTGGGTCTCTGTGTGAGTCTATGTGACTCTGTGTGAATCTATGGGTCTCTGTGTGAGTCTATGGGTCTCTGTGTGAGTCTATGGGTCTCTGTGTGAGTCTATGGGTCTCTGTGTGAGTCTATGGGTCTCTGTGTGAGTTTATGGGTCTCTGTGTGAGTCTATGGGTCTATGTGTGAGTCTGTGGATCTCTGTGTGAGTCTATGGGTCGCTTTGTGAGTCTATGGGCCTCTGTGTGAGTCTGTGGGTCTCTGTGTGAGTCTATGGATCTCTGTGTGAGTCTATGCGTCTCTGTGTGAGTCTATGGGTCTCTGTGTGAGTCTATGGGTCTCTGTGTGAGTCTATGTGCCTCTGTGTGTGTCTATGGGTCTCTGTGTGAGTTTATGGGTCTCTGTGTTAGTCTATGGGTCTATGTGTGAGTCTGTGGATCTCTGTGCGAGTCTATGGGTCTCTGTGTTAGTCTGTGGGTCTCTGTGTGAGTCTATGGGTCTCTGTGTGAGTCTATGGGTATCTGTGTGAGTCTATGGGTCTCTGTGTGAGTCTATGTGTCTCTGTGTGAGTCTATGAGTCTCTGTGTGAGTCTACGTGTATCTGTGTGAGTCTATGGGTCTCTGTGTGAGTCTACGGGTCTCTGTGTGAGTCTATGGGTCTCTAAGTGAGTCTATGGGTCTCTGTGTGAGTCTGTGGGTCTCTGTGTGAGTCTGTGGGTCTCTGTGTGAGTCTATGGGTCTCTGTGTGAGTCTATGGGTCTCTGTGTGAGTCTATGTGTCTCTGTGTGAGTCTATGTGTCTCTGTGTGAGTCTATGGGTCTCTGTGTGAGTCTATGGGTCTCTGTGTGAGGCTATGTGTCTCTGTGTGAGTCTGTGGGTCTCTGTGTGAGTCTATGGGTCTCTGTGTGAGTCTAAGGGTCTCTGTGTGAGTCTATGGGTCTCTGAGTGAGTCTATGGGTCTCTATGTGAGTCTATGGGTCTCTGCGTGAGTCTATGGGTCTCTGAGTGGGTCTATTGCCTCTGTGTGAGTCTATGGGTCTCTGTGTGAGTCTATGTGTCTCTGTGTGACTCTATGGGTCTCTGTGTGAGTCTATGGGTCTCTGTGTGAGTCTATGAGTCTCTGTGTGAGTCTATGGGTCTCTGTGTGAGTCTGTGGATCTCTGTGCGAGTCTGTGGGTCTCTGTGTGAGTCTGTGGGTCTCTGTGTGAGTCTGTGGGTCTCTGTGTGAGTGTATGGGTCTCTGCGTGAGTCTGTGGGTCTCTGTGTGAGTCTATGGGTCTCTGTGTGAGTCTATGGGTCTCTGTGTGAGTTTATGGGTCTCTGTGTGAGTCTATGGGTCTATGTGTGAGTCTGTGGATCTCTGTGCGAGTCTGTGGGTCTGTGTGAGTCTGTGGGTCTCTGTGTGAGTCTATGGGTCTCTGTGTGAGTCTGTGGGTCTCTGTGTGAGTCTATGGGTCTCTGTGTGAGTCTATGGGTCTCTGTGTGAGTCTATGGGTCTCTGTGTGAGTCTATGGGTCTCTGTGTGAGTCTGTGGGTCTCTGTGTGAGTCTGTCGGTCTCTGTGTGAGTCTGTGGCACTCTGTGTGAGTCTATGGGTCTCTGTGTGAGTCTATGGGTCTCTGTGTGAGTCTGTGGGTCTCTGTGTGAGTCTATGGGTCTCTGTGTGAGTCTATGGGCCTCTCTGTGAGTCTATGGGTCTCTGTGTGAGTCTGTGGGTCTCTGTGTGAGTCTATGGGTCTCTGTGTGAGTGTATGTGTCTCTGTGTGAGTCTATGGGTCTCTGTGTGAGTTTATGGGTCTCTGTGTGAGTCTATGGGTCTATGTGTGAGTCTGTGGATCTCTGTGTGAGTCTATGGGTCGCATTGTGAGTCTATGGGTCTCTGTGTGAGTCTGTGGGTCTCTGTGTGAGTCTATGGGTCTCTGTGTGAGTCTATGGGTCTCTGTGTGAGTTTATGGGTCTCTGTGTGAGTCTATGGGTCTCTGTGTGAGTCTGTGGGTCTCTGTGTGAGTCTATGGGTCTCTGTGTGAGTCTATGGGTCTCTGTGTGAGTCTATGGGTATCTGTGTGAGTTTATGGGTCTCTGTGTGAGTCTATGGGTCTATGTGTGAGTCTGTGGATCTCTGTGCGAGTCTGTGGGTCTCTGTGTGTGTCTGTGGGTCTCTGTGTGTGTCTGTGGGTCTCTGTGTGAGTCTATGGGTCTCTGTGTGAGTCTGTGGGTCTCTGTGTGAGTCTATGGGTCTCTGTGTGAGTCTATGTGTCTCTGTGTGAGTCTATGAGTCCTGTGTGAGTCTATGTGTCTCTGTGTGAGTCTATGGGTCTCTGTGTGAGTCTATGGGTCTCTGTGTGAGTCTATGGGTCTCTGTGTGAGTCTATGTGTCTCTGTGTGAGTCTGTGGGACTCTGCTGTGAGTCTATGGGTCTCTGCTGTGTGAGTCTATGGGTCTCTGTGTGAGTCTATGTGTCTCTGTGTGAGTCTATGTGTCTCTGTGTGAGTCTATGGGTCTCTGTGTGAGTCTATGGGTCTCTGTGTGAGGCTATGTGTCTCTGTGTGAGTCTGTGGGTCTCTGTGTGAGTCTATGGGTCTCTGTGTGAGTCTAAGGGTCTCTGTGTGAGTCTATGGGTCTCTGAGTGAGTCTATGGGTCTCTATGTGAGTCTATGGGTCTCTGCGTGAGTCTATGGGTCTCTGAGTGGGTCTATTGCCTCTGTGTGAGTCTATGGGTCTCTGTGTGAGTCTATGTGTCTCTGTGTGACTCTATGGGTCTCTGTGTGAGTCTATGGGTCTCTGTGTGAGTCTATGAGTCTCTGTGTGAGTCTATGGGTCTCTGTGTGAGTCTGTGGATCTCTGTGCGAGTCTGTGGGTCTCTGTGTGAGTCTGTGGGTCTCTGTGTGAGTCTGTGGGTCTCTGTGTGAGTGTATGGGTCTCTGCGTGAGTCTGTGGGTCTCTGTGTGAGTCTATGGGTCTCTGTGTGAGTCTATGGGTCTCTGTGTGAGTTTATGGGTCTCTGTGTGAGTCTATGGGTCTATGTGTGAGTCTGTGGATCTCTGTGCGAGTCTGTGGGTCTGTGTGAGTCTGTGGGTCTCTGTGTGAGTCTATGGGTCTCTGTGTGAGTCTGTGGGTCTCTGTGTGAGTCTATGGGTCTCTGTGTGAGTCTATGGGTCTCTGTGTGAGTCTATGGGTCTCTGTGTGAGTCTATGGGTCTCTGTGTGAGTCTGTGGGTCTCTGTGTGAGTCTGTCGGTCTCTGTGTGAGTCTGTGGCACTCTGTGTGAGTCTATGGGTCTCTGTGTGAGTCTATGGGTCTCTGTGTGAGTCTGTGGGTCTCTGTGTGAGTCTATGGGTCTCTGTGTGAGTCTATGGGCCTCTCTGTGAGTCTATGGGTCTCTGTGTGAGTCTGTGGGTCTCTGTGTGAGTCTATGGGTCTCTGTGTGAGTGTATGTGTCTCTGTGTGAGTCTATGGGTCTCTGTGTGAGTTTATGGGTCTCTGTGTGAGTCTATGGGTCTATGTGTGAGTCTGTGGATCTCTGTGTGAGTCTATGGGTCGCATTGTGAGTCTATGGGTCTCTGTGTGAGTCTGTGGGTCTCTGTGTGAGTCTATGGGTCTCTGTGTGAGTCTATGGGTCTCTGTGTGAGTTTATGGGTCTCTGTGTGAGTCTATGGGTCTCTGTGTGAGTCTGTGGGTCTCTGTGTGAGTCTATGGGTCTCTGTGTGAGTCTGTGGGTCTCTGTGTAAGTCTATGGGTCTCTGTGTGAGTCTATGGGTATCTGTGTGAGTTTATGGGTCTCTGTGTGAGTCTATGGGTCTATGTGTGAGTCTGTGGATCTCTGTGCGAGTCTGTGGGTCTCTGTGTGTGTCTGTGGGTCTCTGTGTGAGTCTATGGGTCTCTGTGTGAGTCTGTGGGTCTCTGTGTGAGTCTATGGGTCTCTGTGTGAGTCTATGTGTCTCTGTGTGAGTCTATGAGTCCTGTGTGAGTCTATGTGTCTCTGTGTGAGTCTATGGGTCTCTGTGTGAGTCTATGGGTCTCTGTGTGAGTCTATGGGTCTCTGTGTGAGTCTATGTGTCTCTGTGTGAGTCTGTGGGACTCTGCTGTGAGTCTATGGGTCTCTGCTGTGTGAGTCTATGGGTCTCTGTGCGAGTCTATGGGTCTCTGTGCGAGTCTGTGGGTCTCTGTGTGAGTCTATGGGTCTCTGTGTGAGTCTATGGGTCTCTGTGTGAGTCTGTGGGTCTCTGTGTGAGTCTATGGGTCTCTGTGTGAGTCTGTGGGTCTCTGTGTAAGTCTATGGGTCTCTGTGTGAGTCTATGGGTCTCTGTGTGAGTTTATGGGTCTCTGTGTGAGTCTATGGGTCTATGTGTGAGTCTGTGGATCTCTGTGCGAGTCTGTGGGTCTCTGTGTGAGTCTATGGGTCTCTGTGTGAGTCTATGGGTCTCTGTGTGAGTCTGTGGGTCTCTGTGTGAGTCTATGGGTCTCTGCGTGAGTCTATGTGTCTCTGTGTGAGTCTATGGGTCTCTGCGTGAGTCTATGTGTCTCTGTGTGAGTCTATGGGTCTCTGTGTGAGTTTATGGGTCTCTGTGTTAGTCTATGGGTCTATGTGTGAGTCTGTGGATCTCTGTGCGAGTCTATGGGTCTCTGTGTGAGTCTGTGGGTCTCTGTGTGAGTCTATGGGTCTCTGTGTGAGTCTATGGGTCTCTGTGTGAGTCTATGGGTCTCTGTGTGAGTCTATGTGTCTCTGTGTGAGTCTATGAGTCTCTGTGTGAGTCTATGTGTCTCTGTGTGAGTCTATGGGTCTCTGTGTGAGTCTATGGGTCTCTGTGTGAGTCTATGGGTCTCTGTGTGAGTCTATGGGTCTCTGTGTGAGTCTGTGGGTCTCTGTGTGAGTCTGTGGGTCTCTGTGTGAGTCTATGGGTCTCTGTGTGAGTCTATGCGTCTCTGTGTGAGTCTATGTGTCTCTGTGTGAGTCTATGTGTCTCTGTGTGAGTCTATGGGTCTCTGTGTGAGTCTATGGGTCTCTGTGTGAGTCTATGTGTCTCTGTGTGAGTCTGTGGGTCTCTGTGTGAGTCTATGGGTCTCTGTGTGAGTCTAAGGGTCTCTGTGTGAGTCTATGGGTCTCTGAGTGAGTCTATGGGTCTCTATGTGAGTCTATGGGTCTCTGCGTGAGTCTATGGGTCTCTGAGTGAGTCTATTGGTCTCTGTGTGAGTCTATGGGTCTCTGTGTGAGTCTATGTGTCTCTGTGTGACTCTATGGGTCTCTGTGTGAGTCTATGGGTCTCTGTGTGAGTCTATGGGTCTCTGTGTGAGTCTATGGGTCTCTGAGTGAGTCTATTGGTCTCTGTGTGAGTCTATGGGTCTCTGTGTGAGTCTATGTGTCTCTGTGTGAGTCTATGGGTCTCTGTGTGAGTCTATGGGTCTCTGTGTGAGTCTATGGGTCTCTGTGTGAGTCTGTGGGTCTCTGTGTAAGTCTATGGGTCTCTGTGTGAGTCTATGGGTCTCTGTGTGAGTTTATGGGTCTCTGTGTGAGTCTATGGGTCTATGTGTGAGTCTGTGGATCTCTGTGCGAGTCTGTGGGTCTCTGTGTGAGTCTATGGGTCTCTGTGTGAGTCTATGGGTCTCTGTGTGAGTCTGTGGGTCTCTGTGTGAGTCTATGGGTCTCTGCGTGAGTCTATGTGTCTCTGTGTGAGTCTATGGGTCTCTGCGTGAGTCTATGTGTCTCTGTGTGAGTCTATGGGTCTCTGTGTGAGTTTATGGGTCTCTGTGTTAGTCTATGGGTCTATGTGTGAGTCTGTGGATCTCTGTGCGAGTCTATGGGTCTCTGTGTGAGTCTGTGGGTCTCTGTGTGAGTCTATGGGTCTCTGTGTGAGTCTATGGGTCTCTGTGTGAGTCTATGGGTCTCTGTGTGAGTCTATGTGTCTCTGTGTGAGTCTATGAGTCTCTGTGTGAGTCTATGTGTCTCTGTGTGAGTCTATGGGTCTCTGTGTGAGTCTATGGGTCTCTGTGTGAGTCTATGGGTCTCTGTGTGAGTCTATGGGTCTCTGTGTGAGTCTGTGGGTCTCTGTGTGAGTCTGTGGGTCTCTGTGTGAGTCTATGGGTCTCTGTGTGAGTCTATGCGTCTCTGTGTGAGTCTATGTGTCTCTGTGTGAGTCTATGTGTCTCTGTGTGAGTCTATGGGTCTCTGTGTGAGTCTATGGGTCTCTGTGTGAGTCTATGTGTCTCTGTGTGAGTCTGTGGGTCTCTGTGTGAGTCTATGGGTCTCTGTGTGAGTCTAAGGGTCTCTGTGTGAGTCTATGGGTCTCTGAGTGAGTCTATGGGTCTCTATGTGAGTCTATGGGTCTCTGCGTGAGTCTATGGGTCTCTGAGTGAGTCTATTGGTCTCTGTGTGAGTCTATGGGTCTCTGTGTGAGTCTATGTGTCTCTGTGTGACTCTATGGGTCTCTGTGTGAGTCTATGGGTCTCTGTGTGAGTCTATGGGTCTCTGTGTGAGTCTATGGGTCTCTGAGTGAGTCTATTGGTCTCTGTGTGAGTCTATGGGTCTCTGTGTGAGTCTATGTGTCTCTGTGTGAGTCTATGGGTCTCTGTGTGAGTCTATGGGTCTCTGTGTGAGTCTATGGGTCTCTGTGTGAGTCTATGGGTCTCTGTGTGAGTCTGTGGATCTCTGTGTGAGTCTGTGGGTCTCTGTGTGAGTCTATGGGTCTCTGTGTGAGTCTATGGGTCTCTGTGTGAGTCTATGTGTCTCTGTGTGAGTCTATGTGTCTCTGTGTGAGTCTATGGGTCTCTGTGTGAGTCTATGGGTCTCTGTGTGAGGCTATGTGTCTCTGTGTGAGTCTGTGGGTCTCTGTGTGAGTCTATGGGTCTCTGTGTGAGTCTAAGGGTCTCTGTGTGAGTCTATGGGTCTCTGAGTGAGTCTATGGGTCTCTATGTGAGTCTATGGGTCTCTGCGTGAGTCTATGGGTCTCTGAGTGGGTCTATTGCCTCTGTGTGAGTCTATGGGTCTCTGTGTGAGTCTATGTGTCTCTGTGTGACTCTATGGGTCTCTGTGTGAGTCTATGGGTCTCTGTGTGAGTCTATGAGTCTCTGTGTGAGTCTATGGGTCTCTGTGTGAGTCTGTGGATCTCTGTGCGAGTCTGTGGGTCTCTGTGTGAGTCTGTGGGTCTCTGTGTGAGTCTGTGGGTCTCTGTGTGAGTGTATGGGTCTCTGCGTGAGTCTGTGGGTCTCTGTGTGAGTCTATGGGTCTCTGTGTGAGTCTATGGGTCTCTGTGTGAGTTTATGGGTCTCTGTGTGAGTCTATGGGTCTATGTGTGAGTCTGTGGATCTCTGTGCGAGTCTGTGGGTCTGTGTGAGTCTGTGGGTCTCTGTGTGAGTCTATGGGTCTCTGTGTGAGTCTGTGGGTCTCTGTGTGAGTCTATGGGTCTCTGTGTGAGTCTATGGGTCTCTGTGTGAGTCTATGGGTCTCTGTGTGAGTCTATGGGTCTCTGTGTGAGTCTGTGGGTCTCTGTGTGAGTCTGTCGGTCTCTGTGTGAGTCTGTGGCACTCTGTGTGAGTCTATGGGTCTCTGTGTGAGTCTATGGGTCTCTGTGTGAGTCTGTGGGTCTCTGTGTGAGTCTATGGGTCTCTGTGTGAGTCTATGGGCCTCTCTGTGAGTCTATGGGTCTCTGTGTGAGTCTGTGGGTCTCTGTGTGAGTCTATGGGTCTCTGTGTGAGTGTATGTGTCTCTGTGTGAGTCTATGGGTCTCTGTGTGAGTTTATGGGTCTCTGTGTGAGTCTATGGGTCTATGTGTGAGTCTGTGGATCTCTGTGTGAGTCTGTGGGTCTCTGTGTAAGTCTATGGGTCTCTGTGTGAGTTTAGGGGTCTCTGTGTGAGTCTGTGGGTCTCTGTGTGAGTCTATGGGTCTCTGTGTGAGTCTATGGGTCTCTGTGTGAGTCTATGGGTCTCTGTGTGAGTCTATGTGTCTCTGTGTGAGTCTATCAGTCTCTGTGTGAGTCTACGTGTATCTGTGTGAGTCTATGGGTCTCTGTGTGAGTCTACGGGTCTCTGTGTGAGTCTATGGGTCTCTAAGTGAGTCTATGGGTCTCTGTGTGAGTCTGTGGGTCTCTGTGTGAGTCTGTGGGTCTCTGTGTGAGTCTATGGGTCTCTGTGTGAGTCTATGGGTCTCTGTGTGAGTCTATGTGTCTCTGTGTGAGTCTATGGGTCTCTGTGTGAGTCTATGTGTCTCTGTGTGAGTCTATGAGTCCTGTGTGAGTCTATGTGTCTCTGTGTGAGTCTATGGGTCTCTGTGTGAGTCTATGGGTCTCTGTGTGAGTCTATGGGTCTCTGTGTGAGTCTATGTGTCTCTGTGTGAGTCTGTGGGACTCTGCTGTGAGTCTATGGGTCTCTGCTGTGTGAGTCTATGGGTCTCTGTGCGAGTCTATGGGTCTCTGTGCGAGTCTGTGGGTCTCTGTGTGAGTCTGTGGGTCTCTGTGTGAGTCTATGGGTCTCTGTGTGAGTCTATGGGTCTCTGTGTGAGTCTATGTGCCTCTGTGTGAGTCTATGGTTCTCTGTGTGAGTCTGTGGGTCTCTGTGTGAGTCTATGGGTCTCTGTGTGAGTCTGTGGGTCTCTGTGCGAGTCTATGTGACTCTGTGTGAATCTATGGGTCTCTGTGTGAGTCTATGGGTCTCTGTGTGAGTCTATGGGTCTCTGTGTGAGTCTATGGGTCTCTGTGTGAGTCTATGGGTCTCTGTGTGAGTTTATGGGTCTCTGTGTGAGTCTATGGGTCTATGTGTGAGTCTGTGGATCTCTGTGTGAGTCTATGGGTCGCTTTGTGAGTCTATGGGCCTCTGTGTGAGTCTGTGGGTCTCTGTGTGAGTCTATGGATCTCTGTGTGAGTCTATGCGTCTCTGTGTGAGTCTATGGGTCTCTGTGTGAGTCTATGGGTCTCTGTGTGAGTCTATGTGCCTCTGTGTGTGTCTATGGGTCTCTGTGTGAGTTTATGGGTCTCTGTGTTAGTCTATGGGTCTATGTGTGAGTCTGTGGATCTCTGTGCGAGTCTATGGGTCTCTGTGTGAGTCTGTGGGTCTCTGTGTGAGTCTATGGGTCTCTGTGTGAGTCTATGGGTCTCTGTGTGAGTCTATGGGTCTCTGTGTGAGTCTATGTGTCTCTGTGTGAGTCTATGAGTCTCTGTGTGAGTCTACGTGTATCTGTGTGAGTCTATGGGTCTCTGTGTGAGTCTACGGGTCTCTGTGTGAGTCTATGGGTCTCTAAGTGAGTCTATGGGTCTCTGTGTGAGTCTGTGGGTCTCTGTGTGAGTCTGTGGGTCTCTGTGTGAGTGTATGGGTATCTGCGTGAGTCTGTGGGTCTCTGTGTGAGTCTATGGGTCTCTGTGTGAGTCTTTGGGTCTCTGTGTGAGTCTATGTGACTCTGTGTGAATCTATGGGTCTCTGTGTGAGTCTATGGGTCTCTGTGTGAGTCTATGGGTCTCTGTGTGAGTCTATGGGTCTCTGTGTGAGTCTATGGGTCTCTGTGTGAGTTTATGGGTCTCTGTGTGAGTCTATGGGTCTATGTGTGAGTCTGTGGATCTCTGTGTGAGTCTATGGGTCGCTTTGTGAGTCTATGGGCCTCTGTGTGAGTCTGTGGGTCTCTGTGTGAGTCTATGGATCTCTGTGTGAGTCTATGCGTCTCTGTGTGAGTCTATGGGTCTCTGTGTGAGTCTATGGGTCTCTGTGTGAGTCTATGTGCCTCTGTGTGTGTCTATGGGTCTCTGTGTGAGTTTATGGGTCTCTGTGTTAGTCTATGGGTCTATGTGTGAGTCTGTGGATCTCTGTGCGAGTCTATGGGTCTCTGTGTTAGTCTGTGGGTCTCTGTGTGAGTCTATGGGTCTCTGTGTGAGTCTATGGGTATCTGTGTGAGTCTATGGGTCTCTGTGTGAGTCTATGTGTCTCTGTGTGAGTCTATGAGTCTCTGTGTGAGTCTACGTGTATCTGTGTGAGTCTATGGGTCTCTGTGTGAGTCTACGGGTCTCTGTGTGAGTCTATGGGTCTCTAAGTGAGTCTATGGGTCTCTGTGTGAGTCTGTGGGTCTCTGTGTGAGTCTGTGGGTCTCTGTGTGAGTCTATGGGTCTCTGTGTGAGTCTATGGGTCTCTGTGTGAGTCTATGTGTCTCTGTGTGAGTCTATGTGTCTCTGTGTGAGTCTATGGGTCTCTGTGTGAGTCTATGGGTCTCTGTGTGAGGCTATGTGTCTCTGTGTGAGTCTGTGGGTCTCTGTGTGAGTCTATGGGTCTCTGTGTGAGTCTAAGGGTCTCTGTGTGAGTCTATGGGTCTCTGAGTGAGTCTATGGGTCTCTATGTGAGTCTATGGGTCTCTGCGTGAGTCTATGGGTCTCTGAGTGGGTCTATTGCCTCTGTGTGAGTCTATGGGTCTCTGTGTGAGTCTATGTGTCTCTGTGTGACTCTATGGGTCTCTGTGTGAGTCTATGGGTCTCTGTGTGAGTCTATGAGTCTCTGTGTGAGTCTATGGGTCTCTGTGTGAGTCTGTGGATCTCTGTGCGAGTCTGTGGGTCTCTGTGTGAGTCTGTGGGTCTCTGTGTGAGTCTGTGGGTCTCTGTGTGAGTGTATGGGTCTCTGCGTGAGTCTGTGGGTCTCTGTGTGAGTCTATGGGTCTCTGTGTGAGTCTATGGGTCTCTGTGTGAGTTTATGGGTCTCTGTGTGAGTCTATGGGTCTATGTGTGAGTCTGTGGATCTCTGTGCGAGTCTGTGGGTCTGTGTGAGTCTGTGGGTCTCTGTGTGAGTCTATGGGTCTCTGTGTGAGTCTGTGGGTCTCTGTGTGAGTCTATGGGTCTCTGTGTGAGTCTATGGGTCTCTGTGTGAGTCTATGGGTCTCTGTGTGAGTCTATGGGTCTCTGTGTGAGTCTGTGGGTCTCTGTGTGAGTCTGTCGGTCTCTGTGTGAGTCTGTGGCACTCTGTGTGAGTCTATGGGTCTCTGTGTGAGTCTATGGGTCTCTGTGTGAGTCTGTGGGTCTCTGTGTGAGTCTATGGGTCTCTGTGTGAGTCTATGGGCCTCTCTGTGAGTCTATGGGTCTCTGTGTGAGTCTGTGGGTCTCTGTGTGAGTCTATGGGTCTCTGTGTGAGTGTATGTGTCTCTGTGTGAGTCTATGGGTCTCTGTGTGAGTTTATGGGTCTCTGTGTGAGTCTATGGGTCTATGTGTGAGTCTGTGGATCTCTGTGTGAGTCTATGGGTCGCATTGTGAGTCTATGGGTCTCTGTGTGAGTCTGTGGGTCTCTGTGTGAGTCTATGGGTCTCTGTGTGAGTCTATGGGTCTCTGTGTGAGTTTATGGGTCTCTGTGTGAGTCTATGGGTCTCTGTGTGAGTCTGTGGGTCTCTGTGTGAGTCTATGGGTCTCTGTGTGAGTCTGTGGGTCTCTGTGTAAGTCTATGGGTCTCTGTGTGAGTCTATGGGTCTCTGTGTGAGTCTATGGGTCTCTGTGTGAGTCTATGTGTCTCTGTGTGAGTCTGTGGGACTCTGCTGTGAGTCTATGGGTCTCTGCTGTGTGAGTCTATGGGTCTCTGTGCGAGTCTATGGGTCTCTGTGCGAGTCTGTGGGTCTCTGTGTGAGTCTGTGGGTCTCTGTGTGAGTCTATGGGTCTCTGTGTGAGTCTATGGGTCTCTGTGTGAGTCTATGTGCCTCTGTGTGAGTCTATGGTTCTCTGTGTGAGTCTGTGGGTCTCTGTGTGAGTCTATGGGTCTCTGTGTGAGTCTGTGGGTCTCTGTGCGAGTCTATGTGACTCTGTGTGAATCTATGGGTCTCTGTGTGAGTCTATGGGTCTCTGTGTGAGTCTATGGGTCTCTGTGTGAGTCTATGGGTCTCTGTGTGAGTCTATGGGTCTCTGTGTGAGTTTATGGGTCTCTGTGTGAGTCTATGGGTCTATGTGTGAGTCTGTGGATCTCTGTGTGAGTCTATGGGTCGCTTTGTGAGTCTATGGGCCTCTGTGTGAGTCTGTGGGTCTCTGTGTGAGTCTATGGATCTCTGTGTGAGTCTATGCGTCTCTGTGTGAGTCTATGGGTCTCTGTGTGAGTCTATGGGTCTCTGTGTGAGTCTATGTGCCTCTGTGTGTGTCTATGGGTCTCTGTGTGAGTTTATGGGTCTCTGTGTTAGTCTATGGGTCTATGTGTGAGTCTGTGGATCTCTGTGCGAGTCTATGGGTCTCTGTGTGAGTCTGTGGGTCTCTGTGTGAGTCTATGGGTCTCTGTGTGAGTCTATGGGTCTCTGTGTGAGTCTATGGGTCTCTGTGTGAGTCTATGTGTCTCTGTGTGAGTCTATGAGTCTCTGTGTGAGTCTACGTGTATCTGTGTGAGTCTATGGGTCTCTGTGTGAGTCTACGGGTCTCTGTGTGAGTCTATGGGTCTCTAAGTGAGTCTATGGGTCTCTGTGTGAGTCTGTGGGTCTCTGTGTGAGTCTGTGGGTCTCTGTGTGAGTGTATGGGTATCTGCGTGAGTCTGTGGGTCTCTGTGTGAGTCTATGGGTCTCTGTGTGAGTCTTTGGGTCTCTGTGTGAGTCTATGTGACTCTGTGTGAATCTATGGGTCTCTGTGTGAGTCTATGGGTCTCTGTGTGAGTCTATGGGTCTCTGTGTGAGTCTATGGGTCTCTGTGTGAGTCTATGGGTCTCTGTGTGAGTTTATGGGTCTCTGTGTGAGTCTATGGGTCTATGTGTGAGTCTGTGGATCTCTGTGTGAGTCTATGGGTCGCTTTGTGAGTCTATGGGCCTCTGTGTGAGTCTGTGGGTCTCTGTGTGAGTCTATGGATCTCTGTGTGAGTCTATGCGTCTCTGTGTGAGTCTATGGGTCTCTGTGTGAGTCTATGGGTCTCTGTGTGAGTCTATGTGCCTCTGTGTGTGTCTATGGGTCTCTGTGTGAGTTTATGGGTCTCTGTGTTAGTCTATGGGTCTATGTGTGAGTCTGTGGATCTCTGTGCGAGTCTATGGGTCTCTGTGTTAGTCTGTGGGTCTCTGTGTGAGTCTATGGGTCTCTGTGTGAGTCTATGGGTATCTGTGTGAGTCTATGGGTCTCTGTGTGAGTCTATGTGTCTCTGTGTGAGTCTATGAGTCTCTGTGTGAGTCTACGTGTATCTGTGTGAGTCTATGGGTCTCTGTGTGAGTCTACGGGTCTCTGTGTGAGTCTATGGGTCTCTAAGTGAGTCTATGGGTCTCTGTGTGAGTCTGTGGGTCTCTGTGTGAGTCTGTGGGTCTCTGTGTGAGTCTATGGGTCTCTGTGTGAGTCTATGGGTCTCTGTGTGAGTCTATGTGTCTCTGTGTGAGTCTATGTGTCTCTGTGTGAGTCTATGGGTCTCTGTGTGAGTCTATGGGTCTCTGTGTGAGGCTATGTGTCTCTGTGTGAGTCTGTGGGTCTCTGTGTGAGTCTATGGGTCTCTGTGTGAGTCTAAGGGTCTCTGTGTGAGTCTATGGGTCTCTGAGTGAGTCTATGGGTCTCTATGTGAGTCTATGGGTCTCTGCGTGAGTCTATGGGTCTCTGAGTGGGTCTATTGCCTCTGTGTGAGTCTATGGGTCTCTGTGTGAGTCTATGTGTCTCTGTGTGACTCTATGGGTCTCTGTGTGAGTCTATGGGTCTCTGTGTGAGTCTATGAGTCTCTGTGTGAGTCTATGGGTCTCTGTGTGAGTCTGTGGATCTCTGTGCGAGTCTGTGGGTCTCTGTGTGAGTCTGTGGGTCTCTGTGTGAGTCTGTGGGTCTCTGTGTGAGTGTATGGGTCTCTGCGTGAGTCTGTGGGTCTCTGTGTGAGTCTATGGGTCTCTGTGTGAGTCTATGGGTCTCTGTGTGAGTTTATGGGTCTCTGTGTGAGTCTATGGGTCTATGTGTGAGTCTGTGGATCTCTGTGCGAGTCTGTGGGTCTGTGTGAGTCTGTGGGTCTCTGTGTGAGTCTATGGGTCTCTGTGTGAGTCTGTGGGTCTCTGTGTGAGTCTATGGGTCTCTGTGTGAGTCTATGGGTCTCTGTGTGAGTCTATGGGTCTCTGTGTGAGTCTATGGGTCTCTGTGTGAGTCTGTGGGTCTCTGTGTGAGTCTGTCGGTCTCTGTGTGAGTCTGTGGCACTCTGTGTGAGTCTATGGGTCTCTGTGTGAGTCTATGGGTCTCTGTGTGAGTCTGTGGGTCTCTGTGTGAGTCTATGGGTCTCTGTGTGAGTCTATGGGCCTCTCTGTGAGTCTATGGGTCTCTGTGTGAGTCTGTGGGTCTCTGTGTGAGTCTATGGGTCTCTGTGTGAGTGTATGTGTCTCTGTGTGAGTCTATGGGTCTCTGTGTGAGTTTATGGGTCTCTGTGTGAGTCTATGGGTCTATGTGTGAGTCTGTGGATCTCTGTGTGAGTCTATGGGTCGCATTGTGAGTCTATGGGTCTCTGTGTGAGTCTGTGGGTCTCTGTGTGAGTCTATGGGTCTCTGTGTGAGTCTATGGGTCTCTGTGTGAGTTTATGGGTCTCTGTGTGAGTCTATGGGTCTCTGTGTGAGTCTGTGGGTCTCTGTGTGAGTCTATGGGTCTCTGTGTGAGTCTGTGGGTCTCTGTGTAAGTCTATGGGTCTCTGTGTGAGTCTATGGGTATCTGTGTGAGTTTATGGGTCTCTGTGTGAGTCTATGGGTCTATGTGTGAGTCTGTGGATCTCTGTGCGAGTCTGTGGGTCTCTGTGTGTGTCTGTGGGTCTCTGTGTGAGTCTATGGGTCTCTGTGTGAGTCTGTGGGTCTCTGTGTGAGTCTATGGGTCTCTGTGTGAGTCTATGTGTCTCTGTGTGAGTCTATGAGTCCTGTGTGAGTCTATGTGTCTCTGTGTGAGTCTATGGGTCTCTGTGTGAGTCTATGGGTCTCTGTGTGAGTCTATGGGTCTCTGTGTGAGTCTATGTGTCTCTGTGTGAGTCTGTGGGACTCTGCTGTGAGTCTATGGGTCTCTGCTGTGTGAGTCTATGGGTCTCTGTGCGAGTCTATGGGTCTCTGTGCGAGTCTGTGGGTCTCTGTGTGAGTCTATGGGTCTCTGTGTGAGTCTATGGGTCTCTGTGTGAGTCTGTGGGTCTCTGTGTGAGTCTATGGGTCTCTGTGTGAGTCTGTGGGTCTCTGTGTAAGTCTATGGGTCTCTGTGTGAGTCTATGGGTCTCTGTGTGAGTTTATGGGTCTCTGTGTGAGTCTATGGGTCTATGTGTGAGTCTGTGGATCTCTGTGCGAGTCTGTGGGTCTCTGTGTGAGTCTATGGGTCTCTGTGTGAGTCTATGGGTCTCTGTGTGAGTCTGTGGGTCTCTGTGTGAGTCTATGGGTCTCTGCGTGAGTCTATGTGTCTCTGTGTGAGTCTATGGGTCTCTGCGTGAGTCTATGTGTCTCTGTGTGAGTCTATGGGTCTCTGTGTGAGTTTATGGGTCTCTGTGTTAGTCTATGGGTCTATGTGTGAGTCTGTGGATCTCTGTGCGAGTCTATGGGTCTCTGTGTGAGTCTGTGGGTCTCTGTGTGAGTCTATGGGTCTCTGTGTGAGTCTATGGGTCTCTGTGTGAGTCTATGGGTCTCTGTGTGAGTCTATGTGTCTCTGTGTGAGTCTATGAGTCTCTGTGTGAGTCTATGTGTCTCTGTGTGAGTCTATGGGTCTCTGTGTGAGTCTATGGGTCTCTGTGTGAGTCTATGGGTCTCTGTGTGAGTCTATGGGTCTCTGTGTGAGTCTGTGGGTCTCTGTGTGAGTCTGTGGGTCTCTGTGTGAGTCTATGGGTCTCTGTGTGAGTCTATGCGTCTCTGTGTGAGTCTATGTGTCTCTGTGTGAGTCTATGTGTCTCTGTGTGAGTCTATGGGTCTCTGTGTGAGTCTATGGGTCTCTGTGTGAGTCTATGTGTCTCTGTGTGAGTCTGTGGGTCTCTGTGTGAGTCTATGGGTCTCTGTGTGAGTCTAAGGGTCTCTGTGTGAGTCTATGGGTCTCTGAGTGAGTCTATGGGTCTCTATGTGAGTCTATGGGTCTCTGCGTGAGTCTATGGGTCTCTGAGTGAGTCTATTGGTCTCTGTGTGAGTCTATGGGTCTCTGTGTGAGTCTATGTGTCTCTGTGTGACTCTATGGGTCTCTGTGTGAGTCTATGGGTCTCTGTGTGAGTCTATGGGTCTCTGTGTGAGTCTATGGGTCTCTGAGTGAGTCTATTGGTCTCTGTGTGAGTCTATGGGTCTCTGTGTGAGTCTATGTGTCTCTGTGTGAGTCTATGGGTCTCTGTGTGAGTCTATGGGTCTCTGTGTGAGTCTATGGGTCTCTGTGTGAGTCTATGGGTCTCTGTGTGAGTCTGTGGATCTCTGTGTGAGTCTATGGGTCTCTGTGTGAGTCTATGGGTCTCTGTGTGAGTCTATGTGTCTCTGTGTGAGTCTATGTGTCTCTGTGTGAGTCTATGGGTCTCTGTGTGAGTCTATGGGTCTCTGTGTGAGGCTATGTGTCTCTGTGTGAGTCTGTGGGTCTCTGTGTGAGTCTATGGGTCTCTGTGTGAGTCTAAGGGTCTCTGTGTGAGTCTATGGGTCTCTGAGTGAGTCTATGGGTCTCTATGTGAGTCTATGGGTCTCTGCGTGAGTCTATGGGTCTCTGAGTGGGTCTATTGCCTCTGTGTGAGTCTATGGGTCTCTGTGTGAGTCTATGTGTCTCTGTGTGACTCTATGGGTCTCTGTGTGAGTCTATGGGTCTCTGTGTGAGTCTATGAGTCTCTGTGTGAGTCTATGGGTCTCTGTGTGAGTCTGTGGATCTCTGTGCGAGTCTGTGGGTCTCTGTGTGAGTCTGTGGGTCTCTGTGTGAGTCTGTGGGTCTCTGTGTGAGTGTATGGGTCTCTGCGTGAGTCTGTGGGTCTCTGTGTGAGTCTATGGGTCTCTGTGTGAGTCTATGGGTCTCTGTGTGAGTTTATGGGTCTCTGTGTGAGTCTATGGGTCTATGTGTGAGTCTGTGGATCTCTGTGCGAGTCTGTGGGTCTGTGTGAGTCTGTGGGTCTCTGTGTGAGTCTATGGGTCTCTGTGTGAGTCTGTGGGTCTCTGTGTGAGTCTATGGGTCTCTGTGTGAGTCTATGGGTCTCTGTGTGAGTCTATGGGTCTCTGTGTGAGTCTATGGGTCTCTGTGTGAGTCTGTGGGTCTCTGTGTGAGTCTGTCGGTCTCTGTGTGAGTCTGTGGCACTCTGTGTGAGTCTATGGGTCTCTGTGTGAGTCTATGGGTCTCTGTGTGAGTCTGTGGGTCTCTGTGTGAGTCTATGGGTCTCTGTGTGAGTCTATGGGCCTCTCTGTGAGTCTATGGGTCTCTGTGTGAGTCTGTGGGTCTCTGTGTGAGTCTATGGGTCTCTGTGTGAGTGTATGTGTCTCTGTGTGAGTCTATGGGTCTCTGTGTGAGTTTATGGGTCTCTGTGTGAGTCTATGGGTCTATGTGTGAGTCTGTGGATCTCTGTGTGAGTCTATGGGTCGCATTGTGAGTCTATGGGTCTCTGTGTGAGTCTGTGGGTCTCTGTGTGAGTCTATGGGTCTCTGTGTGAGTCTATGGGTCTCTGTGTGAGTTTATGGGTCTCTGTGTGAGTCTATGGGTCTCTGTGTGAGTCTGTGGGTCTCTGTGTGAGTCTATGGGTCTCTGTGTGAGTCTGTGGGTCTCTGTGTAAGTCTATGGGTCTCTGTGTGAGTCTATGGGTATCTGTGTGAGTTTATGGGTCTCTGTGTGAGTCTATGGGTCTATGTGTGAGTCTGTGGATCTCTGTGCGAGTCTGTGGGTCTCTGTGTGTGTCTGTGGGTCTCTGTGTGAGTCTATGGGTCTCTGTGTGAGTCTGTGGGTCTCTGTGTGAGTCTATGGGTCTCTGTGTGAGTCTATGTGTCTCTGTGTGAGTCTATGAGTCCTGTGTGAGTCTATGTGTCTCTGTGTGAGTCTATGGGTCTCTGTGTGAGTCTATGGGTCTCTGTGTGAGTCTATGGGTCTCTGTGTGAGTCTATGTGTCTCTGTGTGAGTCTGTGGGACTCTGCTGTGAGTCTATGGGTCTCTGCTGTGTGAGTCTATGGGTCTCTGTGCGAGTCTATGGGTCTCTGTGCGAGTCTGTGGGTCTCTGTGTGAGTCTATGGGTCTCTGTGTGAGTCTATGGGTCTCTGTGTGAGTCTGTGGGTCTCTGTGTGAGTCTATGGGTCTCTGTGTGAGTCTGTGGGTCTCTGTGTAAGTCTATGGGTCTCTGTGTGAGTCTATGGGTCTCTGTGTGAGTTTATGGGTCTCTGTGTGAGTCTATGGGTCTATGTGTGAGTCTGTGGATCTCTGTGCGAGTCTGTGGGTCTCTGTGTGAGTCTATGGGTCTCTGTGTGAGTCTATGGGTCTCTGTGTGAGTCTGTGGGTCTCTGTGTGAGTCTATGGGTCTCTGCGTGAGTCTATGTGTCTCTGTGTGAGTCTATGGGTCTCTGCGTGAGTCTATGTGTCTCTGTGTGAGTCTATGGGTCTCTGTGTGAGTTTATGGGTCTCTGTGTTAGTCTATGGGTCTATGTGTGAGTCTGTGGATCTCTGTGCGAGTCTATGGGTCTCTGTGTGAGTCTGTGGGTCTCTGTGTGAGTCTATGGGTCTCTGTGTGAGTCTATGGGTCTCTGTGTGAGTCTATGGGTCTCTGTGTGAGTCTATGTGTCTCTGTGTGAGTCTATGAGTCTCTGTGTGAGTCTATGTGTCTCTGTGTGAGTCTATGGGTCTCTGTGTGAGTCTATGGGTCTCTGTGTGAGTCTATGGGTCTCTGTGTGAGTCTATGGGTCTCTGTGTGAGTCTGTGGGTCTCTGTGTGAGTCTGTGGGTCTCTGTGTGAGTCTATGGGTCTCTGTGTGAGTCTATGCGTCTCTGTGTGAGTCTATGTGTCTCTGTGTGAGTCTATGTGTCTCTGTGTGAGTCTATGGGTCTCTGTGTGAGTCTATGGGTCTCTGTGTGAGTCTATGTGTCTCTGTGTGAGTCTGTGGGTCTCTGTGTGAGTCTATGGGTCTCTGTGTGAGTCTAAGGGTCTCTGTGTGAGTCTATGGGTCTCTGAGTGAGTCTATGGGTCTCTATGTGAGTCTATGGGTCTCTGCGTGAGTCTATGGGTCTCTGAGTGAGTCTATTGGTCTCTGTGTGAGTCTATGGGTCTCTGTGTGAGTCTATGTGTCTCTGTGTGACTCTATGGGTCTCTGTGTGAGTCTATGGGTCTCTGTGTGAGTCTATGGGTCTCTGTGTGAGTCTATGGGTCTCTGAGTGAGTCTATTGGTCTCTGTGTGAGTCTATGGGTCTCTGTTTGAGTCTATGTGTCTCTGTGTGACTCTATGGGTCTCTGTGTGAGTCTATGGGTCTCTGTGTGAGTCTATGGGTCTCTGTGTGAGTCTATGGGTCTCTGTGTGAGTCTATGGGTCTCTGTGTGAGTCTGTGGATCTCTGTGCGAGTCTGTGGGTCTCTGTGTGAGTCTGTGGGTCTCTGTGTGAGTGTATGGGTATCTGCGTGAGTCTGTGGGTCTCTGTGTGAGTCTATGGGTCTCTGTGTGAGTCTATGGGTCTCTGTGTGAGTTTATGGGTCTCTGTGTTAGTCTATGGGTCTATGTGTGAGTCTGTGGATCTCTGTGCGAGTCTATGGGTCTCTGTGTGAGTCTGTGGGTCTCTGTGTGAGTCTATGGGTCTCTGTGTGAGTCTATGGGTCTCTGTGTGAGTCTATGTGTCTCTGTGTGAGTCTATGAGTCTCTGTGTGAGTCTACGTGTATCTGTGTGAGTCTATGGGTCTCTGTGTGAGTCTACGGGTCTCTGTGTGAGTCTATGGGTCTCTAAGTGAGTCTATGGGTCTCTGTGTGAGTCTGTGGGTCTCTGTGTGAGTCTGTGGGTCTCTGTGTGAGTTTATGGGTCTCTGTGTGAGTCTATGGGTCTCTGTGTGAGTCTATGTGTCTCTGTGTGAGTCTATGGGTCTCTGTGTGAGTCTATGGGTCTCTGTGTGAGGCTATGTGTCTCTGTGTGAGTCTGTGGGTCTCTGTGTGAGTCTATGGGTCTCTGTGTGAGTCTAAGGGTCTCTGTGTGAGTCTATGGGTCTCTGAGTGAGTCTATGGGTCTCTATGTGAGTCTATGGGTCTCTGCGTGAGTCTATGGGTCTCTGAGTGGGTCTATTGCCTCTGTGTGAGTCTATGGGTCTCTGCGTGAGTCTATGTGTCTCTGTGTGACTCTATGGGTCTCTGTGTGAGTCTATGGGTCTCTGTGTGAGTCTATGGGTCTCTGTGTGAGTCTATGGGTCTCTGTGTGAGTCTGTGTATCTCTGTGCGAGTCTATGGGTCTCTGTGTGAGTCTATGTGTCTCTGTGTGAGTCTGTGGGACTCTGCTGTGAGTCTATGGGTCTCTGCTGTGTGAGTCTATGTGTCTCTGTGTGAGTCTATGGGTCTCTGTGTGAGTCTATGGGTCTCTGTGTGAGTCTATGGGTCTCTGTGTGAGTCTATGTGTCTCTGTGTGAGTCTGTGGGACTCTGCTGTGAGTCTATGGGTCTCTGCTGTGTGAGTCTATGGGTCTCTGTGCGAGTCTATGGGTCTCTGTGCGAGTCTGTGGGTCTCTGTGTGAGTCTATGGGTCTCTGTGTGAGTCTATGGGTCTCTGTGTGAGTCTGTGGGTCTCTGTGTGAGTCTATGGGTCTCTGTGTGAGTCTGTGGGTCTCTGTGTAAGTCTATGGGTCTCTGTGTGAGTCTATGGGTCTCTGTGTGAGTTTATGGGTCTCTGTGTGAGTCTATGGGTCTATGTGTGAGTCTGTGGATCTCTGTGCGAGTCTGTGGGTCTCTGTGTGAGTCTATGGGTCTCTGTGTGAGTCTATGGGTCTCTGTGTGAGACTGTGGGTCTCTGTGTGAGTCTATGGGTCTCTGCGTGAGTCTATGTGTCTCTGTGTGAGTCTATGGGTCTCTGTGTGAGTTTATGGGTCTCTGTGTTAGTCTATGGGTCTATGTGTGAGTCTGTGGATCTCTGTGCGAGTCTATGGGTCTCTGTGTGAGTCTGTGGGTCTCTGTGTGAGTCTATGGGTCTCTGTGTGAGTCTATGGGTCTCTGTGTGAGTCTATGGGTCTCTGTGTGAGTCTATGTGTCTCTGTGTGAGTCTATGAGTCTCTCTGTGAGTCTATGGGTCTCTGTGTGAGTCTATGGGTCTCTGTGTGAGTCTATGGGTCTCTGTGTGAGTCTATGGGTCTCTGTGTGAGTCTGTGGGTCTCTGTGTGAGTCTGTGGGTCTCTGTGTGAGTCTATGGGTCTCTGTGTGAGTCTATGCGTCTCTGTGTGAGTCTATGTGTCTCTGTGTGAGTCTATGTGTCTCTGTGTGAGTCTATGGGTCTCTGTGTGAGTCTATGGGTCTCTGTGTGAGTCTATGTGTCTCTGTGTGAGTCTGTGGGTCTCTGTGTGAGTCTATGGGTCTCTGTGTGAGTCTAAGGGTCTCTGTGTGAGTCTATGGGTCTCTGAGTGAGTCTATGGGTCTCTATGTGAGTCTATGGGTCTCTGCGTGAGTCTATGGGTCTCTGAGTGAGTCTATTGGTCTCTGTGTGAGTCTATGGGTCTCTGTGTGAGTCTATGTGTCTCTGTGTGACTCTATGGGTCTCTGTGTGAGTCTATGGGTCTCGGTGTGAGTCTATGGGTCTCTGTGTGAGTCTATGGGTCTCTGAGTGAGTCTATTGGTCTCTGTGTGAGTCTATGGGTCTCTGTGTGAGTCTATGTGTCTCTGTGTGACTCTATGGGTCTCTGTGTGAGTCTATGGGTCTCTGTGTGAGTCTATGGGTCTCTGTGTGAGTCTATGGGTCTCTGTGTGAGTCTATGGGTCTCTGTGTGAGTCTGTGGATCTCTGTGCGAGTCTGTGGGTCTCTGTGTGCGTCTGTGGGTCTCTGTGTGAGTGTATGGGTATCTGCGTGAGTCTGTGGGTCTCTGTGTGAGTCTATGGGTCTCTGTGTGAGTCTATGGGTCTCTGTGTGAGTCTATGGGTCTCTGTGTGAGTCTATGTGTCTCTGTGTGAGTCTATGGGTCTCTGTGTGAGTCTATGTGCCTCTGTGTGAGTCTATGGTTCTCTGTGTGAGTCTGTGGGTCTCTGTGTGAGTCTATGGGGCTCTCTGTGAGTCTGTGGGTCTCTGTGTGAGTCTATGTGACTCTGTGTGAATCTATGGGTCTCTGTGTGAGTCTATGGGTCTCTATGTGAGTCTATGGGTCTCTGCGTGAGTCTATGGGTCTCTGAGTGGGTCTATTGCCTCTGTGTGAGTCTATGGGTCTCTGTGTGAGTCTATGTGTCTCTGTGTGACTCTATGGGTCTCTGTGTGAGTCTATGGGTCTCTGTGTGAGTCTATGGGTCTCTGTGTGAGTCTATGGGTCTCTGTGTGAGTCTGTGGATCTCTGTGCGAGTCTATGGGTCTCTGTGTGAGTCTATGTGTCTCTGTGTGAGTCTGTGGGACTCTGCTGTGAGTCTATGGGTCTCTGCTGTGTGAGTCTATGTGTCTCTGTGTGAGTCTATGGGTCTCTGTGTGAGTCTATGGGTCTCTGTGTGAGTCTATGGGTCTCTGTTTGAGTCTATGTGTCTCTGTGTGAGTCTGTGGGACTCTGCTGTGAGTCTATGGGTCTCTGCTGTGTGAGTCTATGGGTCTCTGTGCGAGTCTATGGGTCTCTGTGCGAGTCTGTGGGTCTCTGTGTGAGTCTATGGGTCTCTGTGTGAGTCTATGGGTCTCTGTGTGAGTCTGTGGGTCTCTGTGTGAGTCTATGGGTCTCTGTGTGAGTCTGTGGGTCTCTGTGTAAGTCTATGGGTCTCTGTGTGAGTCTATGGGTCTCTGTGTGAGTTTATGGGTCTCTGTGTGAGTCTATGGGTCTATGTGTGAGTCTGTGGATCTCTGTGCGAGTCTGTGGGTCTCTGTGTGAGTCTATGGGTCTCTGTGTGAGTCTATGGGTCTCTGTGTGAGTCTGTGGGTCTCTGTGTGAGTCTATGGGTCTCTGCGTGAGTCTATGTGTCTCTGTGTGAGTCTATGGGTCTCTGTGTGAGTTTATGGGTCTCTGTGTTAGTCTATGGGTCTATGTGTGAGTCTGTGGATCTCTGTGCGAGTCTATGGGTCTCTGTGTGAGTCTGTGGGTCTCTGTGTGAGTCTATGGGTCTCTGTGTGAGTCTATGGGTCTCTGTGTGAGTCTATGGGTCTCTGTGTGAGTCTATGTGTCTCTGTGTGAGTCTATGAGTCTCTGTGTGAGTCTATGTGTCTCTGTGTGAGTCTATGGGTCTCTGTGTGAGTCTATGGGTCTCTGTGTGAGTCTATGGGTCTCTGTGTGAGTCTATGGGTCTCTGTGTGAGTCTGTGGGTCTCTGTGTGAGTCTGTGGGTCTCTGTGTGAGTCTATGGGTCTCTGTGTGAGTCTATGCGTCTCTGTGTGAGTCTATGTGTCTCTGTGTGAGTCTATGTGTCTCTGTGTGAGTCTATGGGTCTCTGTGTGAGTCTATGGGTCTCTGTGTGAGTCTATGTGTCTCTGTGTGAGTCTGTGGGTCTCTGTGTGAGTCTATGGGTCTCTGTGTGAGTCTAAGGGTCTCTGTGTGAGTCTATGGGTCTCTGAGTGAGTCTATGGGTCTCTATGTGAGTCTATGGGTCTCTGCGTGAGTCTATGGGTCTCTGAGTGAGTCTATTGGTCTCTGTGTGAGTCTATGGGTCTCTGTGTGAGTCTATGTGTCTCTGTGTGACTCTATGGGTCTCTGTGTGAGTCTATGGGTCTCTGTGTGAGTCTATGGGTCTCTGTGTGAGTCTATGGGTCTCTGAGTGAGTCTATTGGTCTCTGTTTGAGTCTATGGGTCTCTGTGTGAGTCTATGTGTCTCTGTGTGACTCTATGGGTCTCTGTGTGAGTCTATGGGTCTCTGTGTGAGTCTATGGGTCTCTGTGTGAGTCTATGGGTCTCTGTGTGAGTCTGTGGATCTCTGTGCGAGTCTGTGGGTCTCTGTGTGAGTCTGTGGGTCTCTGTGTGAGTGTATGGGTATCTGCGTGAGTCTGTGGGTCTCTGTGTGAGTCTATGGGTCTCTGTGTGAGTCTATGGGTCTCTGTGTGAGTCTATGGGTCTCTGTGTGAGTCTATGTGTCTCTGTGTGAGTCTATGGGTCTCTGTGTGAGTCTATGTGCCTCTGTGTGAGTCTATGGTTCTCTGTGTGAGTCTGTGGGTCTCTGTGTGAGTCTATGGGTCTCTCTGTGAGTCTGTGGGTCTCTGTGTGAGTCTATGTGACTCTGTGTGAATCTATGGGTCTCTGTGTGAGTCTTTGGGTCTCTGTGTGAGTCTATGGGTCTCTGTGTGAGTCTATGGGTCTCTGTGTGAGTCTATGGGTCTCTGTGTGAGTTTATGGGTCTCTGTGTGAGTCTATGGGTCTATGTGTGAGTCTGTGGATCTCTGTGTGAGTCTATGGGTCGCTTTGTGAGTCTATGGGCCTCTGTGTGAGTCTGTGGGTCTCTGTGTGAGTCTATGGATCTCTGTGTGAGTCTATGCATCTCTGTGTGAGTCTATGGGTCTCTGTGTGAGTCTATGGGTCTCTGTGTGAGTCTATGTGCCTCTGTGTGTGTCTATGGGTCTCTGTGTGAGTTTATGGGTCTCTGTGTTAGTCTATGGGTCTATGTGTGAGTCTGTGGATCTCTGTGCGAGTCTATGGGTCTCTGTGTGAGTCTGTGGGTCTCTGTGTGAGTCTATGGGTCTCTGTGTGAGTCTATGGGTCTCTGTGTGAGTCTATGGGTCTCTGTGTGAGTCTATGTGTCTCTGTGTGAGTCTATGAGTCTCTGTGTGAGTCTACGTGTATCTGTGTGAGTCTATGGGTCTCTGTGTGAGTCTACGGGTCTCTGTGTGAGTCTATGGGTCTCTAAGTGAGTCTATGGGTCTCTGTGTGAGTCTGTGGGTCTCTGTGTGAGTCTGTGGGTCTCTGTGTGAGTCTATGGGTCTCTGTGTGAGTCTATGGGTCTCTGTGTGAGTCTATGTGTCTCTGTGTGAGTCTATGTGTCTCTGTGTGAGTCTATGGGTCTCTGTGTGAGTCTATGGGTCTCTGTGTGAGGCTATGTGTCTCTGTGTGAGTCTGTGGGTCTCTGTGTGAGTCTATGGGTCTCTGTGTGAGTCTAAGGGTCTCTGTGTGAGTCTATGGGTCTCTGAGTGAGTCTATGGGTCTCTATGTGAGTCTATGGGTTTCTGCGTGAGTCTATGGGTCTCTGAGTGGGTCTATTGCCTCTGTGTGAGTCTATGGGTCTCTGTGTGAGTCTATGTGTCTCTGTGTGAGTCTATGGGTCTCTGTGTGAGTCTATGTGTCTCTGTGTGAGTCTGTGGGACTCTGCTGTGAGTCTATGGGTCTCTGTGTGAGTCTGTGGGACTCTGCTGTGAGTCTATGGGTCTCTGCTGTGTGAGTCTATGTGTCTCTGTGTGAGTCTATGGGTCTCTGTGTGAGTCTATGGGTCTCTGTGTGAGTCTATGGGTCTCTGTGTGAGTCTATGTGTCTCTGTGTGAGTCTGTGGGACTCTGCTGTGAGTCTATGGGTCTCTGCTGTGTGAGTCTATGGGTCTCTGTGCGAGTCTATGGGTCTCTGTGCGAGTCTGTGGGTCTCTGTGTGAGTCTATGGGTCTCTGTGTGAGTCTATGGGTCTCTGTGTGAGTCTGTGGGTCTCTGTGTGAGTCTATGGGTCTCTGTGTGAGTCTGTGGGTCTCTGTGTAAGTCTATGGGTCTCTGTGTGAGTCTATGGGTCTCTGTGTGAGTTTATGGGTCTCTGTGTGAGTCTATGGGTCTATGTGTGAGTCTGTGGATCTCTGTGCGAGTCTGTGGGTCTCTGTGTGAGTCTATGGGTCTCTGTGTGAGTCTATGGGTCTCTGTGTGAGTCTGTGGGTCTCTGTGTGAGTCTATGGGTCTCTGCGTGAGTCTATGTGTCTCTGTGTGAGTCTATGGGTCTCTGTGTGAGTTTATGGGTATCTGTGTTAGTCTATGGGTCTATGTGTGAGTCTGTGGATCTCTGTGTGAGTCTATGGGTCTCTGTGCAAGTCTATGGGTCTCTGTGCGAGTCTGTGGGTCTCTGTGTGAGTCTATGGGTCTCTGTGTGAGTCTATGGGTCTCTGTGTGAGTCTGTGGGTCTCTGTGTGAGTCTATGGGTCTCTGTGTGAGTCTGTGGGTCTCTGTGTAAGTCTATGGGTCTCTGTGTGAGTCTATGGGTCTCTGTGTGAGTTTATGGGTCTCTGTGTGAGTCTATGGGTCTATGTGTGAGTCTGTGGATCTCTGTGCGAGTCTGTGGGTCTCTGTGTGAGTCTATGGGTCTCTGTGTGAGTCTATGGGTCTCTGTGTGAGTCTGTGGGTCTCTGTGTGAGTCTATGGGTCTCTGCGTGAGTCTATGTGTCTCTGTGTGAGTCTATGGGTCTCTGTGTGAGTTTATGGGTCTCTGTGTTAGTCTATGGGTCTATGTGTGAGTCTGTGGATCTCTGTGCGAGTCTATGGGTCTCTGTGTGAGTCTGTGGGTCTCTGTGTGAGTCTATGGGTCTCTGTGTGAGTCTATGGGTCTCTGTGTGAGTCTATGGGTCTCTGTGTGAGTCTATGTGTCTCTGTGTGAGTCTATGAGTCTCTGTGTGAGTCTATGTGTCTCTGTGTGAGTCTATGGGTCTCTGTGTGAGTCTATGGGTCTCTGTGTGAGTCTATGGGTCTCTGTGTGAGTCTGTGGGTCTCTGTGTGAGTCTGTGGGTCTCTGTGTGAGTCTATGGGTCTCTGTGTGAGTCTATGCGTCTCTGTGTGAGTCTATGTGTCTCTGTGTGAGTCTATATGTCTCTGTGTGAGTCTATGGGTCTCTGTGTGAGTCTATGGGTCTCTGTGTGAGTCTGTGGGTCTCTGTGTGAGTCTATGGGTCTCTGTGTGAGTCTAAGGGTCTCTGTGTGAGTCTATGGGTCTCTGAGTGAGTCTATGGGTCTCTATGTGAGTCTATGGGTCTCTGCGTGAGTCTATGGGTCTCTGAGTGAGTCTATTGGTCTCTGTGTGAGTCTATGGGTCTCTGTGTGAGTCTATGTGTCTCTGTGTGACTCTATGGGTCTCTGTGTGAGTCTATGGGTCTCTGTGTGAGTCTATGGGTCTCTGTGTGAGTCTATGGGTCTCTGAGTGAGTCTATTGGTCTCTGTGTGAGTCTATGGGTCTCTGTGTGAGTCTATGTGTCTCTGTGTGACTCTATGGGTCTCTGTGTGAGTCTATGGGTCTCTGTGTGAGTCTATGGGTCTCTGTGTGAGTCTATGGGTCTCTGTGTGAGTCTGTGGATCTCTGTGCGAGTCTGTGGGTCTCTGTGTGAGTCTATGGGTCTCTGTGTGAGTCTATGGGTCTCTGTGTGAGTCTATGTGTCTCTGTGTGAGTCTATGGGTCTCTGTGTGAGTCTATGTGCCTCTGTGTGAGTCTATGGTTCTCTGTGTGAGTCTGTGGGTCTCTGTGTGAGTCTATGGGTCTCTCTGTGAGTCTGTGGGTCTCTGTGTGAGTCTATGTGACTCTGTGTGAATCTATGGGTCTCTGTGTGAGTCTTTGGGTCTCTGTGTGAGTCTATGGGTCTCTGTGTGAGTCTATGGGTCTCTGTGTGAGTCTATGGGTCTCTGTGTGAGTTTATGGGTCTCTGTGTGAGTCTATGGGTCTATGTGTGAGTCTGTGGATCTCTGTGTGAGTCTATGGGTCTCTGTGTGAGGCTATGTGTCTCTGTGTGAGTCTGTGGGTCTCTGTGTGAGTCTATGGGTCTCTGTGTGAGTCTAAGGGTCTCTGTGTGAGTCTATGGGTCTCTGAGTGAGTCTATGGGTCTCTATGTGAGTCTATGGGTCTCTGCGTGAGTCTATGGGTCTCTGAGTGGGTCTATTGCCTCTGTGTGAGTCTATGGGTCTCTGTGTGAGTCTATGTGTCTCTGTGTGACTCTATGGGTCTCTGTGTGAGTCTATGGGTCTCTGTGTGAGTCTATGGGTCTCTGCGTGAGTCTGTGGATCTCTGTGCGAGTCTGTGGGTCTCTGTGTGAGTCTGTGGTTCTCTGTGTGAGTCTGTGGGTCTCTGTGTGAGTGTATGGGTCTCTGCGTGAGTCTGTGGGTCTCTGTGTGAGTCTATGGGTCTCTGTGTGAGTCTATGGGTCTCTGTGTGAGTTTATGGGTCTCTGTGTGAGTCTATGGGTCTATGTGTGAGTCTGTGGATCTCTGTGCGAGTCTGTGGGTCTGTGTGAGTCTGTGGGTCTCTGTGTGAGTCTATGGGTCTCTGTGTGAGTCTGTGGGTCTCTGTGTGAGTCTATGGGTCTCTGTGTGAGTCTATGGGTCTCTGTGTGAGTCTATGGGTCTCTGTGTGAGTCTGTGGGTCGCTGTGTGAGTCTGTCGGTCTCTGTGTGAGTCTGTGGCACTCTGTGTGAGTCTATGGGTCTCTGTGTGAGTCTATGGGTCTCTGTGTGAGTCTGTGGGTCTCTGTGTGAGTCTATGGGTCTCTGTGTGAGTCTGTGGGTCTCTGTGTGAGTCTATGGGTCTCTGTGTTAGTCTATGGGTCTCTGTGTGAGTCTATGGGTCTATGTGTGAGTCTATGGGTCTCTGTGTGAGTCTATGGGTCTCTGTGTGAGTCTATGGGTCTCTGTGTGAGTCTATGGGTCTCTGTGTGAGTCTGTGGGTCTCTGTGTGAGTCTGTCGGTCTCTGTGTGAGTCTGTGTGTCTCTGTGTGAGTCTATGGTTCTCTGTGTGAGTCTATGGGTCTCTGTGTGAGTCTGTGGGTCTCTGTGTGAGTCTATGGGTCTCTGTGTGAGTCTATGGGTCTCTGTGTGAGTCTATGGGTCTCTGTGTGAGTCTGTGGATCTCTGTGCGAGTCTGTGGGTCTCTGTGTGAGTCTATGGGTCTCTGTGTGAGTCTATGGGTCTCTGTGTGAGTTTATGGGTCTCTGTGTGAGTCTATGGGTCTATGTGTGAGTCTGTGGATCTCTGTGCGAGTCTATGGGTCTCTGTGTGAGTCTGTGGGTCTCTGTGTGAGTCTATGGGTCTCTGTGTGAGTCTGTGGGTCTCTATGTGAGTCTATGGGTCTCTGTGTGAGTCTATGTGTCTCTGTGTGAGTCTATGGGTCTCTGTGTGAGTCTATGTGTCTCTGTGTGAGTCTATGGGTCTCTGTTTGAGTCGATGTGTCTCTGTGTGAGTCTATGGGTCTCTGTGTGAGTCTATGTGTCTCTGTGTGAGTCTATGGGTCTCTGTGTGAGTCTATGGGTCTCTGTGTGAGTCTATGGGTCTCTGTGTGAGTTTATGGGTCTCTGTGTTAGTCTATGGGTCTCTGTGTGAGTCTGTGGATCTCTGTGCGAGTCTGTGGGTCTCTGTGTGAGTCTGTGGGGCTCTGTGTGATTCTATGGGTCTCTGTGTGAGTCTGTGGGTCTCTGTGTGAGTCTATGGGTCTCTGTGTGAGTCTATGTGTCTCTGTGTGAGTCTATGGGTCTCTGTGTGAGTCTATGTGTCTCTGTGTGAGTCTATGGGTCTCTGTGTGAGTCTATGGGTCTCTGTGTGAGTCTATGGGTCTCCGTGTGAGTCTATGGGTCTCTGTGTGAGTCTGTGGATCTCTGTGCGAGTCTGTGGGTCTCTGTGTGAGTCTGTGGGTCTCTGCGTGAGTCTGTGGGTCTCTGTGTGAGTCTATGGGTCTCTGTGTGAGTCTGTGGGTCTCTGTGTAAGTCTATGGGTCTCTGTGTGAGTTTAGGGGTCTCTGTGTGAGTCTGTGGGTCTCTGTGTGAGTCTATGGGTCTCTGTGTGAGTCTATGTGTCTCTGTGTGAGTCTATGGGTCTCTGTGTGAGTCTATGTGTCTCTGTGTGAGTCTATGGGTCTCTGTGTGAGTCTATGTGTCTCTGTGTGAGTCTATGGGTCTCTGTTTGAGTCTATGTGTCTCTGTGTGAGTCTATGGGTCTCTGTGTGAGTCTATGTGTCTCTGTGTGAGTCTATGGGTCTCTGTGTGAGTCTATGGGTCTCTGTGTGAGTTTATGGGTCTCTGTGTTAGTCTATGGGTCTCTGTGTGAGTCTGTGGATCTCTGTGCGAGTCTGTGGGTCTCTGTGTGAGTCTGTGGGTCTCTGTGTGATTCTATGGGTCTCTGTGTGAGTCTGTGGGTCTCTGTGTGAGTCTATGGGTCTCTGTGTGAGTCTATGTGTCTCTGTGTGAGTCTATGGGTCTCTGTGTGAGTCTATGTGTCTCTGTGTGAGTCTATGGGTCTCTGTGTGAGTCTATGGGTCTCTGTGTGAGTCTATGGGTCTCCGTGTGAGTCTATGGGTCTCTGTGTGAGTCTGTGGATCTCTGTGTGAGTCTGTGGGTCTCTGTGTGAGTCTGTGGGTCTCTGCGTGAGTCTGTGGGTCTCTGTGTGAGTCTATGGGGCTCTGTGTGAGTCTGTGGGTCTCTGTGTAAGTCTATGGGTCTCTGTGTGAGTTTAGGGGTCTCTGTGTGAGTCTGTGGGTCTCTGTGTGAGTCTATGGGTCTCTGTGTGAGTCTATGTGTCTCTGTGTGAGTCTATGGGTCTCTGTGTGAGTCTATGTGTCTCTGTGTGAGTCTATGGGTCTCTGTGTGAGTCTATGGGTCTCTGTGTGAGTCTATGGGTCTCTGTGTGAGTCTGTGGGTCTCTGTGTGAGTCTGTGGGTCTCTGTGTGAGTCTATGGGTCTCTGTGTGAGTCTATGGGTCTCTGTGTGAGTCTATGGGTCTCTGTGTGAGTCTGTGGGTCTCTGTGTGAGTGTATGGGTCTCTGTGTGAGTCTATGGGTCTCTGTGTGAGTCTATGGGTCTCTGTGTGAGTCTGTGGATCTCTGTGCGAGTCTGTGGGTCTCTGTGTGAGTCTATGGGTCTCTGTGTGAGTCTATGGGTCTCTGTGTGAGTTTATGGGTCTCTGTGTGAGTCTATGGGTCTATGTGTGAGTCTGTGGATCTCTGTGCGAGTCTGTGGGTCTCTGTGTGAGTCTGTGGGTCTCTGTGTGAGTCTATGGGTCTCTGTGTGAGTCTGTGGGTCTCTATGTGAGTCTATGGGTCTCTGTGTGAGTCTATGTGTCTCTGTGTGAGTCTATGGGTCTCTGTGTGAGTCTATGTGTCTCTGTGTGAGTTTAGGGGTCTCTGTGTGAGTCTGTGGGTCTCTGTGTGAGTCTATGGGTCTCTGTGTGAGTCTATGTGTCTCTGTGTGAGTCTATGGGTCTCTGTGTGAGTCTATGTGTCTCTGTGTGAGTCTATGGGTCTCTGTGTGAGTCTATGGGTCTCTGTGTGAGTCTGTGGGTCTCTGTGTGAGTCTGTGGGTCTCTGTGTGAGTCTATGTGTCTCTGTGTGAGTCTATGGGTCTCTGTGTGAGTCTATGGGTCTCTGTGTGAGTCTATGGGTCTCTGTGTGAGTTTATGGGTCTCTGTGTGAGTCTATGGGTCTCTAAGTGAGTCTATGGGTCTCTGTGTGAGTCTGTGGGTCTCTGTGTGAGTCTATGGGTCTCTGTGTGAGTCTATGGGTCTCTGTGTGAGTCTATGTGTCTCTGTGTGAGTCTATGTGTCTCTGTGTGAGTCTATGGGTCTCTGTGTGAGTCTATGGGTCTCTGTGTGAGGCTATGTGTCTCTGTGTGAGTCTGTGGGTCTCTGTGTGAGTCTATGGGTCTCTGTGTGAGTCTAAGGGTCTCTGTGTGAGTCTATGGGTCTCTGAGTGAGTCTATGGGTCTCTATGTGAGTCTATGGGTCTCTGCGTGAGTCTATGGGTCTCTGAGTGGGTCTATTGCCTCTGTGTGAGTCTATGGGTCTCTGTGTGAGTCTATGTGTCTCTGTGTGACTCTATGGGTCTCTGTGTGAGTCTATGGGTCTCTGTGTGAGTCTATGGGTCTCTGTGTGAGTCTATGGGTCTCTGTGTGAGTCTGTGGATCTCTGTGCGAGTCTGTGGGTCTCTGTGTGAGTCTGTGGGTCTCTGTGTGAGTCTGTGGGTCTCTGTGTGAGTGTATGGGTCTCTGCGTGAGTCTGTGGGTCTCTGTGTGAGTCTATGGGTCTCTGTGTGAGTCTATGGGTCTCTGTGTGAGTTTATGGGTCTCTGTGTGAGTCTATGGGTCTATGTGTGAGTCTGTGGATCTCTGTGCGAGTCTGTGGGTCTGTGTGAGTCTGTGGGTCTCTGTGTGAGTCTATGGGTCTCTGTGTGAGTCTGTGGGTCTCTGTGTGAGTCTATGGGTCTCTGTGTGAGTCTATGGGTCTCTGTGTGAGTCTATGGGTCTCTGTGTGAGTCTATGGGTCTCTGTGTGAGTCTGTGGGTCTCTGTGTGAGTCTGTCGGTCTCTGTGTGAGTCTGTGGCACTCTGTGTGAGTCTATGGGTCTCTGTGTGAGTCTATGGGTCTCTGTGTGAGGCTGTGGGTCTCTGTGTGAGTCTATGGGTCTCTGTGTGAGTCTGTGGGTCTCTGTGTGAGTCTATGGGTCTCTGTGTTAGTCTATGGGTCTCTGTGTGAGTCTATGGGTCTATGTGTGAGTCTATGGGTCTCTGTGTGAGTCTATGGGTCTCTGTGTGAGTCTATGGGTCTCTGTGTGAGTCTATGGGTCTCTGTGTGAGTCTGTGGGTCTCTGTGTGAGTCTGTCGGTCTCTGTGTGAGTCTGTGTGTCTCTGTGTGAGTCTATGGTTCTCTGTGTGAGTCTATGGGTCTCTGTGTGAGTCTGTGGGTCTCTGTGTGAGTCTATGGGTCTCTGTGTGAGTCTATGGGTCTCTGTGTGAGTCTATGTGTCTCTCTGTGAGTCTATGGGTCTCTGTTTGAGTCTATGTGTCTCTGTGTGAGTCTATGGGTCTCTGTGTGAGTCTATGTGTCTCTGTGTGAGTCTATGGGTCTCTGTGTGAGTCTATGGGTCTCTGTGTGAGTTTATGGGTCTCTGTGTTAGTCTATGGGTCTCTGTGTGAGTCTGTGGATCTCTGTGCGAGTCTGTGGGTCTCTGTGTGAGTCTGTGGGTCTCTGTGTGATTCTATGGGTCTCTGTGTGAGTCTGTGGGTCTCTGTGTGAGTCTATGGGTCTCTGTGTGAGTCTATGTGTCTCTGTGTGAGTCTATGGGTCTCTGTGTGAGTCTATGTGTCTCTGTGTGAGTCTATGGGTCTCTGTGTGAGTCTATGGGTCTCTGTGTGAGTCTATGGGTCTCCGTGTGAGTCTATGGGTCTCTGTGTGAGTCTGTGGATCTCTGTGTGAGTCTGTGGGTCTCTGTGTGAGTCGGTGGGTCTCTGCGTGAGTCTGTGGGTCTCTGTGTGAGTCTATGGGGCTCTGTGTGAGTCTGTGGGTCTCTGTGTAAGTCTATGGGTCTCTGTGTGAGTTTAGGGGTCTCTGTGTGAGTCTGTGGGTCTCTGTGTGAGTCTATGGGTCTCTGTGTGAGTCTATGTGTCTCTGTGTGAGTCTATGGGTCTCTGTGTGAGTCTATGTGTCTCTGTGTGAGTCTATGGGTCTCTGTGTGAGTCTATGGGTCTCTGTGTGAGTCTATGGGTCTCTGTGTGAGTCTGTGGGTCTCTGTGTGAGTCTGTGGGTCTCTGTGTGAGTCTGTGGGTCTCTGCGTGAGTCTGTGGGTCTCTGTGTGAGTCTATGGGGCTCTGTGTGAGTCTGTGGGTCTCTGTGTAAGTCTATGGGTCTCTGTGTGAGTTTAGGGGTCTCTGTGTGAGTCTGTGGGTCTCTGTGTGAGTCTATGGGTCTCTGTGTGAGTCTATGTGTCTCTGTGTGAGTCTATGGGTCTCTGTGTGAGTCTATGTGTCTCTGTGTGAGGCTATGGGTCTCTGTGTGAGTCTATGGGTCTCTGTGTGAGTCTATGGGTCTCTGTGTGAGTCTGTGGGTCTCTGTGTGAGTCTGTGGGTCTCTGTGTGAGTCTATGGGTCTCTGTGTGAGTCTATGGGTCTCTGTGTGAGTCTATGGGTCTATGTGTGAGTCTATGGGTCTCTGTGTGAGTCTATGCGTCTCTGTGTGAGTCTATGTGTCTCTGTGTGAGTCTGTGGGTCTCTGTGTGAGTCTGTCAGTCTCTGTGTGAGTCTGTGGGTCTCTGTGTGAGTCTATGGTTCTCTGTGTGAGTCTATGGGTCTCTGTGTGAGTCTGTGGGTCTCTGTGTGAGTCTATGGGTCTCTGTGTGAGTCTATGGGTCTCTGTGTGAGTCTATGGGTCTCTGTGTGAGTCTGTGGATCTCTGTGCGAGTCTGTGGGTCTCTGTGTGAGTCTGTGGGTCTCTGTGTGCGTCTATGGGTCTCTGTGTGAGTCTGTGGGTCTCTGTGTGAGTCTGTCGGTCTCTGTGTGAGTCTGTCGGTCTCTGTGTGAGTCTATGGGTCTCTGTGTGAGTCTATGGGTCTCTGTGTGAGTCTATGGGTCTCTGTGTGAGTCTGTGGGTCTCTGTTTGAGTCTGTCGGTCTCTGTGTGAGTCTGTGTGTCTCTGTGTGAGTCTATGGTTCTCTGTGTGAGTCTATGGGTCTCTGTGTGAGTCTGTGGGTCTCTGTGTGAGTCTATGGGGCTCTGTGTGAGTCTGTGGGTCTCTGTGTAAGTCTATGGGTCTCTGTGTGAGTTTAGGGGTCTCTGTGTGAGTCTGTGGGTCTCTGTGTGAGTCTATGGGTCTCTGTGTGAGTCTATGTGTCTCTGTGTGAGTCTATGGGTCTCTGTGTGAGTCTATGTGTCTCTGTGTGAGTCTATGGGTCTCTGTGTGAGTCTATGGGTCTCTGTGTGAGTCTATGGGTCTCTGTGTGAGTCTGTGGGTCTCTGTGTGAGTCTGTGGGTCTCTGTGTGAGTCTATGGGTCTCTGTGTGAGTCTATGGGTCTCTGTGTGAGTCTATGGGTCTCTGTGTGAGTCTGTGGGTCTCTGTGTGAGTCTATGGGTCTCTGTGTGAGTCTATGGGTCTCTGTGTGAGTCTATGGGTCTCTGTGTGAGTCTGTGGATCTCTGTGCGAGTCTGTGGGTCTCTGTGTGAGTCTATGGGTCTCTGTGTGAGTCTATGGGTCTCTGTGTGAGTTTATGGGTCTCTGTGTGAGTCTATGGGTCTATGTGTGAGTCTGTGGATCTCTGTGCGAGTCTGTGGGTCTCTGTGTGAGTCTGTGGGTCTCTGTGTGAGTCTATGGGTCTCTGTGTGAGTCTGTGGGTCTCTATGTGAGTCTATGGGTCTCTGTGTGAGTCTATGTGTCTCTGTGTGAGTCTATGGGTCTCTGTGTGAGTCTATGTGTCTCTGTGTGAGTTTAGGGGTCTCTGTGTGAGTCTGTGGGTCTCTGTGTGAGTCTATGGGTCTCTGTGTGAGTCTATGTGTCTCTGTGTGAGTCTATGGGTCTCTGTGTGAGTCTATGTGTCTCTGTGTGAGTCTATGGGTCTCTGTGTGAGTCTATGGGTCTCTGTGTGAGTCTGTGGGTCTCTGTGTGAGTCTGTGGGTCTCTGTGTGAGTCTATGTGTCTCTGTGTGAGTCTATGGGTCTCTGTGTGAGTCTATGGGTCTCTGTGTGAGTCTATGGGTCTCTGTGTGAGTTTATGGGTCTCTGTGTGAGTCTATGGGTCTCTAAGTGAGTCTATGGGTCTCTGTGTGAGTCTGTGGGTCTCTGTGTGAGTCTATGGGTCTCTGTGTGAGTCTATGGGTCTCTGTGTGAGTCTATGTGTCTCTGTGTGAGTCTATGTGTCTCTGTGTGAGTCTATGGGTCTCTGTGTGAGTCTATGGGTCTCTGTGTGAGGCTATGTGTCTCTGTGTGAGTCTGTGGGTCTCTGTGTGAGTCTATGGGTCTCTGTGTGAGTCTAAGGGTCTCTGTGTGAGTCTATGGGTCTCTGAGTGAGTCTATGGGTCTCTATGTGAGTCTATGGGTCTCTGCGTGAGTCTATGGGTCTCTGAGTGGGTCTATTGCCTCTGTGTGAGTCTATGGGTCTCTGTGTGAGTCTATGTGTCTCTGTGTGACTCTATGGGTCTCTGTGTGAGTCTATGGGTCTCTGTGTGAGTCTATGGGTCTCTGTGTGAGTCTGTGGATCTCTGTGCGAGTCTGTGGGTCTCTGTGTGAGTCTGTGGGTCTCTGTGTGAGTCTGTGGGTCTCTGTGTGAGTGTATGGGTCTCTGCGTGAGTCTGTGGGTCTCTGTGTGAGTCTATGGGTCTCTGTGTGAGTCTATGGGTCTCTGTGTGAGTTTATGGGTCTCTGTGTGAGTCTATGGGTCTATGTGTGAGTCTGTGGATCTCTGTGCGAGTCTGTGGGTCTGTGTGAGTCTGTGGGTCTCTGTGTGAGTCTATGGGTCTCTGTGTGAGTCTGTGGGTCTCTGTGTGAGTCTATGGGTCTCTGTGTGAGTCTATGGGTCTCTGTGTGAGTCTATGGGTCTCTGTGTGAGTCTATGGGTCTCTGTGTGAGTCTGTGGGTCTCTGTGTGAGTCTGTCGGTCTCTGTGTGAGTCTGTGGCACTCTGTGTGAGTCTATGGGTCTCTGTGTGAGTCTATGGGTCTCTGTGTGAGTCTGTGGGTCTCTGTGTGAGTCTATGGGTCTCTGTGTGAGTCTGTGGGTCTCTGTGTGAGTCTATGGGTCTCTGTGTTAGTCTATGGGTCTCTGTGTGAGTCTATGGGTCTATGTGTGAGTCTATGGGTCTCTGTGTGAGTCTATGGGTCTCTGTGTGAGTCTATGGGTCTCTGTGTGAGTCTATGGGTCTCTGTGTGAGTCTGTGGGTCTCTGTGTGAGTCTGTCAAGCTCTGTGTGAGTCTGTGTGTCTCTGTGTGAGTCTATGGTTCTCTGTGTGAGTCTATGGGTCTCTGTGTGAGTCTGTGGGTCTCTGTGTGAGTCTATGGGTCTCTGTGTGAGTCTATGGGTCTCTGTGTGAGTCTATGTGTCTCTCTGTGAGTCTATGGGTCTCTGTTTGAGTCTATGTGTCTCTGTGTGAGTCTATGGGTCTCTGTGTGAGTCTATGTGTCTCTGTGTGAGTCTATGGGTCTCTGTGTGAGTCTATGGGTCTCTGTGTGAGTTTATGGGTCTCTGTGTTAGTCTATGGGTCTCTGTGTGAGTCTGTGGATCTCTGTGCGAGTCTGTGGGTCTCTGTGTGAGTCTGTGGGTCTCTGTGTGATTCTATGGGTCTCTGTGTGAGTCTGTGGGTCTCTGTGTGAGTCTATGGGTCTCTGTGTGAGTCTATGTGTCTCTGTGTGAGTCTATGGGTCTCTGTGTGAGTCTATGTGTCTCTGTGTGAGTCTATGGGTCTCTGTGTGAGTCTATGGGTCTCTGTGTGAGTCTATGGGTCTCCGTGTGAGTCTATGGGTCTCTGTGTGAGTCTGTGGATCTCTGTGTGAGTCTGTGGGTCTCTGTGTGAGTCGGTGGGTCTCTGCGTGAGTCTGTGGGTCTCTGTGTGAGTCTATGGGGCTCTGTGTGAGTCTGTGGGTCTCTGTGTAAGTCTATGGGTCTCTGTGTGAGTTTAGGGGTCTCTGTGTGAGTCTGTGGGTCTCTGTGTGAGTCTATGGGTCTCTGTGTGAGTCTATGTGTCTCTGTGTGAGTCTATGGGTCTCTGTGTGAGTCTATGTGTCTCTGTGTGAGTCTATGGGTCTCTGTGTGAGTCTATGGGTCTCTGTGTGAGTCTATGTGTCTCTGTGTGAGTCTATGGGTCTCTGTGTGAGTCTATGGGTCTCTGTGTGAGTCTATGGGTCTCCGTGTGAGTCTATGGGTCTCTGTGTGAGTCTGTGGATCTCTGTGCGAGTCTGTGGGTCTCTGTGTGAGTCTGTGGGTCTCTGCGTGAGTCTGTGGGTCTCTGTGTGAGTCTATGGGTCTCTGTGTGAGTCTGTGGGTCTCTGTGTAAGTCTATGGGTCTCTGTGTGAGTTTAGGGGTCTCTGTGTGAGTCTGTGGGTCTCTGTGTGAGTCTATGGGTCTCTGTGTGAGTCTATGTGTCTCTGTGTGAGTCTATGGGTCTCTGTGTGAGTCTATGTGTCTCTGTGTGAGTCTATGGGTCTCTGTGTGAGTCTATGTGTCTCTGTGTGAGTCTATGGGTCTCTGTTTGAGTCTATGTGTCTCTGTGTGAGTCTATGGGTCTCTGTGTGAGTCTATGTGTCTCTGTGTGAGTCTATGGGTCTCTGTGTGAGTCTATGGGTCTCTGTGTGAGTTTATGGGTCTCTGTGTTAGTCTATGGGTCTCTGTGTGAGTCTGTGGATCTCTGTGCGAGTCTGTGGGTCTCTGTGTGAGTCTGTGGGTCTCTGTGTGATTCTATGGGTCTCTGTGTGAGTCTGTGGGTCTCTGTGTGAGTCTATGGGTCTCTGTGTGAGTCTATGTGTCTCTGTGTGAGTCTATGGGTCTCTGTGTGAGTCTATGTGTCTCTGTGTGAGTCTATGGGTCTCTGTGTGAGTCTATGGGTCTCTGTGTGAGTCTATGGGTCTCCGTGTGAGTCTATGGGTCTCTGTGTGAGTCTGTGGATCTCTGTGTGAGTCTGTGGGTCTCTGTGTGAGTCTGTGGGTCTCTGCGTGAGTCTGTGGGTCTCTGTGTGAGTCTATGGGGCTCTGTGTGAGTCTGTGGGTCTCTGTGTAAGTCTATGGGTCTCTGTGTGAGTTTAGGGGTCTCTGTGTGAGTCTGTGGGTCTCTGTGTGAGTCTATGGGTCTCTGTGTGAGTCTATGTGTCTCTGTGTGAGTCTATGGGTCTCTGTGTGAGTCTATGTGTCTCTGTGTGAGTCTATGGGTCTCTGTGTGAGTCTATGGGTCTCTGTGTGAGTCTATGGGTCTCTGTGTGAGTCTGTGGGTCTCTGTGTGAGTCTGTGGGTCTCTGTGTGAGTCTATGGGTCTCTGTGTGAGTCTATGGGTCTCTGTGTGAGTCTATGGGTCTCTGTGTGAGTCTGTGGGTCTCTGTGTGAGTGTATGGGTCTCTGTGTGAGTCTATGGGTCTCTGTGTGAGTCTATGGGTCTCTGTGTGAGTCTGTGGATCTCTGTGCGAGTCTGTGGGTCTCTGTGTGAGTCTATGGGTCTCTGTGTGAGTCTATGGGTCTCTGTGTGAGTTTATGGGTCTCTGTGTGAGTCTATGGGTCTATGTGTGAGTCTGTGGATCTCTGTGCGAGTCTGTGGGTCTCTGTGTGAGTCTGTGGGTCTCTGTGTGAGTCTATGGGTCTCTGTGTGAGTCTGTGGGTCTCTATGTGAGTCTATGGGTCTCTGTGTGAGTCTATGTGTCTCTGTGTGAGTCTATGGGTCTCTGTGTGAGTCTATGTGTCTCTGTGTGAGTTTAGGGGTCTCTGTGTGAGTCTGTGGGTCTCTGTGTGAGTCTATGGGTCTCTGTGTGAGTCTATGTGTCTCTGTGTGAGTCTATGGGTCTCTGTGTGAGTCTATGTGTCTCTGTGTGAGTCTATGGGTCTCTGTGTGAGTCTATGGGTCTCTGTGTGAGTCTGTGGGTCTCTGTGTGAGTCTGTGGGTCTCTGTGTGAGTCTATGTGTCTCTGTGTGAGTCTATGGGTCTCTGTGTGAGTCTATGGGTCTCTGTGTGAGTCTATGGGTCTCTGTGTGAGTTTATGGGTCTCTGTGTGAGTCTATGGGTCTCTAAGTGAGTCTATGGGTCTCTGTGTGAGTCTGTGGGTCTCTGTGTGAGTCTATGGGTCTCTGTGTGAGTCTATGGGTCTCTGTGTGAGTCTATGTGTCTCTGTGTGAGTCTATGTGTCTCTGTGTGAGTCTATGGGTCTCTGTGTGAGTCTATGGGTCTCTGTGTGAGGCTATGTGTCTCTGTGTGAGTCTGTGGGTCTCTGTGTGAGTCTATGGGTCTCTGTGTGAGTCTAAGGGTCTCTGTGTGAGTCTATGGGTCTCTGAGTGAGTCTATGGGTCTCTATGTGAGTCTATGGGTCTCTGCGTGAGTCTATGGGTCTCTGAGTGGGTCTATTGCCTCTGTGTGAGTCTATGGGTCTCTGTGTGAGTCTATGTGTCTCTGTGTGACTCTATGGGTCTCTGTGTGAGTCTATGGGTCTCTGTGTGAGTCTATGGGTCTCTGTGTGAGTCTATGGGTCTCTGTGTGAGTCTGTGGATCTCTGTGCGAGTCTGTGGGTCTCTGTGTGAGTCTGTGGGTCTCTGTGTGAGTCTGTGGGTCTCTGTGTGAGTGTATGGGTCTCTGCGTGAGTCTGTGGGTCTCTGTGTGAGTCTATGGGTCTCTGTGTGAGTCTATGGGTCTCTGTGTGAGTTTATGGGTCTCTGTGTGAGTCTATGGGTCTATGTGTGAGTCTGTGGATCTCTGTGCGAGTCTGTGGGTCTGTGTGAGTCTGTGGGTCTCTGTGTGAGTCTATGGGTCTCTGTGTGAGTCTGTGGGTCTCTGTGTGAGTCTATGGGTCTCTGTGTGAGTCTATGGGTCTCTGTGTGAGTCTATGGGTCTCTGTGTGAGTCTATGGGTCTCTGTGTGAGTCTGTGGGTCTCTGTGTGAGTCTGTCGGTCTCTGTGTGAGTCTGTGGCACTCTGTGTGAGTCTATGGGTCTCTGTGTGAGTCTATGGGTCTCTGTGTGAGGCTGTGGGTCTCTGTGTGAGTCTATGGGTCTCTGTGTGAGTCTGTGGGTCTCTGTGTGAGTCTATGGGTCTCTGTGTTAGTCTATGGGTCTCTGTGTGAGTCTATGGGTCTATGTGTGAGTCTATGGGTCTCTGTGTGAGTCTATGGGTCTCTGTGTGAGTCTATGGGTCTCTGTGTGAGTCTATGGGTCTCTGTGTGAGTCTGTGGGTCTCTGTGTGAGTCTGTCGGTCTCTGTGTGAGTCTGTGTGTCTCTGTGTGAGTCTATGGTTCTCTGTGTGAGTCTATGGGTCTCTGTGTGAGTCTGTGGGTCTCTGTGTGAGTCTATGGGTCTCTGTGTGAGTCTATGGGTCTCTGTGTGAGTCTATGTGTCTCTCTGTGAGTCTATGGGTCTCTGTTTGAGTCTATGTGTCTCTGTGTGAGTCTATGGGTCTCTGTGTGAGTCTATGTGTCTCTGTGTGAGTCTATGGGTCTCTGTGTGAGTCTATGGGTCTCTGTGTGAGTTTATGGGTCTCTGTGTTAGTCTATGGGTCTCTGTGTGAGTCTGTGGATCTCTGTGCGAGTCTGTGGGTCTCTGTGTGAGTCTGTGGGTCTCTGTGTGATTCTATGGGTCTCTGTGTGAGTCTGTGGGTCTCTGTGTGAGTCTATGGGTCTCTGTGTGAGTCTATGTGTCTCTGTGTGAGTCTATGGGTCTCTGTGTGAGTCTATGTGTCTCTGTGTGAGTCTATGGGTCTCTGTGTGAGTCTATGGGTCTCTGTGTGAGTCTATGGGTCTCCGTGTGAGTCTATGGGTCTCTGTGTGAGTCTGTGGATCTCTGTGTGAGTCTGTGGGTCTCTGTGTGAGTCGGTGGGTCTCTGCGTGAGTCTGTGGGTCTCTGTGTGAGTCTATGGGGCTCTGTGTGAGTCTGTGGGTCTCTGTGTAAGTCTATGGGTCTCTGTGTGAGTTTAGGGGTCTCTGTGTGAGTCTGTGGGTCTCTGTGTGAGTCTATGGGTCTCTGTGTGAGTCTATGTGTCTCTGTGTGAGTCTATGGGTCTCTGTGTGAGTCTATGTGTCTCTGTGTGAGTCTATGGGTCTCTGTGTGAGTCTATGGGTCTCTGTGTGAGTCTATGGGTCTCTGTGTGAGTCTGTGGGTCTCTGTGTGAGTCTGTGGGTCTCTGTGTGAGTCTGTGGGTCTCTGCGTGAGTCTGTGGGTCTCTGTGTGAGTCTATGGGGCTCTGTGTGAGTCTGTGGGTCTCTGTGTAAGTCTATGGGTCTCTGTGTGAGTTTAGGGGTCTCTGTGTGAGTCTGTGGGTCTCTGTGTGAGTCTATGGGTCTCTGTGTGAGTCTATGTGTCTCTGTGTGAGTCTATGGGTCTCTGTGTGAGTCTATGTGTCTCTGTGTGAGGCTATGGGTCTCTGTGTGAGTCTATGGGTCTCTGTGTGAGTCTATGGGTCTCTGTGTGAGTCTGTGGGTCTCTGTGTGAGTCTGTGGGTCTCTGTGTGAGTCTATGGGTCTCTGTGTGAGTCTATGGGTCTCTGTGTGAGTCTATGGGTCTATGTGTGAGTCTATGGGTCTCTGTGTGAGTCTATGCGTCTCTGTGTGAGTCTATGTGTCTCTGTGTGAGTCTGTGGGTCTCTGTGTGAGTCTGTGGGTCTCTGTGTGAGTCTATGGGTCTCTGTGTGAGTCTGTGGATCTCTGTGCGAGTCTGTGGGTCTCTGTGTGAGTCTGTGGGTCTCTGTGTGCGTCTATGGGTCTCTGTGTGAGTCTGTGGGTCTCTGTGTGAGTCTGTCGGTCTCTGTGTGAGTCTGTCGGTCTCTGTGTGAGTCTATGGGTCTCTGTGTGAGTCTATGGGTCTCTGTGTGAGTCTATGGGTCTCTGTGTGAGTCTGTGGGTCTCTGTTTGAGTCTGTCGGTCTCTGTGTGAGTCTGTGTGTCTCTGTGTGAGTCTATGGTTCTCTGTGTGAGTCTATGGGTCTCTGTGTGAGTCTGTGGGTCTCTGTGTGAGTCTATGGGGCTCTGTGTGAGTCTGTGGGTCTCTGTGTAAGTCTATGGGTCTCTGTGTGAGTTTAGGGGTCTCTGTGTGAGTCTGTGGGTCTCTGTGTGAGTCTATGGGTCTCTGTGTGAGTCTATGTGTCTCTGTGTGAGTCTATGGGTCTCTGTGTGAGTCTATGTGTCTCTGTGTGAGTCTATGGGTCTCTGTGTGAGTCTATGGGTCTCTGTGTGAGTCTATGGGTCTCTGTGTGAGTCTGTGGGTCTCTGTGTGAGTCTGTGGGTCTCTGTGTGAGTCTATGGGTCTCTGTGTGAGTCTATGGGTCTCTGTGTGAGTCTATGGGTCTCTGTGTGAGTCTGTGGGTCTCTGTGTGAGTCTATGGGTCTCTGTGTGAGTCTATGGGTCTCTGTGTGAGTCTATGGGTCTCTGTGTGAGTCTGTGGATCTCTGTGCGAGTCTGTGGGTCTCTGTGTGAGTCTATGGGTCTCTGTGTGAGTCTATGGGTCTCTGTGTGAGTTTATGGGTCTCTGTGTGAGTCTATGGGTCTATGTGTGAGTCTGTGGATCTCTGTGCGAGTCTGTGGGTCTCTGTGTGAGTCTGTGGGTCTCTGTGTGAGTCTATGGGTCTCTGTGTGAGTCTGTGGGTCTCTATGTGAGTCTATGGGTCTCTGTGTGAGTCTATGTGTCTCTGTGTGAGTCTATGGGTCTCTGTGTGAGTCTATGTGTCTCTGTGTGAGTTTAGGGGTCTCTGTGTGAGTCTGTGGGTCTCTGTGTGAGTCTATGGGTCTCTGTGTGAGTCTATGTGTCTCTGTGTGAGTCTATGGGTCTCTGTGTGAGTCTATGTGTCTCTGTGTGAGTCTATGGGTCTCTGTGTGAGTCTATGGGTCTCTGTGTGAGTCTGTGGGTCTCTGTGTGAGTCTGTGGGTCTCTGTGTGAGTCTATGTGTCTCTGTGTGAGTCTATGGGTCTCTGTGTGAGTCTATGGGTCTCTGTGTGAGTCTATGGGTCTCTGTGTGAGTTTATGGGTCTCTGTGTGAGTCTATGGGTCTCTAAGTGAGTCTATGGGTCTCTGTGTGAGTCTGTGGGTCTCTGTGTGAGTCTATGGGTCTCTGTGTGAGTCTATGGGTCTCTGTGTGAGTCTATGTGTCTCTGTGTGAGTCTATGTGTCTCTGTGTGAGTCTATGGGTCTCTGTGTGAGTCTATGGGTCTCTGTGTGAGGCTATGTGTCTCTGTGTGAGTCTGTGGGTCTCTGTGTGAGTCTATGGGTCTCTGTGTGAGTCTAAGGGTCTCTGTGTGAGTCTATGGGTCTCTGAGTGAGTCTATGGGTCTCTATGTGAGTCTATGGGTCTCTGCGTGAGTCTATGGGTCTCTGAGTGGGTCTATTGCCTCTGTGTGAGTCTATGGGTCTCTGTGTGAGTCTATGTGTCTCTGTGTGACTCTATGGGTCTCTGTGTGAGTCTATGGGTCTCTGTGTGAGTCTATGGGTCTCTGTGTGAGTCTGTGGATCTCTGTGCGAGTCTGTGGGTCTCTGTGTGAGTCTGTGGGTCTCTGTGTGAGTCTGTGGGTCTCTGTGTGAGTGTATGGGTCTCTGCGTGAGTCTGTGGGTCTCTGTGTGAGTCTATGGGTCTCTGTGTGAGTCTATGGGTCTCTGTGTGAGTTTATGGGTCTCTGTGTGAGTCTATGGGTCTATGTGTGAGTCTGTGGATCTCTGTGCGAGTCTGTGGGTCTGTGTGAGTCTGTGGGTCTCTGTGTGAGTCTATGGGTCTCTGTGTGAGTCTGTGGGTCTCTGTGTGAGTCTATGGGTCTCTGTGTGAGTCTATGGGTCTCTGTGTGAGTCTATGGGTCTCTGTGTGAGTCTATGGGTCTCTGTGTGAGTCTGTGGGTCTCTGTGTGAGTCTGTCGGTCTCTGTGTGAGTCTGTGGCACTCTGTGTGAGTCTATGGGTCTCTGTGTGAGTCTATGGGTCTCTGTGTGAGTCTGTGGGTCTCTGTGTGAGTCTATGGGTCTCTGTGTGAGTCTGTGGGTCTCTGTGTGAGTCTATGGGTCTCTGTGTTAGTCTATGGGTCTCTGTGTGAGTCTATGGGTCTATGTGTGAGTCTATGGGTCTCTGTGTGAGTCTATGGGTCTCTGTGTGAGTCTATGGGTCTCTGTGTGAGTCTATGGGTCTCTGTGTGAGTCTGTGGGTCTCTGTGTGAGTCTGTCAAGCTCTGTGTGAGTCTGTGTGTCTCTGTGTGAGTCTATGGTTCTCTGTGTGAGTCTATGGGTCTCTGTGTGAGTCTGTGGGTCTCTGTGTGAGTCTATGGGTCTCTGTTTGAGTCGATGTGTCTCTGTGTGAGTCTATGTGTCTCTCTGTGAGTCTATGGGTCTCTGTTTGAGTCTATGTGTCTCTGTGTGAGTCTATGGGTCTCTGTGTGAGTCTATGTGTCTCTGTGTGAGTCTATGGGTCTCTGTGTGAGTCTATGGGTCTCTGTGTGAGTTTATGGGTCTCTGTGTTAGTCTATGGGTCTCTGTGTGAGTCTGTGGATCTCTGTGCGAGTCTGTGGGTCTCTGTGTGAGTCTGTGGGTCTCTGTGTGATTCTATGGGTCTCTGTGTGAGTCTGTGGGTCTCTGTGTGAGTCTATGGGTCTCTGTGTGAGTCTATGTGTCTCTGTGTGAGTCTATGGGTCTCTGTGTGAGTCTATGTGTCTCTGTGTGAGTCTATGGGTCTCTGTGTGAGTCTATGGGTCTCTGTGTGAGTCTATGGGTCTCCGTGTGAGTCTATGGGTCTCTGTGTGAGTCTGTGGATCTCTGTGTGAGTCTGTGGGTCTCTGTGTGAGTCGGTGGGTCTCTGCGTGAGTCTGTGGGTCTCTGTGTGAGTCTATGGGGCTCTGTGTGAGTCTGTGGGTCTCTGTGTAAGTCTATGGGTCTCTGTGTGAGTTTAGGGGTCTCTGTGTGAGTCTGTGGGTCTCTGTGTGAGTCTATGGGTCTCTGTGTGAGTCTATGTGTCTCTGTGTGAGTCTATGGGTCTCTGTGTGAGTCTATGTGTCTCTGTGTGAGTCTATGGGTCTCTGTGTGAGTCTATGGGTCTCTGTGTGAGTCTATGGGTCTCTGTGTGAGTCTGTGGGTCTCTGTGTGAGTCTGTGGGTCTCTGTGTGAGTCTGTGGGTCTCTGCGTGAGTCTGTGGGTCTCTGTGTGAGTCTATGGGGCTCTGTGTGAGTCTGTGGGTCTCTGTGTAAGTCTATGGGTCTCTGTGTGAGTTTAGGGGTCTCTGTGTGAGTCTGTGGGTCTCTGTGTGAGTCTATGGGTCTCTGTGTGAGTCTATGTGTCTCTGTGTGAGTCTATGGGTCTCTGTGTGAGTCTATGTGTCTCTGTGTGAGTCTATGGGTCTCTGTGTGAGTCTATGGGTCTCTGTGTGAGTCTATGGGTCTCTGTGTGAGTCTGTGGGTCTCTGTGTGAGTCTGTGGGTCTCTGTGTGAGTCTATGGGTCTCTGTGTGAGTCTATGGGTCTCTGTGTGAGTCTATGGGTCTATGTGTGAGTCTATGGGTCTCTGTGTGAGTCTATGCGTCTCTGTGTGAGTCTATGTGTCTCTGTGTGAGTCTGTGGGTCTCTGTGTGAGTCTGTCGGTCTCTGTGTGAGTCTGTGGGTCTCTGTGTGAGTCTATGGTTCTCTGTGTGAGTCTATGGGTCTCTGTGTGAGTCTGTGGGTCTCTGTGTGAGTCTATGGGTCTCTGTGTGAGTCTATGGGTCTCTGTGTGAGTCTATGGGTCTCTGTGTGAGTCTGTGGATCTCTGTGCGAGTCTGTGGGTCTCTGTGTGAGTCTGTGGGTCTCTGTGTGCGTCTATGGGTCTCTGTGTGAGTCTGTGGGTCTCTGTGTGAGTCTGTCGGTCTCTGTGTGAGTCTATGGGTCTCTGTGTGAGTCTATGGGTCTCTGTGTGAGTCTATGGGTCTCTGTGTGAGTCTGTGGGTCTCTGTGTGAGTCTGTCGGTCTCTGTGTGAGTCTGTGTGTCTCTGTGTGAGTCTATGGTTCTCTGTGTGAGTCTATGGGTCTCTGTGTGAGTCTGTGGGTCTCTGTGTGAGTCTATGGGTCTCTGTGTGAGTCTATGGGTCTCTGTGTGAGTCTATGGGTCTCTGTGTGAGTCTGTGGATCTCTGTGCGAGTCTGTGGGTCTCTGTGTGAGTCTATGGGTCTCTGTGTGAGTCTATGGGTCTCTGTGTGAGTTTATGGGTCTCTGTGTGAGTCTATGGGTCTATGTGTGAGTCTGTGGATCTCTGTGCGAGTCTGTGGGTCTCTGTGTGAGTCTGTGGGTCTCTGTGTGAGTCTATGGGTCTCTGTGTGAGTCTGTGGGTCTCTATGTGAGTCTATGGGTCTCTGTGTGAGTCTATGTGTCTCTGTGTGAGTCTATGGGTCTCTGTGTGAGTCTATGTGTCTCTGTGTGAGTCTATGGGTCTCTGTTTGAGTCGATGTGTCTCTGTGTGAGTCTATGGGTCTCTGTGTGAGTCTATGTGTCTCTGTGTGAGTCTATGGGTCTCTGTGTGAGTCTATGGGTCTCTGTGTGAGTCTATGGGTCTCTGTGTGAGTCTGTGGATCTCTGTGCAAGTCTGTGGGTCTCTGTGTGAGTCTATGGGTCTCTGTGTGAGTCTATGGGTCTCTGTGTGAGTTTATGGGTCTCTGTGTGAGTCTATGGGTCTATGTGTGAGTCTGTGGATCTCTGTGCGAGTCTGTGGGTCTCTGTGTGAGTCTGTGGGTCTCTGTGTGAGTCTATGGGTCTCTGTGTGAGTCTGTGGGTCTCTATGTGAGTCTATGGGTCTCTGTGTGAGTCTATGTGTCTCTGTGTGAGTCTATGGGTCTCTGTGTGAGTCTATGTGCCTCTGTGTGAGTCTATGGGTCTCTGTTTGAGTCGATGTGTCTCTGTGTGAGTCTATGGGTCTCTGTGTGAGTCTATGTGTCTCTGTGTGAGTCTATGGGTCTCTGTGTGAGTCTATGGGTCTCTGTGTGAGTCTATGGGTCTCTGTGTGAGTTTATGGGTCTCTGTGTTAGTCTATGGGTCTCTGTATGAGTCTATGGATCTCTGTGCGAGTCTGTGGGTCTCTGTGTGAGTCTGTGGGTCTCTGTGTGAGTCTGTGGGTCTCTGCGTGAGTCTGTGGGTCTCTGTGTGAGTCTATGGGTCTCTGTGTGAGTCTGTGGGTCTCTGTGTAAGTCTATGGGTCTCTGTGTGAGTTTAGGGGTCTCTGTGTGAGTCTATGGGTCTCTGTGTGAGTCTATGTGTCTCTGTGTGAGTCTATGGGTCTCTGTGTGAGTCTATGTGTCTCTGTGTGAGTCTATGGGTCTCTGTGTGAGTCTATGTGTCTCTCTGTGAGTCTATGGGTCTCTGTTTGAGTCTATGTGTCTCTGTGTGAGTCTATGGGTCTCTGTGTGAGTCTATGTGTCTCTGTGTGAGTCTATGGGTCTCTGTGTGAGTCTATGGGTCTCTGTGTGAGTTTATGGGTCTCTGTGTTAGTCTATGGGTCTCTGTGTGAGTCTGTGGATCTCTGTGCGAGTCTGTGGGTCTCTGTGTGAGTCTGTGGGTCTCTGTGTGATTCTATGGGTCTCTGTGTGAGTCTGTGGGTCTCTGTGTGAGTCTATGGGTCTCTGTGTGAGTCTATGTGTCTCTGTGTGAGTCTATGGGTCTCTGTGTGAGTCTATGTGTCTCTGTGTGAGTCTATGGGTCTCTGTGTGAGTCTATGGGTCTCTGTGTGAGTCTATGGGTCTCCGTGTGAGTCTATGGGTCTCTGTGTGAGTCTGTGGATCTCTGTGTGAGTCTGTGGGTCTCTGTGTGAGTCGGTGGGTCTCTGCGTGAGTCTGTGGGTCTCTGTGTGAGTCTATGGGGCTCTGTGTGAGTCTGTGGGTCTCTGTGTAAGTCTATGGGTCTCTGTGTGAGTTTAGGGGTCTCTGTGTGAGTCTGTGGGTCTCTGTGTGAGTCTATGGGTCTCTGTGTGAGTCTATGTGTCTCTGTGTGAGTCTATGGGTCTCTGTGTGAGTCTATGTGTCTCTGTGTGAGTCTATGGGTCTCTGTGTGAGTCTATGGGTCTCTGTGTGAGTCTATGGGTCTCTGTGTGAGTCTGTGGGTCTCTGTGTGAGTCTGTGGGTCTCTGTGTGAGTCTGTGGGTCTCTGCGTGAGTCTGTGGGTCTCTGTGTGAGTCTATGGGGCTCTGTGTGAGTCTGTGGGTCTCTGTGTAAGTCTATGGGTCTCTGTGTGAGTTTAGGGGTCTCTGTGTGAGTCTGTGGGTCTCTGTGTGAGTCTATGGGTCTCTGTGTGAGTCTATGTGTCTCTGTGTGAGTCTATGGGTCTCTGTGTGAGTCTATGTGTCTCTGTGTGAGTCTATGGGTCTCTGTGTGAGTCTATGGGTCTCTGTGTGAGTCTATGGGTCTCTGTGTGAGTCTGTGGGTCTCTGTGTGAGTCTGTGGGTCTCTGTGTGAGTCTATGGGTCTCTGTGTGAGTCTATGGGTCTCTGTGTGAGTCTATGGGTCTATGTGTGAGTCTATGGGTCTCTGTGTGAGTCTATGCGTCTCTGTGTGAGTCTATGTGTCTCTGTGTGAGTCTGTGGGTCTCTGTGTGAGTCTGTCGGTCTCTGTGTGAGTCTGTGGGTCTCTGTGTGAGTCTATGGTTCTCTGTGTGAGTCTATGGGTCTCTGTGTGAGTCTGTGGGTCTCTGTGTGAGTCTATGGGTCTCTGTGTGAGTCTATGGGTCTCTGTGTGAGTCTATGGGTCTCTGTGTGAGTCTGTGGATCTCTGTGCGAGTCTGTGGGTCTCTGTGTGAGTCTGTGGGTCTCTGTGTGCGTCTATGGGTCTCTGTGTGAGTCTGTGGGTCTCTGTGTGAGTCTGTCGGTCTCTGTGTGAGTCTATGGGTCTCTGTGTGAGTCTATGGGTCTCTGTGTGAGTCTATGGGTCTCTGTGTGAGTCTGTGGGTCTCTGTGTGAGTCTGTCGGTCTCTGTGTGAGTCTGTGTGTCTCTGTGTGAGTCTATGGTTCTCTGTGTGAGTCTATGGGTCTCTGTGTGAGTCTGTGGGTCTCTGTGTGAGTCTATGGGTCTCTGTGTGAGTCTATGGGTCTCTGTGTGAGTCTATGGGTCTCTGTGTGAGTCTGTGGATCTCTGTGCGAGTCTGTGGGTCTCTGTGTGAGTCTATGGGTCTCTGTGTGAGTCTATGGGTCTCTGTGTGAGTTTATGGGTCTCTGTGTGAGTCTATGGGTCTATGTGTGAGTCTGTGGATCTCTGTGCGAGTCTGTGGGTCTCTGTGTGAGTCTGTGGGTCTCTGTGTGAGTCTATGGGTCTCTGTGTGAGTCTGTGGGTCTCTATGTGAGTCTATGGGTCTCTGTGTGAGTCTATGTGTCTCTGTGTGAGTCTATGGGTCTCTGTGTGAGTCTATGTGTCTCTGTGTGAGTCTATGGGTCTCTGTTTGAGTCGATGTGTCTCTGTGTGAGTCTATGGGTCTCTGTGTGAGTCTATGTGTCTCTGTGTGAGTCTATGGGTCTCTGTGTGAGTCTATGGGTCTCTGTGTGAGTCTATGGGTCTCTGTGTGAGTTTATGGGTCTCTGTGTTAGTCTATGGGTCTCTGTGTGAGTCTGTGGATCTCTGTGCGAGTCTGTGGGTCTCTGTGTGAGTCTGTGGGTCTCTGTGTGATTCTATGGGTCTCTGTGTGAGTCTGTGGGTCTCTGTGTGAGTCTATGGGTCTCTGTGTGAGTCTATGTGTCTCTGTGTGAGTCTATGGGTCTCTGTATGAGTCTATGGGTCTCTGTGTGAGTCTATGGGTCTCTGTGTGAGTCTATGGGTCTCTGTGTGAGTCTATGGGTCTCCGTGTGAGTCTATGGGTCTCTGTGTGAGTCTGTGGATCTCTGTGCGAGTCTGTGGGTCTCTGTGTGAGTCTGTGGGTCTCTGCGTGAGTCTGTGGGTCTCTGTGTGAGTCTATGGGTCTCTGTGTGAGTCTGTGGGTCTCTGTGTAAGTTTATGGGTCTCTGTGTGAGTTTAGGGGTCTCTGTGTGAGTCTGTGGGTCTCTGTGTGAGTCTATGGGTCTCTGTGTGAGTCTATGTGTCTCTGTGTGAGTCTATGGGTCTCTGTGTGAGTCTATGTGTCTCTGTGTGAGTCTATGGGTCTCTGTGTGAGTCTATGTGTCTCTGTGTGAGTCTATGGGTCTCTGTTTGAGTCTATGTGTCTCTGTGTGAGTCTATGGGTCTCTGTGTGAGTCTATGTGTCTCTGTGTGAGTCTATGGGTCTCTGTGTGAGTCTATGGGTCTCTGTGTGAGTTTATGGGTCTCTGTGTTAGTCTATGGGTCTCTGTGTGAGTCTGTGGATCTCTGTGCGAGTCTGTGGGTCTCTGTGTGAGTCTGTGGGTCTCTGTGTGATTCTATGGGTCTCTGTGTGAGTCTGTGGGTTTCTGTGTGAGTCTATGGGTCTCTGTGTGAGTCTATGTGTCTCTGTGTGAGTCTATGGGTCTCTGTGTGAGTCTATGGGTCTCTGTGTGAGTCTATGGGTCTCTGTGTGAGTCTATGGGTCTCCGTGTGAGTCTATGGGTCTCTGTGTGAGTCTGTGGATCTCTGTGTGAGTCTGTGGGTCTCTGTGTGAGTCTGTGGGTCTCTGCGTGAGTCTGTGGGTCTCTGTGTGAGTCTATGGGGCTCTGTGTGAGTCTGTGGGTCTCTGTGTAAGTCTATGGGTCTCTGTGTGAGTTTAGGGGTCTCTGTGTGAGTCTGTGGGTCTCTGTGTGAGTCTATGGGTCTCTGTGTGAGTCTATGTGTCTCTGTGTGAGTCTATGGGTCTCTGTGTGAGTCTATGTGTCTCTGTGTGAGTCTATGGGTCTCTGTGTGAGTCTATGGGTCTCTGTGTGAGTCTGTGGGTCTCTGTGTGAGTCTGTGGGTCTCTGTGTGAGTCTATGGGTCTCTGTGTGAGTCTATGGGTCTCTGTGTGAGTCTATGGGTCTATGTGTGAGTCCATGGGTCTCTGTGTGAGTCTATGCGTCTCTGTGTGAGTCTATGTGTCTCTGTGTGAGTCTATGTGTCTCTGTGTGAGTCTGTGGGTCTCTGTGTGAGTCTATGGGTCTCTGTGTGAGTCTATGGGTCTCTGTGTGAGTCTATGTGTCTCTGTGTGAGTCTATGTGTCTCTGTGTGAGTCTATGGGTCTCTGTGTGAGTCTATGGGTCTCTGTGTGAGGCTATGTGTCTCTGTGTGAGTCTGTGGGTCTCTGTGTGAGTCTATGGGTCTCTGTGTGAGTCTAAGGGTCTCTGTGTGAGTCTATGGGTCTCTGTGTGAGTCTATGGGTCTCTGTGTGAGTTTATGGGTCTCTGTGTGAGTCTATGGGTCTATGTGTGAGTCTGTGGATCTCTGTGCGAGTCTGTGGGTCTGTGTGAGTCTGTGGGTCTCTGTGTGAGTCTATGGGTCTCTGTGTGAGTCTGTGGGTCTCTGTGTGAGTCTATGGGTCTCTGTGTGAGTCTATGGGTCTCTGTGTGAGTCTATGGGTCTCTGTGTGAGTCTATGGGTCTCTGTGTGAGTCTGTGGGTCTCTGTGTGAGTCTGTCGGTCTCTGTGTGAGTCTGTGGCACTCTGTGTGAGTCTATGGGTCTCTGTGTGAGTCTATGGGTCTCTGTGTGAGTCTGTGGATCTCTGTGTGAGTCTATGGGTCTCTGTGTGAGTCTGTGGGTCTCTGTGTGAGTCTATGGGTCTCTGTGTTAGTCTATGGGTCTCTGTGTGAGTCTATGGGTCTATGTGTGAGTCTATGGGTCTCTGTGTGAGTCTATGGGTCTCTGTGTGAGTCTATGGGTCTCTGTGTGAGTCTATGGGTCTCTGTGTGAGTCTGTGGGTCTCTGTGTGAGTCTGTCGGTCTCTGTGTGAGTCTGTGTGTCTCTGTGTGAGTCTATGGTTCTCTGTGTGAGTCTATGGGTCTCTGTGTGAGTCTGTGGGTCTCTGTGTGAGTCTATGGGTCTCTGTGTGAGTCTATGGGTCTCTGTGTGAGTCTGTGGATCTCTGTGCAAGTCTGTGGGTCTCTGTGTGAGTCTATGGGTCTCTGTGTGAGTCTATGGGTCTCTGTGTGAGTTTATGGGTCTCTGTGTGAGTCTATGGGTCTATGTGTGAGTCTGTGGATCTCTGTGCGAGTCTGTGGGTCTCTGTGTGAGTCTGTGGGTCTCTGTGTGAGTCTATGGGTCTCTGTGTGAGTCTGTGGGTCTCTATGTGAGTCTATGGGTCTCTGTGTGAGTCTATGTGTCTCTGTGTGAGTCTATGGGTCTCTGTGTGAGTCTATGTGTCTCTGTGTGAGTCTATGGGTCTCTGTTTGAGTCGATGTGTCTCTGTGTGAGTCTATGGGTCTCTGTGTGAGTCTATGTGTCTCTGTGTGAGTCTATGGGTCTCTGTGTGAGTCTATGGGTCTCTGTGTGAGTCTATGGGTCTCTGTGTGAGTTTATGGGTCTCTGTGTTAGTCTATGGGTCTCTGTGTGAGTCTATGGATCTCTGTGCGAGTCTGTGGGTCTCTGTGTGAGTCTGTGGGTCTCTGTGTGATTCTATGGGTCTCTGTGTGAGTCTGTGGGTCTCTGTGTGAGTCTATGGGTCTCTGTGTGAGTCTATGTGTCTCTGTGTGAGTCTATGGGTCTCTGTGTGAGTCTATGTGTCTCTGTGTGAGTCTATGGGTCTCTGTGTGAGTCTATGGGTCTCTGTGTGAGTCTATGGGTCTCCGTGTGAGTCTATGGGTCTCTGTGTGAGTCTGTGGATCTCTGTGCGAGTCTGTGGGTCTCTGTGTGAGTCTGTGGGTCTCTGCGTGAGTCTGTGGGTCTCTGTGTGAGTCTATGGGTCTCTGTGTGAGTCTGTGGGTCTCTGTGTAAGTCTATGGGTCTCTGTGTGAGTTTAGGGGTCTCT